>NC_133473.1:15842163-16187949 GCF_025370935.1 Choristoneura fumiferana
TTTCACAGTTTTGTGAAATTTTTAATTTTATATTAATTTTATTGCCTTGACATTTTAGTAATTTTATTATTTGTTTATTTATTGTTCATATAGGTACGTATTTCAAAAATTTGACATAGATTCATTTCTGTTTTTACCTTTAATTATTATTATTATTTAATTTTACCCTAATTTGACATTGTGAATTCTATTTACTTATATTTTTTGTATACATTAGACGATCCTTTTGTGTTATAATTACCTGACATGTGTTTATAATGTATTTTTCATCACACTTACTCGTAAACAGTGTCGAAACATGCAGCTACTTGGTTGCAACCCCCAAATAAAACCCTCGGCCTTAATGTGCTTGTCATGAACCCGTGGTCGGTAAATGAGTCATTGCCCGTACAAATTTTCTTGTCATGAAGCCCAAGGTCGGTAAATGAGTCAGTGCCCGTAGCCCGCAGGCCGCACCGTAGGCCGCAGCCTAAGGTATCGCCAATATTTGGAATATATTCGCCATTTCGCCAATATTTCTTCGACTTCGGGCTTCTAATAGACTCTCGTTCGTAATTCCTTATTAACCGCCCTTAAAAGTATATATATATATAATATAGAAGTAATAAATAAATCTATCTATCTATCTAATCAGGATCGGTATCGGTATTATACGGGCCGGGAAAGAGTGTCACCCGTCACAAACGCTACACACTATTTACTATAGCAACACACAAGCATGCAATGACCACGGGTGACACTATTTACGGCCACGGATAATACTGGTATGGAAATACCGACCTGATATTTCGTGTACACGCTCCAAGCAGCTTAGATCCTAAATGCCCCGCAATACTTTATTTTTTTTATCTACACCCATATAGTAAATCCTCAATTATGCGTTTAAAAACCATAGGTAATGACCAGCATTACGACATTGGATTCTATTATGAACACAGCTTTATCGTAATGCAGCAGCAGGTAGTCGCGAGCGCAACTCGTGGGGCAGACATACCTACCTAGTTCTCGTTAATGCAGGTCATTCTCAATGGTTCTTGAACACATGATAGAGGATTTAATATATGGATATAGATAAAATATTGTATGCAATTGTACGTAATTAGGCCTTAAAACACTCATGTGACCCCATTATGAAACACGGCTACGCCTCGTTTCATAAACCCACACTCGTGTTTTAAGGACCCCTATTACGATACAGTTGCATAAAATAGTATGAACTCTGAATTTTTGACCTGTTTTGACCTTTACTTTTATCTTCTATCTCACAGTGTAAGCTTCTTGACACGCCCATACAAACTGGTGTCAAACTGACAATTTCTATGGGCGGGCTTGTAGTGTACACGAAATATCAAGTCGGTATTTCCATGTCGGTATTGTACGGCGACTTTGTTGTGTCACTGTCACTGTCAGTCAGTCAGTCGAGTCAAGTCGATGCGATACTTTAGCTTTTATTACCTACGTAAATTAATTAAAATTTTGTAAATCAGTCTACCCACACGATTTCTTATTTTATTGTTTACTAAATTGATTTATATTATTTTAATCTAACTTACCAATTAGCTCGGAAATCGTGTGTTTCCAATGAAACAGGCATATAATATGGTGTGAAGTTGAATTTGTTTACGTTATTAGTTATGTAAAATAATAAAATAAGATGTGTTCTTACTCGGTTTTGTCTTTCTTTAGTAAATGGCGGTTATGGATTAGACCGCTACTGATAGCTCTGTACGTAATACTTATTATTGTATTGGTGCCAATTTTGATAGCTCACTCCATTAGCAATGGATTCAGTAGTTTGGACCAGGTATCTTTGGTGGGAGGTGGCTTTGTTCTCCTGGCTCTTCCGATCTCAATATGGCAGATAATTCAACATGTAGTACACTACACAAAGCCTTCTCTACAGAAGCATATTATAAGGTGAGTCTTAAATGTAAGTATAATAATTAATAACTATATACAGGATGTTTATGTCAAAGGTTCAGTGATTCCTTTCACAAAAAATTCTAGTCCTTGTTGTAGAGAATAAATGGGTAGAGAATATGCTTCAATATTGTGATTGAATAGAGCATCAATTTTAATTTGCTTAATAGCAATTACCTAATTATGTTGCAATCACATTTTTGAGATATTAGTTTTTGTGTTTGTTTAAAATGTTTACTTTGATCATATCACATATCATTTAATTTTTCCTCAGAATACTATGGATGGTCCCAATATATGCTCTAAATGCATGGCTAGGTTTAGAGTTTCCAGAACAATCCATCTATATGGATTCCCTGAGAGAATGTTATGAAGCTTATGTCATTTATAACTTCATGAAGTATTTGACCTGACAATATCCACCCCAAACTTGATTTCTGTGCAACAATACCATCTGTCAATTTGACCAGCCCATCTTCAATAATCTTGCAGAATACATCCGCGCCGAGCAGATGTCAATCTTTCCCGGTGTGTTGTAGGTAGGGTCAGCCAATTGTAATTTTTGGATCTGAGAGCATTCCATCGCAATGTGCTTCGAGGGCAAACGTGTAGATATAGTCTTCAAAACGTAAGCATTCACCCGCATCTCATTTGTTTTAAATCGCGATGAAACTGTGAGGTCAACGATGTGTTTTATTGCTATCTGTGTTCCTTCTCCCACTCCAGAGACTACACCTTTGTATGAGTTTTTGTTAATCCTAAAATTGGAACTACTCTCTCTGAGATAAATGATTTTCTGATCCCGGTCAATAAAGCACGAAGTATGTGTGCAGCACCTCACTCGATATGCCTTCTACTTGTGCCGTGGGCTAAAAGCACTTGATGACCGGGTTGTTCTTTGGAAAAGTGTGCGGTTACTACTTTTTGTCTGGTACTGGTTCTGGAGGTATTTGTGCCTCTTGTTCTTGAAGTATGTCTTTCACTTGATGTAGAAGAGAGTGGTGTCTTTTCTGCAAATTCGGCACGACGTTCTCTGTTTACATTTGAATACGCTGTGAAATGGTATAAGGCGTTGAAACACAAGCGATTCTTTTTCACGAAATCTTGTCTTTGTTCTACTGGTTGGCTTGTAAATTCTTTGCAGCTGAATATATAATGTTCACCTTTGCAATAGGTACACGAAGGGCGTGGGGTTATGCTGGCATGGAAAGCTCGATTAGGGTTGTCTTCACTATCATCAGCTACGATATGGAAAGTTTGTGTGTTTGTGTCGTTTTCTTGAAGTTCCGGTGGCAGGTGCAACTAACTCCAATGTTCGAAATTTGGCTTCAAGAAACTTTTTTAATCTTTCCATTTAGGCATTTCATCGCAGCTGTCTTTATGTGCATTTTTCTCCCAGTCCAGCAAAGACTCCGAGTCCAATTTTTGTCCCACTAGAAATATAATTACAGGATCCAAGAATCAGTACTCACGCTTAAATTGTTCAAACTATTGAGACATTCGGTCGTCGTGTCTAATAATGTTTTAATTTGGCTTGCGGACTGGTTAATTTTTTTTTGTCCAAATAATCTTTTAACAGAGAATTAACGATCATCTTTTTATTCCCGAATCGACTCCGAAGTAAATCCCATGCTTGTTTATAGTTGCTTTCTGTGATTTGTATATGCCGTAATAATAATTCAGCTTCACCAGATACGCTCGTCTTTAAATAATGTAACTTCTGTACGCTGGTCAATTTAGTGTGTGTACAAGGGCTGTAAACAGATCTTCATAAGTAGGCCAATCTTCGTACTTTCCCGTAAATGTCGGCAATTGTATTCGTGGTAGATTAACAAATTGACCATTTTGCGATGACATCGAGATATCACAATCCGCTACGGTATTCCTTAAGGCCTCCATTTTCATTAATAGATCAGTTTAAATCCGCTTGTAAACACGTGTAAAGGTCTTCGACTTTATAGAAATCTTCATTAAGAAAATACTGCATTGATCCCTTTTGTTCTCGTGGCGTGCACTTAGTGAGGTTATTATGCGCTTGCTTAAATGCATCCCAATACTCGTCAATCGTTTTTAATCTCGTCTTAATATAACCTTCAGTCAGTCTTTGTTTTGGACATTTCTTTATGTTTGTTTGCGCTTTTTGAATCATGCTAGCCATATCTTCTAATAATGATAAATAGCCACTTTGTTCTGCAGTTGTATTTTTTTGACGAAGACTTCAAATCATTAATTAAGTATAGGTACACGTATTTACTAAAAACACTTCACATTAATAGTCTATATAAGTCCAGCGTACTTGTATTTGTAGAATCAACAGTCTTAATAACGTTTCATAACAGCTTGTAGACAAGATTTTATTCACTTAATATTTAGCGTAACACTTTAACTGCATGATGATAGTAAACAAGCGCCTCATTAGCTAAGGAATGCGGGTTCTTTTGTATTCGCCGGCCGGCCGCTCGCTGCTCCGTTCATCGATCCGGTTCGATTTAGGACCATATGTTTGTGGTATTAAGGTTCTTTTGGTGAAAGCAGCGGCGGTGATAGAAAAAGACGTGTTCTCTCAATCTTGGTTTAATTTCAACTAACTCGTACGTAAAGCATTCGACAATTTGATTCTTAGTTCATTGCTTTGTTCATTGATATGAACCTCCGCAAAGTAACGCCTGATTCAATAAATTAGATTATTTTAATTTAAATAATTTATTGAATCAGGCGTTACTTTGCGGAGGTCCATATCAATGAACTAAAATAATTTCCTTGCTCACCCGCGACCTTACGATAGCTAAGCTTATGCAAAATATGCGTGTTCATGCAGTTCCTCCACCTCCACACTGTAAGAACACACACAAATCACACAAACCCATCTATCACCACCACAACACTACACTGACGCGTTTCGAACTCAACCAGAGCTCATCTTCTTCTTTTTTCTTTTGAAGATGAGCTCTGTGTACGTCACATATTTAGGGGGGTCACGTCACATATTAATTTTCATAGCAATACGTGTGACAAGGGGCGGGGGGGGGGGGGGGCTAAAAAGCTAAAAATCGGTGTGACATACTTTAAACATGGGCCCCTAGATTCCTGAAGCCGGCGCCGGCTATACCACAGACTTAAGTATCAAGTGAGGTTAATAATAATAATAATAAGACATTTATTTCTGACAGAATCCATAGAGGTTAGTTACAATGAAAATACAAGTGGTGTTAGTAGGTGGTACGATCAAAAATAATCATAATAATATACACGACTGCCCAGCGCCGTCAACCATGATTATACCGATCATGATTAATGTACCGATCGACCGAAACTACATGGGAGCATGGATTATCTCTGTGAAAGAAAGAAAACAATTATTATCAGGTCGGCCACAGAACAATATTTTTTTAGTGTTCTGTGGGTCGGGCAATCTGGATCGATAAATTTATTTATTTAAATATGCGGTCTTACATTACTAACACCCGCCACTTACCACATTCACCTTGAAACATATAATATATGTTATCATTTATACCTTAAAGTAACATGATCATTAATAGAACCAACATCTGTTTGTGCTCACTTATCATTAACGTCGTTATTTTATTTGCATGTATTAACTTATTGCACTTGCACCTGTGTTATCTTTTAACTTATTTAAGTAGACATATTTAATTCTTTATCTGCTTTTGTCATTTGACATTCGTTCACTGCATCATAATTGTGCGTTTCATCGCGGTATCAAGTAGGTACGAAATGTTGCAGTCCGCTTTCCGTCTAATAAACCCGTAGCACGATGAGAAGTTATCCTCAAATTATGTTGCACTTTTACAATTTTACCTATTTCTTACTATGGGAATTGTGTTCGAAATCACCACCTCTTCTCCCCGAAATCATTGGCATAACAGATGTTCCTTGACATGATTTTGCATCATTTAGGTCATATTTACTCATCATAACTATCTCCCTATTCCCTATACGGACGGTAACTTGGAATTTGAATTCCCTTTTTTTTTTCTTCAGCTACTTACATATTTCGCTACAGTATGAACACTGCTTTTTACAGGGAGCTCATTCAGTCGACGGCTGCGTGGTAAATCCATGTACCACATGGCGCGAGGTTATGACGAGAGCTCTCGGCTTGTCAGCGAGCCGACGAGCAGTTCTGCGCCAAACTTGACGGTGGACGAACCATCCATCGACGTCCGACCTTCCACCTACGGTTCCGTCGACACCACAGTGACTGCCTCGGCCTCCGATACCGAACCGCTTCTCGACTCCATGGAACGATCCAACCGCGACCCGAAAGTATGAGACACGTGTACAACTTACAGTATAGATTTAGACAATACTTTACCCACGACTAATGACTGTGTTCCACATCATTTTCATCTCCAACAATGCCGTCAATAAGGACAGTAATTATTCTTTTATTAATAAAGTATGTATAGTTATAAATAGATATGTGGAATACAGACTTTACGAGAGTAAAGTTTCTTAGTTACGCTCTAGTTCTAATGGCTAGTTATTTACTTATGATTTTCAAATGTTTTGTTTCCTTTTTTGAATCATTGTACCTATTTAAATAAGTAGGGCTTGAAAAGAGTGTTTACTTATTTAAATGTAGATTTAATTCAATCTACGTATGCTTGATGTACATGATGTCATAATATTATGCATAATTATTGTTTTATATGAATGTAATGGAATATGTAATCACAATAAGTTTTTATAAGAAGTTAAATGAGCTTTACATAAGGTTAGAAAACATTCCTCACCAAAATAAAACTTTCTTTTGTATATTCAATAAATGCTATGAAGCGAATAAATAAACTCTGTAGCCTGCACTTCACGAATGAAATTATTTAAATGTAAATAAAACTATGATCTGCAATATTGACTTGAATATATCTTAAAATATTATGTTATAAAATGTGATATTTACCATCCCCAAAGGTTTGGTATCTCTGTTAAGTTTTAGAAATAAAAATATTTCTTTATCAAAATAGTATTTTTTTTACCAACCTACTGCTCTAAAATTGTAAAATTTAAACGAAATAAATAAAATTTTATTTTGGTATTTGCATTACATTATATTGATATTTTATTACTTAAGTTTACATGGTTTAGACCCGTAAAACCCTTTTTCCGAAACGTGCACTTTCTATCTTGTAATGTAAAGCACGAGCTTTGCGGTGAACGAAAACATCGTGCGGAAACCTGCACAAACCTGCGAAGCAATTCAATGGTGTGTGTGAAGTTCCCAATCCGCACTGGGCCCGCGTGGGAACTATGGCCCAAGCCCTCTTGTTCTGAGAGGAGGCCTGTGCCCATCAGTGGGACGTATATAGGCTGGGATGATGACGATGAATGTAAAGCATACCTACTTCCCAATGGGTACACTTTCCCAAAAAGTAATGGGTACACTTTCTGAGATGGTAGTTTCCTAGAAGGTACACTATTGTTTTTTATTTACATATTTATGCACCTTGAGAATCAAACCGTGACTAAACGAAATATGGCTCGCGAAATTAAATTATGTGTTAAAATATTATAGTGTCATTTTTGGTGAAGATGACATAAACTGCCGTGTCATAAACGTGTAAATTTTGGGAATTTTCTTATGTTATGTTCGTTTTTTTTTCATAATATAACGGAATCGACAAGGAAACTGACTGGCTTTTATTACAAAATAAAAATATTAATCAAATGGAACACAGCGTTTAATTGATGGAATCTAGATCGAGATTTATGAGAAACTTGTTAATTAGAGCATCATAGCATAAAATGTACTTATAAAATATAATTTCTTTGGAGCCAATATCACATTTAATTAAAGATAAATACTACATCAGGATATTATTAATCATAATTGTGTATTTGAAATGTTCAGTTACAATTATTTGAAAATTAAATACCTACCTATTTTAATTACGCAGTAATACTAATACTGAAATTGACAATAAAGAGTCAAAAACTACAATTCTAGTTACTCATGCTCATGTCAATATTCGAATATGCTTTAACATTTATTTTGAAAGCAAAAGGACAGTATTATTATTTAGTGGAATCATGGTGCACCTTCGAGTACCACCTGGAAAGCACAAGAAAGGTAGGTACTTACAAGGTAAGAGTATTCTAGATTTTTCTAGTCTAGGACAAGATGGTACAGTGGTACAATACATTCAACTATAAAAAGATCGATACGGGGATACGGCCAAACTTACAAAAATATGTTTACGACTTTATTGACTTAACATTAAGGTCGTGTTTCTTATCTTAATATAAATAATTCTTCTGCACGTGTGTTTGTCACCAAACTCCTCCAAACGGCTGGACCATTTGGATGAAATTTTGTGTGTATATTTCAATGGGTTTGTGGAAGCTTTTAAAACACAATTGGACCCGGTAGGTGGCGCTGCTGTCGGCATGTTAGCGTATTTAATGCAGTCCTGCATTTCCGGGCAAGACAACGTCTGCCTGGAGTGCCGGGTCCGCTAGTTTACATATTTTTTTGTCACTGGCCGTATCGATATCTTTGTAGTTAACTGTACTTCCCAGTGCGTTGCGTGTGCTAATAAAGCATAAAGCTTCATAGTTTTACAGCTTGATGCAAGTTTCAAATCTCCCTAGAGATTTTCACCTGCTATCCAGAGGTAGGTATTCAATGTTCTAAATTGTCAGTAGGTACTGTACAAATATATATATCTTGCTGAAGCAGTGAAGCACAGTAGTTCTGCTGTAGTTCCAACAAAGGTCACATCGGTTGAGTTGGAGCATGATTAGTTCAGAACTAATAAGTGGAATAGAAATGTTGTCGTGTTTTAATTCCATACCTGATAATGCCTCTTTTTCGCCTGTCTTGATTGTTCTAACATATTTTACTAAATTTACTAAATAAAATATCTGGCAGACGGGCGCCTCGCGCTTTTAGTTCTCGTGACATTTTTATTTCTCTTATTAGTAATTCTGTGATAGTTGGTATCAGCAACTCGTGCACAAGCTGTCTTTTGTTTGCCAACCATTGTGAAGGCGAGAGGAAGGGAGATGATATCGACACAAGACACAAGTTATTGAAGCGCCAATAACATTCCAATGAGGGCTATCGCGTATGAATTCGCCACTAGAGGCGCTAGTGTAGCGTGAGGTCTCCGAAATGTCAAATCTCATAGTTTTTGGGTGAGCTACGCGGGTTTATTTATAATTAGAATAATTTTGTGAATATTTTTCAATATCTCAAATTAATTATAGCAAATATGCGTTCCGGGGCAATGAATGAGACAGTTTTGTCTTTCGGAAACCTTTGTCCTCCCTTTTTTCCGAACAAAACGGGGACTGCAACACTGTGGCATGCTCGATATTTTATGGTACGGTTTTAAGGTGTATTAAATATGCTTTTAATCTAAACTTTGTTTTCACGCCCGTAATAACCGACTTTGAAAGCCATACTTAAAAACCTCACGCAACAGTGCGCCATCTAGTGAGACAAAAAACGATAGCCCCCATTACCTCTTTCAGAACGTCCAATCTAATATGCAAATGCTTTAAACACTTATCGCACTGGAGTCCTGCATCCTGCGGTCTAGTTCACTCATTTAAAGACTACAAATAATTAATAATTAGGAATGAACTGATTGATATCGACCTCCGCAAAGTAACGTCTTTTAGTAATTAGGAGTCGAAGTGGTCGCCAGTCGCCATGGCTGAAATCGGTCGGTTCATCATCATATGAAGGCTACAAGCTGACCAGACCACAGGACGCAGAACGCATCTAGTGTAACAAGTTTCTTACTCTTTATTGCGATATTATTCAAGAGGTAAGTAACCAAATCAAATCTTTTAATGACAGTTGCGTCAGACTTCCAGCCAGTAGATGTAGCTATCGTTGGGCAACATTAAAAAAAATAAAACCGAAGCATTAAATATTTTTTTCGTCTTCTTTCGACGCCTCTTCCTTATTCGCCGCCGCCTTTAATCTCTCCATATATTTCATCCGGCTTCTCGTAGTTACATACTTATCAAGGGCGCTTAGACGCTCTTTCAAGCTATTCATTTCTATTCTATTCCACAACGTTCCCATTATGATGTAGTAGAAACATACGGCCGTCGTACCTAATTTAATTACGTTAAAAAAATATTGGTTCGGCCAACAACCAACAGTGGCCACTAAGAACATGAAAATGAACAATCCGGTATAAAGATAAACGTTTTTTGATCTATTCAGGGAATTTGCAGACTCCGTAAAGACTTGATAAGCCTTAGCTATTGTCTGATCCAGTAATACGTCATCGACCGGGCCTGGTCTTTCGTTAGAAGTGGTGTCTGTGCGACATAGACGCAGCTCCAGGGTCACAGCATTGTGGTCTGAGTAGGAAAATGGTTGCCCTGGCACTCTGTCCTCCAGAGGATTTCCAAAGTTTCGTATTTCAGCCTGGAAAAGAAAATATTGTAGTACCCTATTTCATTATTTCCGAGTAGTGGTACTGGTACTCTACATAAAAGATACCTATAATGAAACTACACTACCACTATTTAGAATAAGTCCAATAATCAAAAATGTTCTTTTAATGATAGATTTATGTTTGTTTTTTTTTGCATTTAGAATATAAATATTTAAAGTAAGCTCACCTGCCATTGCGGGGTATGGTAAAATAGAATGTGGTCTATCCTCTTCCCATCAGGGCAACAGCTGGCTGCAAATTTATTAGAATAGCTGTTGTTTGCATTGTTGCTTGTTCCTGAAGCTGGTCGAATACTTGGGTTGGTTTGCAGAGACTCGCAATAATAGGGGTCTATGAGAGATGGCATTTTAGTAATCAGGCTGCAAAAAAATTAAACCTTGGCTTAAATAATTTAAATTAACAATTTCATTTATAATATTGTCTGCTTTGCTGACTGTACCTCCAATACATGACAGTCAAGTGCATAACACACACAGGACAGGAATACAGCAGGCCTATTTAGATGGCTGTATAATTTATGAACAACATCAGAACGCGGCGCTCGCACACGAGTTCACACGACCCGCCTCGCGCCCGCCGTCGTTATAATGTTCCTACACAGCCACGTAAATAGGCCTGCCGGCACTCTTGATCCGACCCGCTCCTGAGCCAAACGCTCGGACGGGGCCCGTCCTGTGTGTTTTGCGCTTCACTGCTACCACCGTTGTTGACAGTGCAGCAGCTCTTAATGTATATTTAAATAAGAAAAATACCTATAAGACAAGTCGCCTGGTCCCGTGTTTAGGTCTCCCGCAAGGATAGAAACGTCAGCTGAAGCAGATGTTAATTTCACAAATTCTGCAGCAGAATGTGCTTGTAGGACTCGGTGCGCCAAATAGATGTCATCTTCGTGATACTCAGCATGCAACTGTAAAAAAAGATTTAAGATTACAATAAAACCTAAATAAAACCCAATAATGTTAGTACCATTTTAAATGCCTTATATTTATTTATGCTTTACATTAGTGATTTTTGGCATTTTTTAAGTTTTACTTCTAAATACATCCATACTTAATATTATAAATGCAAAAGTGTGTTTGTGTGTTTGTCCGTCTTTCACAACGTAACGGAGCGACGGATCGACGTGATTTTTGGCATAGAGATAGTTTATGGGCCGGAGAGTGACATAGGCTACTTTACCCGAGGGAACAGCGCGCGATAACCGAATACCACGCGGGCGGAGCCGCGGGCAAAACCTAGTATTTAAATATTTTGAAATTCACCTTGACAATCCCGTTATAAAAATTGTTTACTTAATAAATTTGGTAATTTTATTTATTTTTTAGATTTGAGGATCCCTAGTGAAAAATTAATTTCTCCATCTATCCCAGCCTATATAAAAAGAAATAAAGAAAGAAAAAAAGTTTCCTCACGATGTTTTCCTTCACCGCAAAGCTCGTGGTAAATTTCAAATGTAATTCCGCACATGAATTTCGAAAAACTCAGAGGTGCGAGCCGGGGTTTGAACCCACGACCCTTTGCTTGACAGGCGATGCGATAGGTCAAACCACTAGGCCACCACGGCAATTTTTTTTTTGAAAAAGATAATTTTATATTGAAAATTTTTTAGTAGGGATTTACTTTTTCACATTTTTGTTTTTAATTGTATTTATGTATTCCTTAGGACGATTTCAGTATAAATTCTTCAAATTTGACATGTGTATGTTTGATATAGGTTTAGGTTTAAATTATAAATGAGGAAGGTAAAGCACCACATACATATCACATCAAGTATGTGTGCACCTGGTAAAGCCAGCTGGTCGTCCAAGTGTGAAATTGGTGTAGAGAGTGTAATGTTTCAATACATTACTTAGCATTGCTAGTATGAAATAGTACTCACATGTGTGCAGTAAATGTTAACCAGGCAGTCACCTACTTGAAGCTGGCACAGACTAACGCCTTTGCCACCAAACCAATCCCCATGGTGAATTTTATGGATGTAACCATTCAAAGGCCATTGATGAAAGAAAACATCTTGAATTATCCATTTGGAGAACACACAGAGGCCTGAACCAAGCACACCACTGTAAGATAAAAAAATATTCAAATCAGGGATTGTAAGAAACTTATAAAAAGACTTTTGCAAAGAAAATTATATTCTCTAGTGTGGGTATAATCTAATACCTTTAAAACAGCCATTTTTGTATATACATAATATATAAAAAATCCGAATCTTGGAAATAGCTCCAACAATTTCAATTAAATTTGTTATGTGGGTGTTTTGGGGAACGACAAATCGATCTTGTTGGTCTTATCTGGGAAAACGCTTATTATCAAGTTTTAGCCCGTGCAAAACTCGGTCGCCCGGGTACTTATAATAAAGAGAGTAGAGTTTAAGCTGGAAACACACCGATGCCGGGAGCGAAGCTAATAGTCTAAGATCCGAACTTGAAAAGATCTTCACCGGTATGATAATAGAATGAAATGTATTTTATAATAAATTTAGTATTTTAGAAAATATATTAGAAATGGATTTGCTAAAAAAATCCTGGACAGGCTATTTTTAATTATTTAAAAAAAAAAGATTTTTAATCAATTTTTGTTGCATCATCGAGATTATAAGGCAATTTTACATTAACTTAAAAGTATAATACATATAGAATATGTAGACGTTGGGTTTGCTATTGTTTACCTGGACGAACTACTGGGTTGCCAGGTATAAACTTAAACAGGTATGTCGACGTCATTTACTTTCACTTGATAAGATAATAGTTGTATATCAACGTAAGCGCCATTTTATTGTGAACACGTTGATATAGGGTTGTCTGCATTTAATTAAAAATCATTAAAAATAAAATAAAAAAAAACTGCCTGTCCAGGATTTTTTAGCAAAATCATTTCTAATACGTTTTCTAAAATACTAAATTTATTATAAAAATACATTTCATTCTATTATCAGACCGGTGAAGATCTTTTCAAGTTCGGATCTTCTACTATAACATGAAAGAGGGCATACAGAATACCGCGCGAGAAATAAGCGTGGCGAGGTATTTTGTGTGCCCTCTTTCATGTTAGCTTGAATATTACCGCCTCCGCGCCGCGCCGCACCGCCCCGCCACCGCTCTGTGTGTTTCAAGCTTTAACACACTACTTACTCCAGTCAGATAACTGATAGTTGCAGCTTGTGTGAAGTAAGTACATGTTTTTTTGTATCATATATTGAAGACTATTGAAAACTGGGATTGGGATTCACTTTGTTACCTACTACAAAAATGACTGAGATAATACAGCCATCAACACCTGACCCAACAAAGTGTGCATAAATATCTGATACAATACTATTTCTAGGACCGGTAGGATGTATCAGATATTTTTGCATGCTGATGTGGCAGATATTAACACTGGTGACTGTACAGTTGAATGCAAAAATATATATACAGCCATAGAGTCAAAATATGGAAAATCCTTGTCCTTGGCTTTTTTTGGAAAAACATGTTAAGATAAATGTCAAAGAAATATGTTTGTGTGTTTAAAAACTATCATATTTTAAAACTTGTCTAATATAATACCAAAAATAAAACTACCTATTTAATTACAAATTTTAAAACATCCCCTGACATATTCCCAACCCAGAATTTGATAAGTATCAGATAATATTAGCCATTTTATTAATATTTTTAATCAAATATTGTCCCAAGAGTACAAAAACAGTACCCTGTTGCTGTTGTTGTTGTTTTAATCAGGCAACAGATGTATGCACAAATGTGAATCTTATTATTTTTATATTAATTATAATCAGGCAACAGGAAACTGTTTTTGTACTCTTGGGACAATATTTGATTAAAAATATTAATAAAATGGCATGCAGGTCTAGACAACACTGTGGTTATGGTACAAAACCATTTTTACTGTTAAATTCATCATAATTTGAAGAGAGTTGACAGGACGCTGTTCAAATTTTCCACTTAGTGGAGAAATACATGCCCTTGACCGTACAATAAAAAAAAAAGTCAAAGCACATTTAAAGAGTAAAGAAATGAACCTGTAGAAGTAATGTGAATATGGTAGCTTTAAGCTCAGTTTCTCTTTTAAGAAAATATAATCATCTTCACTCCAGATCTCTTGAAGGCACACCAACCCATGGGAACTTTGTTGTAGATACGCAGCAATCGCTGCGATTCTTTCTTTACGATCTTTAGAGATAATAGGTATTCCCCTAGAACATAAAAATTATAAATGCTTGTAAATTATTCTTACAACCTATTGAATAGCTTTAAAATAATTGTCACTTACCAACAGTTAAGTGAAAACACATTCAAAGTAATCGCCGACATTTTTATGATAATATCCAGGCGGAAACAATAGTTTTTTTTGACTTCGTTAACTTTTTTAAGTTTGAGGTGGGTAGGGATTGAACAGTTTTACTGAAAGTGAACAATAGAATCGGGTAATATTTGTTAAGTTTGCTTACTGTTGTTACTGAAATAATGCCAAAACCGTATTAGCAAGGGTATACGTATATTACTAAGAAATTAATTAAAATAACTTCTGCGCTCAGCTGACTTGACTTAACCTTAACATTTTTCTAACTAACCTAACACCACAGAATATATAATAGTACTGACGTACTAACACTTAACAGACAGAATGGCTTGATACGTTAGTATCTCTTAGTAGTCTGTGACGGCTTGTATATACCTGTCAACTTTTGACAAGCTTGAGAGCCACAGATTACTAATATGTAGCTAGCTATAAACCACCAGTTAGAAATGAAGTAGAATTACTGACAGCAAAACACACGAATCTTTTAAATAATGAAGGTATTCAAAATTATTGCAATCAACTGACTTAAAATGAAAATATATTTTTGTGGTGTCTGAGCCAGTCTGAGGTTTTCAGTTATTTAATTAACACATTAAACAGACGCACTAGACATGGGTAATCTCAACTCCGCGAAGTGATCTGACTCACTAGATCCAGCTCCGGTGTCGGTACCGAATCCGCTTATTGAATCCGACTCCTTTATTGACTCCGGTTCTTTCGAGCGATTATTAATTTATCTATGGCCGATCCGCCCCGGCTCGGATCGGTCGGTCGGTGTCGGTACGGTACTGCGGTGCCCCACCCGCTGACTGAACTGAAGTACAGATTCGTGAGAGAGAGAAAGATTCGTTCGTTAGTCCAAGTCCGAGTACCGAACCGAACCGACCAACCAAACATAGATAATAAGATCCAAGTCCAAGATCCGATCCGCAGGGCTACTACGAAACTCCAAAATCTAAGTTCGTGTCGTGCGGTCCCTCTGACACTTATACTATTTAATACAAGAGCGAGAGGGACGGTACGATACGAACTTCGAGTTTCGTAGTAGCCCTGCCGATCCGATCCGAGCCGAGCGAGAGCGAAAGCAGGCGGACGGAGCGAGTCAGTGTGAGTGAGCGTGACGGCGATCACGAGCGAGGCGAGCCGCTCGATCCAGTCGGAGTTAGTAACTCCGGAGTCAATAAGATTTGAAAGGAGTCATTAAGGGATTCGGATCCGCTTGAGGATCTGACTCTTTTGAATCTACAGATCCGGATTTACCCACCTCTAAGACGCACACAACAAACATTTCCATTTATTGAGAAGCGATTGCCAGTGGCACAGACCTTATATCTTGTCTTGATATAAGGTCTGTGGCCAGTGGTCAGCGAATACATCAGCATCCGGGAGCTGAGTCACCAGGAATCACCAATAAGTTCAGAAGCTCAATCGCCCTCGCGGTAGGCGAGTTTGTAGCGCGACTATCTATCTATTCTATTGAGTGACTACTAGTACTGTTTATCGTTACAAAGCTTCCTTTAAAACTTACTCCCTAGCTAAGTAATTTAGTGACGTTTTATTTAATATTTTTCGACACACTTTTGTATACTTACACAGAGATTGTTCTCCTGCCGTTATACTCCATCTCCATAGGATTAAATTTCCAATATGAAACAGCGTTTAACAGCGAATATGTTTTTCATTTACCTCGCCTCACTCCGCTCAGCTGTTTCCACCAGAGATGTGCTGTGCGAGGGTGCGTAAATGAAGAGTTTCTATTGGTTAATGAAAAACACATCCCTCGCAACGCATCCTCGCACATTATTGGTGGAAACGCTGCTTTACCCAGAGGCATAGCAGAGAACGAGTCTGAACACAAGCTGAGCACAAAAAAAGTTAAATTTTTAACTAAGTAGTTTTATTGATCAAAAAGCTACATTAATGATTTCCGGTTTATAGGTTTGCGGGATACCAGCTAGCTTGTGGGCTGTAGACACTTTCAAACTTCCAAGATCTTTCCTTTCTTTGCGTCCCGTCATTTTCGTTTTTGGAGGTTTGCTCTTCATTACAGGTTGGCTATGCAGCTTCAAATGCATTGTAAGCTTAGCCTAGAATGGAGATAAAGATAAATTATAGCTTTCAACATGCATTTTTTAACAGTCAGTAAAATGTTTAAAACATATCCATGGAAGTTTTTTACCTTAGTACACAATTCAGCTCCACAAATTTGACATTCATGAGTTATCCTTTCATGCTTCATAAGAATATGCTGCCTCAAATTACTGTTTCTTGAATAAATCCTGGAATAATCAGAATATTCACACATCAACATCATATCTAGAATGAAAATAATCAATGAAGTGCTTTACCATATTTGACAATCATTTCAAATTTTTTAAATTAGAAGCACTACTATTGTCACATTACAAATAAGAATAGCCTTGGATCACAAACACTCAATTTTTAAAATATGATTTGGTAATAATGCAGATTGTCTTTAGAAAAATAAAAACAATTATTATTAAACATTTTTTTTATCCACATTAGTGGTTTCCAAGGATAAAAGGCTCCGTCTTATTCCATTTTTTACCACAAATAAATAATGCAACATAAGCATAACATTCATAAAACTACCTTTCACATTTATCATATGGGCAGGGAAAGGTTCTAGTCTGGATTTTTAAATGGGTTCTCACATGCCGCACCATATGACTCCTTTGTTTGAAATGCCTATCGCATTCATTGCAAATAAATTCTGAAAAATAGAAAGCTAGTTAGAGTTTCACAGTGACCAAGCTAAGTTGTAAATATGCATTGTCAGTACTGAGCCATGACACCTTAGAAGAGGTGAAAAATCCCCAACATTGTCAGTTCAAAGTGCAATATCTCAAAATACGGCTGAACCGATTTTTATCAAATATCGCTAAGAACTACCGCTAGGAAACTCGCTTTTACGTGAAAAAACCGCATTGAAATTGGTCCATCCGTTTGGGAGCTATGATGCCACAGTCAAACATTGATCACATTGGCGTCGAACTTATAACACCCCTATATTTACATGGAGCAGCACATTTTTACAAGCTTTTATTTAACTTGCAACATTTGTACAGTCAATGGCATAATTATATACTGCTCAAAAGAAAATAAGGGCCACGTGAATTTTATGGGTAAAACGAAAATACTAATGAATATAATTCTTCATAATATTCCTTGTCTAAAAATGGTTTTATTTATTCAATACAACATAACAGTAAATCATCCAATTAAATTTGTATTCCATTAAAAACGCAAACATATTTTTGATTTCATTTTACCGGTGAAATTCAAGTGGCCCTTATATTCTTTTGAGTATAGTATATATATATTGTTCTGAGAGGCCTGTGCCCAGCACTGGGACGTATATAGGCTGGGATGGATGGATGAATGGATATATATTACTAAGACGTCAAACATATCTATACACCATTATGCTGCTAAACATAAGGTTGATGTATACATATACTTGACACTATGGCTGTATAGATATTTATGCCCTTGGCTGTACTACTCAGTCATGTATGTAAGTTTGTAATTAAAATGATTTAATAAGTAATTAATTGAAAATTAGATGACTAAGTATGTTAATATATATATAATAGCAATAAAATAATCATATACAGTATGTTTCATGTCCTAGAAGTAGTACATTCATGACATACATAAAACTATTTTTAACATAAATAATTTTCAGTTTGAGAGTTACAATAGCAGCCGTCATTCTGTACAACCTTGTGTGATTTAATAGCAGCCTTAACTTAAGACAGCTCACTTGATCATCATGACCTAATAGAAGTCACTTTCTATTTTATTTTTATCAAGTATCTTTTATGTAAGTAAGCTACACCATACATACACCATACAGCTAGGACAGAAACCATAATTCTCCTACCTTTGCCTAAATGATCATTCTTCACATGCTTTTGGTACTTAGACCACAAGTTAAATGTAGCAGGACACTGGTTGCAGCGATGAGTCTTGTGCGAGCGGACATGCTTCTTCTTCTCATGAAGACTCACAAACTCTTTGAGACACAGTTCACAACTGTAAATTTTTAATATTATTTTTAGAACTTGGGATGCAAATATTTTCTATACTACTAATATAATAAAAAGGTAAACTTGAAAGGATCTTCCAAACCTATAAACAAATATAAAAAGTAACAGACCAAACAGACTAACTACTTGGTAACTACTTGGTAAATGAAAAACATTAAAAGTGACAAACTTCTTTCATGTAAGATCTACATCAGAACAATCATATCTGATTTGAATGCAACCCATATCATATATGAGAACTTGAACATACCTGAATGACTTGATGCCAGTGTGTTCGTACATGTGAGAAGTTAATTGATGCTTCTTCAGGAAATTGAGCTTGCAAATGTCGCAAGAGAATGGAATTTTCAATTTGTGATGTAAGTTTATGTGCCTTTTCAAATTTTGTCTATTTGCATACCTTTTACTGCATGTTGGACAGCTAATAAAAGGAATTATTATTTGAGAAAAGTATTTTTTCTATTAAAAGATTCTTATAAAGTTTAAAGAAGAAGTCAAAAAGTTTTTTCTTGCAAAAATAAGTGGCAATTGTTAGCTATACTACCTACCTGTAAAGCATGTCATTGTCAGGAACTTTGTGTACGCTATTTATATGTCTATCCAAGTGGCTTTTATTAGTGTAAGCCTTAGTGCAGTCTTTCTCTGGGCAAGGATATGCTTTCTGAAAAAAATATAGAATTAATTCGACTAAATCAGCAGGATATTAAAATGAAAGCGCTTAGGTACTTACAACGTTATTATGTACTAGTAAATGTTGTGCCAATCTGTAAGGTCTATTAAATACAGAGGTACATCCTTCGTAACTACACCGGTGCAAGTTTTTCTGCTTATTTTGCATGTTTTCTTTTAATTATACGATTTATAATCAACGAAATCGAACGATCGACGAAATCATAATCTTTGGTTATTCATTATTAATGTGCTTGTGCTACAATTAATATAAATAAACTAGCGCTCTGAACTGATCACATTGACAAACAAGACCTCCCTATATATACTGTAGTCTTTGAACAAGACTACAGGAAGGACAGGTCGAGGATAGGACTGGCGTCATGGCGTGTATGTGTATCATACTATCATGCGTGTATCTCCCTATATAAAAACTGTGGTCTTTGTATCACATTTTGAAACTTCGCACATAACATAACCTCAAAAAATAAAGAAAATTCTCGTGTCAAAATGTTGTGTTGTGTTCGAGCTACTATTAAAAACACTCTGTTTTCTGTTTTTTATTTTTCGTTTCACGGCAGTGTTACCATTTGGAATAACTCATTTACAAAGTTGGTCAAATTATTTTAATCTTATTTAAAAGCTAGAGGTATTCAATAACTTTCTTCCTATCTACTTGCATGCAATATCTGTGGTGACATGACATTGACATGATAAATAATGACGTGATTCGTTCGAGTGAGATTCACTGGCTTTACGTTTTACTTGTTCTAAATTTTTGTTGTGACCGATTGGCCTATTAGTGTCAAATTTTAAATCAATTAATCACAGAAGAAAGATCAAAAAATATTTTTTGTTTCTGAATAATTACTGCGCCAGAAAATCAGCTGACATACGTAAACAAAGGGCATGGTAGTTTTCTGTGAACTGCCATAATTGTTGCTACTTGTGATCCCTTACGGTAATTATGGACATTGATGGGTCCTCTATGCCAAATCCCCAAAATGTTGGGGAAATAGATCAGAATTTACTTCTTCAGTTTAGCTGTATGAATACTACGGACCGGGAAGAACTTATAGGTCAAATGCAGAGGCTACTGGGTCCTAGTTTGACCCACAACACAGCTAGCTTCTTTCTGGATATGAGCAATTGGTAATAATCTAACTATTATTTATTGTATACTTACTTAAATTGACTATAATTAACTATAATTTTGTTGTTGTTGTTGTTATAACTCTTTATTGTTCATAAAACATATGAAAATTACAATTAACAAGAGAAAGAGATGTACAAAGGCGAACTTATCCCTTAACTTATCTAGTTATTTTTTATGTCAAATGTTTCAGGAACCTGCAAACAGCAATATGTTGTTATTTAGACTATACTATACCACCAAAACTTCCATCAATGTCATTGAAAGCTGCTCAGAACCAGGAAACAGCTGTAAGTCCTGGAGCTTGGTAAGTTACTTGGCTGTTGAGCATAAAACTTAAAAAAACTGTAAGATACTTGACCAATTCAAAGATTTTAATCTCTGTTACAACATCTTAGCAAAATATGTTAAAGTTATTCATTTCATAATTAAGATCAATGATAAGTTAACTTTTTTTTAATGGGCAGCCCATGATTGCAAATTGCCTTATATTCATGCTAAAGTTTGATATAACTAATAACACAATTTGCTTATTATGCTGCCCATTGCTTATTATGGCTTCTAATTTTTATGGTACTAAATCAGGGACAAAGGATTTTACTGGCTATTCAGTATTTAAGTACTCAAACAAAGTCATTGTTTTATCAGTTAGATGTGTGACTAATAATAATGTCGTGTGTCACACACAACCCTTACATAGATACTTTTGTTACAGTTTCGAACAAAATTGGAATATTGCCAACACAGGGACTGAAGCATGGCCAGGGAGTTGTAGACTGATCCAAGCTGGAGGAGAGCATCTTGGTGCAATACCAATCTATGTGCCTCCATTACCACCTGGACATTCAACAACGGTCATGTTAAAGTTAATAGCACCTAGCAAGCCTGGCACACATAGAGGATATTTCCATTTAGTGACTGACAAAGGAGACCAAATAGGAGGTAAAATATCGTAAAATATGTAAAATTCTATTATTTATTTATTTTTGTTGGTCTACCTACTTTTAACTTTAAGTTAACCACCGAACACGTAAAATACTGTTTCTATTTTGTCATTCTGTTATGTTTTTTTCAGTATTATAAATTTAAATTCGAAATATGTATTCCTGATATTATCGTACATTTAGGCACAAATCATCCATAGGTGTTAGTGTTATTATAAGTATAGTTAATTCTAGTACAAAGAAAATAAAAAATAAATGTTATTTAGTTAGGTAAGTATTATTTCTTTCTCTGTGAATGCGAATACATATATTAGATTATAATTGTTAAATTTCTCATGTAAGTGAATTGTGAATATTCTTATGAGAAAAATAAATTCTTCTTTAAACCGAAATAGATAAGGTTTTTTTAGTACAACAAATATTTTTGTTGTACTTAATGAGAATGCAAAACTAAGCAGAGAAGAATGCTTGTTTGTGTGGTTTAATTAATGTGAACTAAACTAACTAACTTAGTGTGAACAATGCAATTAATAAATACAACAATGTATTTGCACACTGCAGTATTTAATTGTAGAGGAAACATATCTAGTGGCACTCCTTAAAAGATGGGCAACGATGAATCACAATTTACCTCTATGTAATAAATGATATGATAAATTATGTCATTGACATTATGAAACCTGAACAGATAAGCACCTATTATGATGAATTGCAATATAAGACAAGTCTGCAAGTTTGATATAGGTACTACTTTACACTTACGAAATTAGGACTTTACATTATAACTGATAAAAGGTTCTATTTTATATTGTAATCATTCTACATCTATTATTGGAAACAAAGGCTTTATTTTATAATAACATTTATGTGATGTGTGTCTCAATTTTTTTTATTATAGATACATTGTGGGTGGAAATAACAGTGGAATCAGAGATGACCATGGCCTTAGTGGAACAGCTGGCTGCTTTGCCCGTCCCCAGTAGTAGAGCTGAAGATAATACTACACCTAATGTTAGTCAGGTAAATAATGATTTTTTTTTTGCTCAAACATACCTACTTCATTTGATATCCATTTTTTTAACTTAAAAAATGTTTTAGGATTCCATAGTGTTAACATTAGTCTGTATAACAGTATTGGGCAATATGTAACCTAACTACAGATTACTGATTGTGGTTACATTTTGTAGTTAGTAATCTCAGCAACAGATTACAAAAAGTAACCATGAAATGTAATTAAAAATTTCAGTTACTAACTACAAATTGTAGTTGCAATCATGTTTACTTGATTACATTTTCTAACTACATACAGTATGTTAGTATGTAACATACTTAGCTTAGTACAAAAAGATATATCAAATGTAAAGACCACAGATAACAGCTCTATTAAGCCAAGTTCCTCAATCTGTATGAAAACCAACCATGTTACTTTCCTTTACAAGCTTTTATTTGCAATGTATTTGTGTATGTATGAGTCAAATGTTGCAAGTTATATTTGAACCACTTTAAGTGATTGTAAAACAAAACAAAATACATATTCTTTAAAATAAAGTAGTTAGATGTATCTTATTTAACGAGATTAATGTAGTTAGTAGTTAGGTTACATGTAACCTTAACTACTTGTAGTTAAAGTTACTTAACCACTTGTAATCTTAACTACTTGTAGTTAACTAATATATAATCGTAATCTGTAATCAGATTTCAAAATTTACTCTGCCCTACACCCCTACGGACTTATGTACTCTCTCTTTATCCTCCTAGCCGTATTTGGCTACAGCGACTAGTTCCTAACGCTGAGATCGCCGCTGATGTGCTCTCAGGTGGCTGACGTATCCGATTTTCGCACCGAATTTGTGCCCACACTCACTCTCAACAAATCAATAACCTTCCGACATAATTATACTGGATAGCTGCAGGTGGTCTAGCTTTCATCTCGTCGCGTTTAGCGTCCAGTTCGCCATGGCGGCCAGCCTCAAAATTACTCACTTTACCATGCACTGTATGCCTCTGCCAGGGTGTCCCACTTGGATGGATCAATGTTGGCTCTCTTCATATGTCGCTTTAGCACATCCTTGTTCCGCAGAAACTGCCAGTCTTGTAATTGCGCTTATTAATTGTAAAAGATGCGCTTCGCCACCCTGTTGTTAGCCATGCGGGAGACACGTCCACACCATTGCAGTTGCCGTCTCATTAGACAGGCATCTATTCCGGCGACGCTGGCACGCCTAGAACCTGCGTGTTTTTTTTAATTTGCATTACTTTCTGTTACAGATGCCACCACAAGATGACCAAATGTGTTGATACAAATTGGTGCCGTCACAATATATTTTTTAATTTAATCTGAACTTTTACATCACAAAATGTTGATAACTTTATAATTTTCTTCACTCAATCTTTTATTTAATGGATTTATTTTTATTTATAGATCAATAATGCATTTTGTAGATTTTAAATTATTATTTTATTATATTGATTCAGAATTGGCAGTTTAACAAAATTTGTAAATCATTTGATTGGTATAAATTGTACAAATTGGTTACTTAGGAAATAAGTAATGTACATTGTACAGTTCTCCAATTGTTAAATAGCTGTAAGATGATAAATAATATGAATTTGTTAGATATTAATGAAAATTTTCCAAAAACATTTGTAATAAGTGGATATTAGCATCACTTATTTTCTTATTTATAAAACTGCATTGCCAATAAGTAAAAATAAAAATTGGGGTTTCATTTTTAGTTGTAAAACATTTGTAATAGTACAATTTGGAAAAAAAATAAATTTATAGAAATGATATTATCAAAAATTTAATACTTTCAAAACTGACACCTATTTTTGTATGAATATTAATAAAGGCTGAACAGGAATATAAAAAAACGTGACGCGAGGGCAGCACTTCTACGTTTTATATTGCAACATTCTTTACACCTAACTATACAATACCTACCAGTCATTCAGAACAGTGTTGGTGATGTTATTTAAAGGAATATTTCACTCAGGCTTTTTCTATGACCAATACTTTTATAACATTGTGAATTATTTTCCTTCGAAGGCTTTGGATAACCTTCGGCATTTTAACGCACAAAAACACAAAATAACACTTTAATTTGAAATACCACGCGCAAACATCGTTAAACTTTGACAGCAATAGACAGATGTCATTTGAATGAAGTGTTACCAGTGCAAAAAATTAGTTCTATTGGTTTTCGCAATATGGCGAGGTTTTTTATAATTCTGGTCAGCCTTTACTATTATCATTTAGAAACATACTAATAATACTATACGTAATATCTATGTTTTATATTATAAAACAAGCTTTAAACAGCCATTTCCATATCAATTTTGGGATGTGGATTGTAATCTTTGATAATGAAGTCTTCATATTTGAAATCATCGATGGACCCCACTTTTCGAGCAAACTCCAATGTGGGGAAAGGCCTCGGCTGCCGCTCCAGTTGGACTTTTAATGGCTCAATGTGATTCAGATAAACATGAGTGTCGCCTGTTGTATGCACAAATTCTCCAGCCTGTAAAAATGGGCACAGAAATTTGAATGAATCTTGGGTCTAAAAATTGATGTGACAATTTATGGATTGCTCCCAAGACAGATTTTACTGTCATCAGACATAACTTTCAACCCAGATTTGATGAGTTAACGATTTGCAAGCCACGAAATGAGAGAGAAGAGAATTCTACATTCTATACATGGTTTTTTTAGCATTAGAAGGGAGGTAAGTGATGTTGATGTGTCTTTTATTGAAAAATGCTTGAAAAAAAAGTCGGCAAATATATAACTAATAACAATTATATAGCAAGGACATTATGGTCATTTGAATTTCTTGATTTCATAAGTTTTTTTTAAAACATTTTTCAATAAAGACTCCTCAAGATTGTTTACTCTTTCTAATGCTAAAATAATTGAAGTATAGTCTCGACTGCAAAGTCAAAATATCTCTATTCAATTTAGGCTATAACAAGCACTTATGAATGTCAAAAAAAATCTACCACCCATTCGGAAAAACCTCTGTTGGGAAGAATTCGGCAAGAAACTCAACAAGGTATATTTTTTTAAACAGATTTACAATATTATTAAATGATATCCATACATCACAAGTATTTAACACAACTTTATTTTTAACACAGTAGGTTCGTTATTTGAAGGGATTGCTAATGCGCTCATCTAATACCAATTTTGAGGGCTCTTGAATGTGTGGAACAATAGATAATTTTGTATGTAGTGGGCCAAATTTTGTGCCGCTGAGTGTAGGTTGACTGTACACTCACCTCAAGCCCTGTAATGTGTGCAATCATGTGGGTCAAAAAAGCATAGCTAGCTATGTTGAAAGGCACACCAAGTCCCATGTCAGCACTTCTTTGGTACAAAAGGCAGGACAGCCTGCCATCTGCCACATGGAACTGTGCCAGGCAATGACATGGGGGCAGAGCCATTTTGCCAAGATCAGAAGGATTCCAGGCACACATCAGCATTCTTCTATCAGCCGGGTTTTTTCTGAAATTCAAACTTTTTTAACAGAGTTCTAGTATTCAAACTTCAAGAAAAGATAAAATAATAAATTAAATACATACTTTATTGTGTCAATTATATTTTGCAGTTGGTCAATTCCTTGGCCTGTATAACTTGTTTTAGCATCTACATATTGAGCTCCACTGTGTCTCCATTGAAACCCATACACAGGTCCTAGGTCTCCTGTAAATGAGGAATAAAGCTTTTAAAAGGCCATCATATCAGAAGTTGCATATCAAATCAAAAATGTTTTAGTCAACAAACCTTCTTCTCTATCCACAAAACCTAGGTTATCAAGGAAGGATCTTGAGCCGTTGGCATCCCATATATGGACTTTCTTAGCGGCAAGGGCCTTGGCATCAGTAGAACCAGAGATCATCCAAAGTAGTTCTTCTAGAACGCCTCTAAAGAACACTCTTTTTGTGGTTAAAAGGGGCAATGTGTTGTTCTTAAGTGAATATCTTTGCATTGCTCCAAATATAGATTGAGTGCCAACACCAGTTCTATCAACTCTCTTGTCACCTAAAACGTTTATTTTTTACATGAAATAATGGACAGTTGACTTACTTGATTTGATGGGATTATTATTGCCCATTCAAAGATATCTTACCGGTGTCAATTATCTGCTTTATGAGCCTGATGTACTGGTACTCATCATGTTGTTCAGCAATGCCGTTGGTTTCCATGATAGATTACTGTTAGAGCTTCTTTAAAGTATTATTATTAATATTAGATTATCCGGTCTTATTCTTCAATAAAATCGAGAAAAGAAAACGTTTACTTCCTTTCTAAATCTGCTGAATCGCCTGAATCTACCAGTTCTAGCACTGGCCGTGCGCGCCAAAACTTCGATATTGACATTGACAGTGACAGGACAGGTAAGTTTTTGTTCTTAATCTAGCCTTGCAGCGTTTTGTTCTATTCGTGTTTTCCCAAATTTTGCATTTTATTCCAGTGACAACATTTCTGTAACATATATTTAATAAAGTATTCAATTTAATATTTAAATATATTTCTCATTAAATTTAGTTAAAATAAAATGTCTTTCTTTTTGCTATTATGTATTCAAAGTCAGGGTTTTGTAACGCCCAAAACAATTTGTTTAGCTGTAACCATGGTAACCGAAAACATTTAAAGGTATAATTTGAAAAAAAAATACAATTCATAAATTTCAAACAAAACAGGTAATTTTATTTATCATAAAATTTGTGTAAAATAAAGATAGCGTTTGAAACTTTTCTATTCGTGTGAAATTTGCGATTTGCGTATTCCTAAATACGGGATAACGATAACTGAGTAGAGTAAACACTATGTCAAAGTAAATAATAATGTGTTTGATCCAGATTCTACGAAAAATGCCAGAGCGCGAAGCGCCCTGTGTTGAGCTCGGCAATGCACCAGAGACGCCGAGTGTGGGGCCTTCACCTTCGCCGTCTGTCTCTAGTGCCAGCTCATTGGAACCGCAGAACATACGACCTACTCCTTTGTTTAGGTACTTACCTTCTTTTGAATTTTGAAGCGTAGTAAAAAATGCTTTGTTTGTTTAAGCGTTTTCAGCGTATGTCGTGGTGGCTTAATGGTTTGACCTATTAGCCTCTCAAGCCGAGGATTGTGAATTCAAACCCGGGCTCGCCCCTATTTATTTTTCAAAATTTATGTGCGAAATTACCTACGATACAGATTTACCGCGAGCTTTACGGTGAACGAAAACATCGTGAAGAAATCTGCACAAAACTAAGAAGCAATTCATTTTTTTTTAACCCCCGACGCAAAAAGATGGGTGTTATAAGTTTGACCGCTATGTGTGTCTATGTGTCTGTCTGTGGCACTGTAGCTCTTAAACGGGTGAACCGATTTGAATGCGTTTTTTTTTTATTTGAAAGCAGGTTTTCTAGCGATGGATCTTAGACATGTTTTATCAAAATCGGTTCAGCCGTTTCAAGATCATCAGCTCTTTTGGTTCGCTGCGGTAGGAATCTTAGACGCATAATGGGTATTTAGCGGTCCCCCACACCGACGACGCTTAGATAGAAAAAATATTACTAGGTACTTATACTAAATTAACTTAGGCTAATTTTGCGGGAAATCAGCATAGTCCCCGCGGGTTAGGGATATACGAATTCTTCGCAAATGAAGTCGCGGGCAACAGCTAGGTAGTGCATAATTATTTATTACTTTTTAGTTGTATTTTTTGGCGGCGTTTTTTTCGGGCGTTTTTTATATTTTTGCTGGCGTTTTTTTGTGTCGGGGGTTTTTAAGTTCCCAATCCGCACTGGGCCGTATGTTAGGCTGGAGTGATGATGATGATGATGATGTAATGAAATTTTTGCGATAGGGCTCTCGCTATGACACCGCCCGAACCGGATCAACCACCCGGGCAGGATGAATTAGAACGAAGATTACCAGGCTACCGGCGCATTGTTATACCGCGCGATTTGACCCTAATCGAGTTACTGGTAAGTAGCAGTAGGTAAATAACAAGTCTTTTATTGCAAATTTTGTCACAATAAAAATAATAATCTGAGTATTTACCTACCTAACTATTATATAAGTTAGGTACTTACTGGGATCTAGGATCTCAGCTTCTGAATATTTTTTTTCGCACTGGGCACTTACCTATACCTACTTGACATCAGCTGACAGTATCTCGCTGTTGTATTAGCTTGCTTTGAATGTAGCATAAGGAGGTCTGCCTTCTCTTAGGCTTAGCATAAACGCTGGAGCGATTTTAGCCCACCGTCTCTTTCTCAAGCGATACTCCGAAGAGGTATGGCGCGCTAAATCCGGTGCGTGGTAAAGCTTTTAGTAGGTAGGAATATCCAGCTGCAATTGTATCATCTAGAAACAATCGAGTGGCGCGAATACAGACGAGGAGGTGCTCCGTATTCGTGAGGTGCGGCTGCGCGTGGTGGCTGAGCAAATAGGGCTCCGACGGTTGCACGTTCTGGCTCCGCGTCTACGCGCCCTCACACTAGACGGGAGCGCTGTCTCTTCACTCCGGGACCTCGGCATTGGGCTGGTGCACCTAAGGGTATTGTACCTATAAAAATAAAAGTAAAGACTGTATTGAAATGATTACCTACCTAATGCAAAATTTTTCAAACCAATACGCTACCTAAATACTCAGCGGTACAAAATTTGGCCCACCCTTCATACAAAATTACCGATTCTGCATACATTTGAAGGCCAGATTTTTTGCCGCTCTGTATATTATGAACGGGTAGATAAGAAGAGCCGAAACCCCATTGGAGATTTAAGAGCGTTTATACCTGCTGAACTGGCAACGTTGCATTTTTATTAGTTTTTCTTGATTATTGCATAAAAAATGAATGAAAATTAAAAATGTAGTCTGATAAACTCTTCTTAATATATAAGTTAATGTGTCTACTCCAATAATTATCCGTGCTAGACTTTTATATTCTTAAAAACGAACTAATGTTTATGACCGGTTTTTAAAGAAAATAAAAGTCTATCACGAATAATTATTGGAGTAGACACATTAATTTATTTTAAGAAGAGTTCTATCAGACCACATTTTTAATTTTCATTCATTTTTTATGGATTCATCGAGAAAAACTAAAAAAATGCACCGTTGTCAGCTCAGCAGGTAAAAAACGCTATTAAAGCATTTTTCACTACTCGTTGATACATTTTGTGACAGATATCTGCTGTAATACCGTCTCTGTTTGTTTTGTCTGAATAAACAGACACTGTACTTATCACATTTTTCTGGCGCATAAAATTGATCGACGAGTGGTGAAACTCGTGGTAGTATCGAAGATATCACAATTAATTAGGTAGGCCTCACAATGTGACGATCTGACCCTGCAAGAGCATAAGAATGAGAACACGAATTTCTATTAATCCGGAATATGGAATCACATCTTTGCTTTGGCACCGAATACTTAGTACTGTCGTCAGTACTATTATATATTCTGTGGTACTGTACTACGTGGACTAGGTATATAATGTAGGTATGTCAACCACAGTTTAACAAATCATGGAAAACTTTCACAAGGTGTTCAATTGAACTAATCCGATCCCTGGCTGAAATAAACGTATCTAGTCTAGATTAATTTTGTGATACTTTGTATAGAAATAAATTATATCCAGATGCTAAGCGTTAACCGATGTGGCCTGACATGCCTGGACGGAGTGTGGGGTCTGAGCGCGTTAAGAGAATTCCACGCCGCTGGCAATAAACTCCAGGATTTACAGCCTCTGGCTGCGCTTCAGAAATTGCACACACTAAGTTTGGCTGAGTGAGTAACTTTCGAATACTTTCATAGATTCTGTTTAGGAATTGGCTAATAATTTTACTACCCGATTCGGGATGTGAAAGGTATAATTTTAAACGGTACTGACTCGACTCGGACATTTAATAAATAAATAATAAATAAATATCATGGGACACTTGACACCAATTGACCTAGTCCCAAACTAAGCAAAGCTTGTACTATGGATACTAGGCAACGGATAATCATACTTATGTAGATAAATACATACTTAAATACATATTAAACATCCAAGACCCGAGAACAAACATTCGTGTTATTCACACAAATATCTGCCCCGGCCGGGATTCGAACCCAGGACCTCAAGCTTCGTAGGTTCTCAAGGTTCTCTAACCACTTAGCTATCCGGTCGTCAATAGTACAACAATAGTATTTTGACTGTCAAAACTATATAGTCGGGCGTGCCTACCTTAGCACCAAGATAGTAACACTTCGCGATATCTTCTAAGTGGGTCCCTTTCACCTAGGCTTTCTAATATTGCGGTAAAGCGTCCTCTTCAAAATTATACGCACTATAAAATTTTTGCCTTTTTAATCGACTTTAAAAAGGGGCGAGGTTCTTATAATTATTTGTTTGCAAGTTTTGGTTTTTAATTTGTAATAAGTAAGTTTATTTGCACTTAAAAAGCACCATTTGGTAAAATGGAATTGATGAAAGGACACAGACTGCATCGAACCTACTCAATAATAAATATTCGATTAAGTATCTATTTTAACCACTACTACCTATGCCGAAGCAAGGAGAACTGTTAAATTATTAACGTCCTGCATCGGGAAAAGAAATATTTAAAAAAAATGTAGATATTCTATATTTATCACAAACGTAATTAAGTACCTATTAAAAAAGCGAAGATTAGTTTATTTATAGAAGAAACTAGCTTTTGCCCGCGGCTTCGCCCGCGTAGAATTCGATTATCGCGCGCTGTTCCCTCGGGAACTGCATTTTCTCGGGATAAAGAGTAGCCTATGTCACTCTCTGGCCCATAAACTATCTTTATGCCAAAAATCACGTCAATCCGTCGCTCCGTTTCGACGTGAAAGACTGACAAACATACATACAAACACACACTTTCGCATTTATAATATTAGTATAAGTATATAAGTATTAGTAAGGATGGATGGATTAAACCTAGGTACTTCCACTTGTGCACCACAGGCATTACGTAACGTCTGTGATGGTTTCCTCATTTTTAAATCGAAATTAATCTACAGGGTTTATATGGTAAAGAAACAATGTTCAACAATTTTAGCAACCCGATAGCAGAGTCAGGACGTCTCTGGACCCTAGGGGTGTGTGGCTCCCTCCGCCACCTGACACTGCGAGGGACCCCAATGGCGGCAGCCACGGACTACCGTGCGCGGGTTGCGTCGGCACTGCCACTGTTGCTGTACCTGGATGACCGCCCATTGCACGTGGTTGGTGACGAAGGTAAGGCAAAATCATCATAGAAAGGTTCGCGATCAATATTCTGGCCTGAGGTCGTATTGCCTAACGTTTCTGGCGCTCGTGATCGCAATCATGTGACAGTTTTTGTATGCGAAAACTGTCATTTATTTGATTGTGATCGCGAGCGTCAGAAAGGATTCGATTTGTAGCATTCGAAGATGTCGGATGTAGACAATATCTAAATTTGCTATTTCTGTTTCTTTGGCTAGTTGAAGTATAATTTTGATAGTGTTTTATGCGGCGATTAACCTTAACAGTGAACAGTGATCCCAAAATTCTATATTGCTCTCGTGTCTAACATTTTTTAATGCGCAAGTGGTCTCCACGTGGTTTCTGGAATTTTACTATCAAGTTGCAAAAACTACAATTACCGTACAACATCCCTCTCAAAGAGAGTTTACCTTGACACTGGCGAAATTGTCCTATTAATTAGGACAGAAAAGCCATATTTTAAAGGAGAAGAAGAAGAAGAAGAAGAGCGTCAGAAACGTGATCGCGCGAGCGTCAGAAATGTTCGACAAGATTTACTTTGTAGCATTCGAAGATGGCGGATGTAGACGATATCTAATTTTGGTATTTCTGATAGTGTTTTATGCGGCGATTAACCTACAGTGTACAGTGATCACAGAATTCTATATTGCTCTTTAAAATTCTATTTGGCCCACGCATCATACATAATTACCTATTCTGCATACATTTGAGGGCCAGATTTTTTGCCGCTCAGTCAGTTGGTAGGTATATTTCTCACACCGTCTAAGGATCTACGCATTGCAGGCTGGCGCGGGTGCATGGAGCGGGCGCACGCCTGCGGGCGCGGGAACATGTAAAATCCGCCGCATGCAGTTTTGCGCTGCTCATAGGTACTGTTTTTCAATAGGCGTCCACCCACCCGCTCCGTGCAGACCGTGTCAGCTAGCTTTGATGGCTTTGATGCCCTAAGCAATCCACGCCTGTGCCACTACCCCTTGAATATTTATGAAAGACGATAGAGATAATGAGGCACGAGCGAGCGTATTTTCAAAAATACTTACCTTTTATGTGCTAACAAATTTGTTTTTGTTGCTGTTTATGGTGCCCCCCAAGACATAATGCCCTAAGCAATTGCTTAATTTGCTTATGGGCTATCCGGCACTGCAGCTAGCATAGGCTCTGAATGAGGTTTGATTGTGTTGTCATTGTCAGAGAGCTCTCTGGAACCGGAGCTCCGCGCCCTCCAGTCAGACACCGACAGCGAGTGCGAGGCCGACACGACTGCCCCGTCAATGTCGCCAGAGGCTTTGACGGAACCACAACCCGGCACTTCAGGAACTCTGGGCGTGGAGGAGGTATAAAGTATGAGCTTGAATGATTATTGCCTAACTATCAGATGTGTGATACATTGGGTTGTAAGGCCATGCATCGTAATGTCGAAAGCAAACTCATATAGGTACTTACCTCTTTAAGTACTACGATCGTTGTAAAACCTTTATGAAATAGGTGCAATTCTCGTATTGTACTAAAATAAGAACTAAAGGAGGCACCTCTATCTATACTATAAGAATGCTTAAATAGTCTAGAACAGTTTTTTTTATGGCCAATGAGGAAAATGATAACAATAGAGATAGAAAAGAGAGAATATAGAGCCAGGGTCTATATTGGAATCCATAATATCTTGCCCTAATTTTAAAATCCATAACATCTTTTGTCATAATGATATTTTGCCATAATAACGTTTGCCATAATGTACATGCCATAATATTTTTTGTCCTAATATTGAATACCCTAATGCTTATTTGCACTAATTTCGTAAGTACTGATTATCACATGTCCTAATTGTCAATGAGGGCTATCGTTTTTTGTCTCACTAGATGGCGCACTGTTGCGTGAGGTTTTTAAGTATGGCTTTCAAAGTCTGTTATTATGGGCGTGAAAACAAAGTTTAGATTAAAATCATATTTAATACAACTTAAAACCGTACTATAAAAATATTGAGCATGCCACAGTGTTGCATAGTCCCGTTTTGTTCGGAAAAAAGAGGACAAAGGTTTCCGAAAGAGAAAACTGTCTCAAAACACAGACATTCATTGCCCCGGAACGCATATTTGCCATAATTCGTTTCAGATATTACAAAATATTCACAAAATTTTTCTTATTAAAAATAAACCCGCGTAGCTCACTCAAAAACTATGAGATTTGACATTTCGGAAACCTCACGCTACACTAGCGCCTCTAGTGGCGAATTCATTCGCGATAGCCCTCATTCATTTTTGTCCTACCGTTGTAATAAACTAAAAAAAAATGGGTCACTTTTTATTCATTCATTCATTCATGTCAGCCGAAAGACGTCCACTGCTGGACATAGGCCTCCCCCAAGACTCCACTCAGACCGGTCTTGTGCTTTTCGGATCCACCGCGATCCCGCGATCTTAACCAGGTCGTCGCTCCATCTTGTTGGAGGCATACCGATACCGACAGCTCGTCTCCCGGTCCGCGGACGCCATTCGAGAACCTTTTGACTCCATCGGCCATCAGTCCTGCGAGCAATGTGCCCCGCCCACTGCCACTTCAGTTTCGCAATTCTTCGGGCTATGTCGATATCACATCGTATTAACGATGGGTCACTTTTTATGAATAACTAATTCTAAATAAAATACTTTTTTGACTGCTGTTCGTTGTTGTAGGGGTCGCAATTTTAACCTAACCTACTTTTCTAGCTGCGGTTCATTTCTGTTGGGGTCGCAGTTCTAACATAATCTACTTTTCTGGCTCGCAAGTCGCTGTTATCCAACAAGTGCTCTGTTATGGCATTTAATATTATTACTCGTAAGTTTTATGTCTTACTATATTAGTACAAAACATATTAGGGATTTAGAGTATTAGGACATGTGATATTATGGTTTATGATTATTAGGACAAACGATATTATGGATTACGAAGGAGACCCATAGAGCCATTCTCAATATTGCTAACTATATATTTTGCTTTAGCTGAGGCATGGAAGAAGTGAGGAAGAAAGCCTTAAAAATGTATGTCGTTTAGAGCCCTGAGCTGGGTCCGGACGGGGATTCCCTGGAGTGTTACCGCCCGGCGGAGCACCCGCGCCGCCGGCGGCGACCCGCCACCAGCGCGTGCGCCGGGACCCGACCCGCGCGCGCCGCGCTGCCGCCACGCCCGCGCACGGCCCTCGCACCGCGAGAGAAGCCCGGCCCGAGCCGGCTCCATGTCATGAGTACGCTTATGGGTAAGAGTTATAAATAATTACTTTGCTCAGCCGAGACCTTCGTATGATAGTACTAAAAATAATTACTTTGCTTATCCACGATAGCTATCTCTGCAACAAATGTGTGTTCATGCAGCTCTTCCGCCTCCACGCTGTAAGAACACACACTAATCACACAAACTCTACTAGTACCATCACCACCACCCCACCACCACCACCACACCTAGTTAACTGACTCAACTACAGTCATTCTCAGAGCAAGCAAATACAATCGTTCAGTACTTATCTAGTTAGTATGAAATAAACCATTGAAGTATTTGACTAAATGAAATATTTGATGACCTACTTATGATATTTGATTATTTAATTTAAAATACTTATTTTTTTAAGATTTTTTTATAATCAAGATTAGACAGAGAAAGAAATACTGACAATCTAACAATAACGTAATGCTGGTGACAGACGAGGAGTGGCGTTGTAGTGGGAGCGAGTTGACGTCACGCGGCGCGGTCTGCGGCAATTTGGCGCACGCGCTGCGCCGCGTGCCGGACGCGAGGCGGAGGAGCTTGGGTAAGTAAGGGCCTATCTATGCTAGCCAGGGGGCACTACGAAATTCGAAGTTCGTGTCGTACCGTCCCTCTCACTCTCGTTTTAATAGTACATTGTGCATTAAGGGTCGTAAGAAGGGGGATTACTAATGAGTTTGTAATCCCTTTACGGCCCGTGATACACACAATGATTTTCATCACATTGCCAGGACAAAAAAATGCGGACATTTTGTCCCGTTGTCTGTCTGTAGTCAAATCTTGCAAGTTAAATTCGACCAACTTCTAGTAGTCGGACTTCTAGTAGTAGGAAATTTGGCATACATACTTACTGTAATAAATTTGGCCAAGTCGAGTGCGAAGCAAACACTGCCGTACCATCCTTTACTGGAACCATTTCGCCGCATTTTCAGGCCCCTATTTGAGAACCTCTGGATAATACCAGAACGCAGAAATTTTCGTCACCCAGTAAGCTATAATCACATACTTAAAATCCAAAATTTCAAGTCTGTAGGTCATTTAGTTCCAAAGTTAAGCGAAAGCAAAGTTTCGCATTTATGACACTCACTCACTCACTCATGATCATCAAAATAGAACTAGTACTTGCTTCCCATAAACTCAGAGCTGAAATTTGGTACAGAGTTAGGGTTTAATGGCCACATAAAGGGAAAACTATAAAAACTAGGATAATCGAAGATCTGGAGTACATGGTGACCCTGATTAGAAAACACAAGAGTTCAACCAAACTATTAGAGATCGACATACCGCCTTTACAAAAAAGTATACTATAAAGAATGTTTATATTGTCCGCGTATTGAGTCTCCACATTTACTGGATAAGACTCAACATTCTTTATACTTACGTTAGTGGGTACAAGTCAACGGCCAAGTCACACAACATTAACTATAATAATAAAGAAATCGCAGTAAGGAACCTTGACTTGGCACGACTTTGTCTAGATTTCATTACTTTTTAGAGATAAACAAGCAGCTCCATCGAGACTTGGCTAGTTTTTAACAAGATGTCTGGACGGAAGTCTTCAACGGTTAATGTATCGACTTGAAATTTGGTAGTCCAGCAATAGAAGTACAGTCAGCAAAAAACCTTGTATTACAAATGTTTTTTTTTTACCAAAAACTTATTATATAGATTTTGTACCTACTTATTTAAAAGAATATTAGGAGGCCTTTTTATAAGAACGACTCTCAAACAGTGACAAGTGCCATTACATATACACTCGTATCAGCTCTTGTGAATCGACCTACAATACTTACAGTCAAGCTCAAGCTCAAAAGTAGCTTAACCCCGTACTACTTTGTCACCGTCATTAATTCAAAACATTCTAAGCGTCGCAACCCAGTGTTCTTAGGTGGTTTATTGTGACAACGTAGTTAGGTAACAAGTATTCAGCTAGTACCTTTCAGTTTGACTGTCCTACTATCTTACATTTTGATAGTTTAGTTATTACGGAACTAAAAAAACTAAGGTTAATAATGATCTACTTATACTTATCTACATTTTGGAATATTCTGGGAATTTTCAGTCAACTTTGAGCAGTTTCTGCCGTTAAGGTTATTTCACTGAAATGCTCATTGATAGCTTTATTGTAACGATTAATTTAAAAATTATTTTCAGTTTTAACCCTTTACCAGACCCCTTAGAACTAGCGTGTCTTCATACGTACTTTATATACTGTTACAACCGTATTTAACGCCTTGTAAAAAATGTATTTACGAAAGTCGGAGATGTTCCTTTAAACCAGAAATAAAAATGTGGGTTACGGTTATCCCATCGCCTGTCTAAGTAATTAACTGTCATACTCGATTTTGTCTTATTATATTCTTGATCAGGCGATGGGACATATTCATCCCACATCTTATTCTTCAGGGAAAGTCTTTAAAAGGAGATTTTACAGCTAGGTATGTACATGAATTCGCTCTAGGTTGAACACAAAAACATTTTTATTACTTACGCGAGTTTTTATGACTCGACAAGACAATTTACCGGGCCATGGGAAGAATAGCTCCCGCACAGTTAAACTCTAATAAGGCCATGGGATAATGTCAACCCACATCCTAATTTTGGTCATACACAAAAATGCATGAATATTTAGCAATGTTTAAGATTACATTACCTTTCAACACTCAAAATCTATAAAATATCAAAAAATTGTTCGATCTATGTACTTCTGTTTCATAGAAATTAAGGAAAGTGTTCCAATTTCTCCGTAGTTTACTGAAATTAGAGTTCAAGTGAATCTAAACGGCTGCCAAAGATATATTACGCGATTTATAAGCGTGTTGTGAATGAAGATAATAGAATACTATTTTCAGGGATCGACAAAATATTTTGTAGGTTTGGAGTTAAAACCTGACTACGGTAACCGATATAAGATGTGGGAGGAATATATCCCTTCGCCTGGTAAAGGGTTAAATGCCGTATCAATGCGCACAATGCGAATGCAAATGTTTATATTTGTTACACCACCAATAGAAATGTGTACACTTTCTCCTCCTAAGAGAACGCGCATCGGAACCGCGTTCCGCGTGTGCTATATTCGTATATAAAGCGTAATCTGGTGAGCTACTATGAAATTCGAAAATTGAAGATCGTATAGGGCCCTCTCACTCTCGTATTAAATAATATTAGCGTCAGCGGGACGGCAAGATACAAAGTTTCGAATTTTGCATTTTGTAGTATAGGGCCTGTTGGTTAGTACTACTGTGCCCTTAGTGTAAGTTTTCGGTACAAAATACGTCTCGATCGAGTTCGCGTCAAAATCTCAATTTGTATGGAAACACGAACATCGCAAACGTTCCGCGAGAGGCGCTGTTCGTGTTTGCATACAAATTGAGATTTTAAACGCGAACGCGATCGAGACGTATTCTGTAACCGAAAACTTACACTAAGGGCACTGGTCACGACACGACACGTCGCACGCTCTTAGGATGACACAACACTTCGTATATTTTGCTTTGTAGCAGGGCTCGTCTAACATTGAATAATTTTCTAAATTCGGCCGTTTAAAGCGTATAATTTGATTTGACATACCTACTTAAAAAATGTAAGGAATCCTCGGTGCGCGTGTCCAACGACTTGGCTATGGCTAATATAACATACCGGAAGACGAAGCGTTGGCAGGCCTCCCACTAGGTGGACTGACGACATCGTGAGAGTTTCGGGCAACCGGTGGATGCATGTTGTCGTTCATTGTGGCGTTCTAAGGGGGAAGCCTTTGTTCAGCAGTGGACGTCTGCCGGCTGATGATGATGTAAAACGGAATAGATTTCATCACATGAGAAATGCGGTTTCCAATGCAGCGGGGTGTGAAAGCTAGACTTGACTAGGTTCGTTCAAGTTCGTTATGTAATTTTAATAGTGACTTTAGATATCTGATCTCACTATACTTTCGTAAAATCAGAATTTGAATCGGAATATTTTATTTGTCCAAACATAAGGCTTATAAATTATAATGATTGTATAAATATTTGTTTGATGATTTGTTTATTGGCGTACAAAAAGCGTTCATTAATTATTATGAAGGATTATGAAATGAAGCATAACAATTAAAATATGGATTAAAATTTGGATATAATCTCAATATTAATTTCGGAAACTTCTGTTTCATTTGCATCTTTACCCGTAAAAACTACGGTACTGTCATCACATCAACAAAAATATCGTAGTTATGGATTGATGAGGACGGTACCATCACAAACGGTACAAAAGAAAATCACAAACAAACATTGACAAACGGTCATGACGAGTAAACAAATCGCTATGGCTGGGTAAATTTCATAGGCTTTAAGCACACAAGCACACAACTTGGCTCTAAGTATTTGGCCAACCTTGACATAACACCGCTTTTCTGTAATCTTTTAAGACTTTCCTAGACCTTTATCACGTCACGAAAGGATCATACTTAGTTAAATTGTAGTCGTTTCGTGTCGGGAGTCAAGATCTATTTCAGATAATTGGGCCACCACACCATTCTGGTAGCTTAGGATTTAAGCGTCCCGATTGCCTTAAATGGGCGCAACGTGCATCCATATACATATGTACTAAGTAATATTATAAATGTGTAAGTGTGTGTGTTTGTGTGTTTGTATGTTTGTTTGTATGTTTGTCCGTCTTTCACGTCGAAACGGAGCGACGGATTAACGTGATTTTTGGCATAAACTAACTAGTTTATGGGCCAGAGAGTGACAAAGGCTACATTTTATCCCGGAAAAATGCACAGTTCCCGAGGGAACAGCGCGCGATAACCTAATTCCACGCGGACGAAGTCGCGAGCAAAAGCTAGTACAATATAAATTTTTATGGACAAGTTAGGGCAAACAACGAGAGTATATTGTATGTAATGGTTATATTTTAAAATTTATAAATATTATGTTATATTAGGGCTATAATTGAAATTATGCCCACTACAAAGTTAACCTGGATATACTAATACTCGTACCTATATCGGTTATGCATAGGTAGGCGAACTTATCCTTGACATCATGTGTTTGATTATGTTTTGTGTAACTTGAGTGGACTTTGAACTTGTTACTTATGCACATGCAGTCGCATTAATCAATGAGTAGTGTGTCTATAATGTGCATAAGTAAAAAAGATACATAATAATATGTAAGTACGACGAAAACTCAAATCAAAACAAAATACCTACCTACTAAGGTAGTTTAATCTCAAATTAAAAACGATTAAATAATTAGGAGCGGTAAATATACTACTATCAATCTTTATGAAAGTGGTCACATAATATAGTGTGACTAAATATGTTTACCCCAGATATTGAAATAAGAGATAAAAATAGGACAAATTAGTTGTCAAATTTGTCCAAATCCGCTTGTCGCAGACCGAACTAATGCTCACAACTCACCAGTTTTACATTACAAAAAAATCCCCGTACGTACATACTTTCTTGTTGGAGCAACTGGAGGTGCTGTACCTAATCATACTTACAACCATTATTGCATAGGTATTCGTAGGTCACAGAATAAATAAAATAGTACATATTAGATACCTTATTTTGATTCAATTTAACGGTTAACTACGAATTTAACGGTGCGAGTAGGTATGCTATGAATTGTTTTATTTCTATATACTATGTTTAGAGGTGTGTACGATTGTACTTTTTTTTTACTTTATTCTTTGCACTATCCAACCAACTGAATCGTGATCCACTGTGGAACCTTTTCATAGAAAAGAAGAAGAATTCATTAAGACTCCTACTGTGAGAACGTTCTACGGTGGGTCAGGAATCAAGGTACTAATGATTTGCTGAATTTTTCTTTTTGAGTTACATAATAATATCGAATGTTATTTTCCGTTACTATTATTTAAGTAAACCTACAAAATTCTACTCTAGGTACCTACAGAAGCTGAGTATGGCTAAGATATTAATGTTATTATGTTAGTCTTAGTTTATGCACTTAGTCCATTTTTGAACATGAAACTACCGTGAGACTCACTCATATTAAATGATATTATAACGGATAACTCACGTCTTAAACCGAGTTTAGCTCGACATGTTTCGGACTATTTCGTAGCCCTTCCTCTCAGGAGCACGCGACTCGGCGGCTGCCGCCACACGCACACTCAGTCCAATAGCCCGAAACATGTCGAGCTAAACTCGGTTTAAGACGTGAGTTATCCGTTATAATATCATTTAATATCACTTAGTCCATCTTATATAAATACGCTTAGGTACGCAACACACTACTACACTACACCTACAAAAGCCGATATAGACATTAAAAAGATAGCGAATAGATAAAATTTTCGTTGTTTTTATTTAACCAGCTTTCGTATAGCTACGAGTCGTATAGTTACATATGCGAGGTAGGTAGAGTCGTATAATACGACATCATCGCGGAAACTGTTCATTATAATGACGTGTAGTTGTTTTTACAATCGAATGTATGCGCGAAAATAATAAATCTACCAACAGGTTATAGGCCCCATGGTTATTCTAACAGGATACTTTTAAGTGGTTTAAAACAGGATATTTTACACCCGCAGTGGAAGAAGAGAGACTCTTACTGGAGCGAAGCATGGCTGAAGCCAAGAAAACGCTTGCTTCTGAGATCCCGCGCGCCCCGTCCAGTTTTGAAGACTGGGTCAAGTTCAAGGAACAGACCGGGTAACATTTTCTTGAAATGATACAAGAAGGAAGGACAGATGATTGGTCAGTTCTGTTTCGTTCAAACGACGAGGCACCAGAAAATATTTCAAAGCTAGCACCGCCCACCCATTACAATTCGTTCATAAGACCGTATCGCGTATGAGACATAAAGCCCAAAAATATAAAATGGATCATAAAAAGTTAACCAAGCGACTGAATACAATTATTTCTCCCAATTTAAGAAAATAAAAACATTTATTATTATTCTATATAATTTAGTGTTGAATTAAGAGAACATTAGTATGAATTTTTATAGTTTTCGACCTTTTTTTGAGCTCAAATCTAGATCGAGGAAATTTTCACTAAGTCTATTCACGTACGTTTTGTTTTCGAACTCCTACTTACTACATTATAAAATTATGATGAAAAATAATATTACTTATATTACAAGTTCATTCACGTACTAAATTTTATCTGCCATGTTCAAAATCTTGAAAGGAAAATTAACACGAGGGTGTTGCAAAGTTCAAATAAAAAATGTGCCAGCTTAGGTATGATAGGTACTTAGTTAGTTATACCGACCAGGGCTTGCTAACGTTACCAAATTCACACTATAAGTAACGTTAAATAACGGTAAAAATCATAAAAATACCTAGTACCGGTATTAAAATTTAACGTTAATTGGTAACTTAACATTATTTAACGTTACCTAATTACCGTTATTTTTACCGGTTAATTTACTTTACATTGTAGGGCTTGTTAACGTTACCCAATTCACATTATTATAACGATACCGAAGTAACACTATCGGTAATTTTTGCTATGCTGCCGAGTGCTGCCAATTTAGCGCGTGCATACTCGCTCGATAAATGAGGATAATCTGCCATTTAACGTTACCCAAGCTTACCGGTAAATAGTAATATAAATACCGTTAAAATGATTTAACAATACTTTTGAATTAACGTTAATTCAATGAATAGCTGATAACGTCACCATTTTTTTTACCAATAAATATATAATAAAAAGTTGTATAAGTAACGGTAAATCGTTTAACGTTAATTATGATTTAACGTTAAATCGGTTTGACAGTTGGTAACGTTACCACTTTTTAACGGTATTTAAAGCCCTGATACCGACATTTAACTGATTGCGATTAAGTTTAATACTGGTTCACAACAATTTGCAAGCACTTGCGTGTGAATTAATAATAATATAGCATAGGTACATGACGTGCTAACTAAATATAAGAGTGCCTATAGTTTTTCAAGATTCAAGACTTATTTCTATTTGTTTTTCTTTCCATTATCAGTCATACTTATTCCTTTAGAATATTAGAATCGAGCTGAAATTGTCTACGCTTGTTCTATATTTACTATTTACTGACTCTTATTAATATTATTTTGTATTTTCTAGAATCGACATCGATATAGATTTCAACGAAAGATTAAACGATGGGGATGCTACCAGAGCCATTGAACGATTGGAGAGCATAGAAAGGGAGACTCTAGAGCGACTAAAACAGGAAGCTGAAATGAAAGAGGAGACGTACAGTTGTAAAAGCGGCGGTGATATTGCATCAGTGGCGAGTTTCGAAGTTTCAAGTGACTGCGATGTGTGGACACGATTAGGGGATGGACCGATGGCCGATCCAAGACTCGAAGTCGACGTACTATTCAAAAACCTCATGACGACTACTGTTGAATCCAAACATTAAAAAGAGATATTACCAATGTGGATTGTTAGCTTTCTTTCTTCACACATTGTCATATTTCGTAACTCTCGCTCGATACGATAAAGAAATCGTATTTAATTGTGAATGTTTGATGTAAGATTGCTGTATAACATTTTGACCTAACTTTTGTTGATTTTAGGTGAGTGGAGACTTTCACTATTTTACAAATGCCAGGTAAGTATGTAGGTCTTTCTGTCGCTTACTTTTTTCTCGTCTTAGCCACTTGTCGTCGTACGTTGTATAGTTAGATAAATATGTAGGTACTTGTTATAAAATGTCACGCCTGTGGGTTTAGACATTGGAAAGTGTACGTACAGCATCGTATGATAGCTACATACCACACGTAGGTACCTATACTGATTGTTTCTCTTGCTTATTGAAAACTATGTCCACCAGGGAGAATATTTAGATTTATCATCGAAGTACATAGAAGGGTCCGATGATTATTTTCAGGTGGTGACCTAAATGAGTTAGACATGAGACATGTGGTTTTATAAGCAATATTTTTTATTTATATCTACTTGTTTTTAACCCACGAATAAAAAAATTATTACGTTTAAATTAGTTTTTCATTGAGATAATAATACGTCATTCCCTGTATTTTTACAAGCTTTTTATATGGGTGTTTAACATTTGGCCGATCAATCGATCCCGTGCGACTTTTTTCCCGTTCGCCATTCTACCTAATCTAACAAATGGGAAATCGTGTTTCCCATTTGACCGATGGTTTGACCAATCAATGGATCCAGTGAGACTTTTTTCCCATTCGCCATACTGATCTAACAAATGGAAAATCGTGTTTCTCGTTTGACCGATGGTTTGACCAATCAATGGATCCAGTGAGACTTTTTTCCCATTCCCCATACTCCTGTAACAAATGGGAAATAGTGTTTCCCGTTTGACCGATGGATTGACCAATCAATGGATCCAGTGAGACTTTTTTCCCATTCGCCATACTGATCTAACAAATGGGAAATCGTGTTTCCCGTTTGACCGATGGTTTGACCAATCAATGGATCCAGTGAGACTTTTTTCCCATTCCCCATACTCCTGTAACAAATGGGAAATCGTGTTTCCCGTTTGACCGATGGTTTGACCAATCAATGGATCCAGTAAGACTTTTTTCCCATTCGCCATACTGATCTATAACAAATGGGAAATCGTGTTTCCCGTTTGTCCGATCAATCGGATTTGCTTCACTAGGTTCGTTTCAAATCTTGTTAGGTACCTAATTACTTCTGATCCACACCTAGTGTTCGGATTGTCTTGAAATTTGGTATAGTATGAAGGTTGGATGATAATGCAAGTACCTACAGTCAGCAAAACAGCTTGTATTAAATAGTTAATTCTGCAACTGTATCGTAATAGGGGTCCTTAAAGCACGAGTTTGCATAATAGGGTCACATGAGTGTTTTAAGGCCTAATTACGTACAGTTGCGTACAATATTTTATCTATATCCATAATATTAAATCCTATCATCCTATTATGTGTTCAAGAACCATTGAGAATGACCTGCATTAACCAGAACTACGTATGTCTGCCCCACGAGCTGCGCCCTCCCGGTCACCCTCGGTGCTGTAATGATGTATGAAATCTCATTACGATACAGATTTATTCCTGAATAAAAATAAACAATTCGAGTAGGTAGGTATTTAAATTTCCTATTACATACCTATTAGCAGTGGTTCAAAAGATATGGTCCGTGCTTTACATATAAAATACCATACAACAACTGCCTAGGTACTTGTGCTGCCTTATTATTATATAGTGACAGGTCACTTAAATTTGGGCTACTCATACTAAGTTACATTATAGTATAATTGACTTAAAAAAAAAGTTATTTTGAGAGACAAAGGGAACTCTCAAGTTGTTTAAAGAATTAGCAAGCGTTAGCTAATGGGTTCCGATTCCGATCCTTTGAAAGTCCACCAACCAGTTTCGCGCCGCAGTTTAGCTTGTACGGTCGTTACGGCGGCCCGTGCCGCCATCTCCATCCGCGCGCGTCCAATTTGCAAATGCTTCAATCATGAGCCTCCTAGAAACGATTTCACGCATTGTTATCATAAATGCGCTGACGCTTTACTACAGTATATTGACTCTTGGATATTTTGCTGTGAAATACATCAGGAATCCGTTCTCTGATCCTTGGGCTCAAAAGCTTCGCTTGGAACCACCGGCGTGCCTTACGGACCTCAAATATGGGAACCACAAGTACATAAAAGTCAATGTAAGTATTCTTCCTTGTTCATCATAAGTTTAATAATTACCAGCATTGTAGGCGGTATAATCTTTCCCGCAATAGCACATAATATCATAATTTATTACAATGTCTGATAGCAGGTAATGTCGGCCGAGGCTATTGTGGTGTGTGTAATAAAAGTGCTAATTAGTCTTTAAATTCTGTAAAGAAACTTCCCAGCTTTTTGCATAGTTTGAATGAAACCGTCAATAAAAGATATTCGCGATTTTTAATAGTTGAATAGTAGATACTCGTAGCATTCAATAGTATTTTATAATATAACCGTTGTTTAATGAGGGGTCATAAAAGTTTAATATTTTTTGTTTAAACAATGAGGCTTTGGTTTTTTATTCTACGAGTATAATATGTATAATTGTAAATTAAACATATTAGGTTTTTTTTTTCTTTTGCTATAAGTTCTTACACTTGAAAACTTACGCTTAATAAGATTTTTTTTAACAAAAAAAGTAAAACCGATCAAAAAAATAAAATAAAAACAGAAAATGGAACCGACTACAAAACCCTTGAAAATATTTTTCTAGGTACGTACTATGAAGCTCGAAGTCGGTGCCTCAGCACGAGCTAGCAGAAGTGGGACATTAGTCGTCTACCTCACCTACATACTATGGGTTTAAATCTCTCCTCCTGTTGGGTCGTGCTGAGTCACCGTCTTCGAGCTACATTAGACTTTGATAGTACGTAGTTACCTAGAAAAATATTTTCAAGAGTTTTGTAGTCGGTTCCATTTTTTGTTAAGTATTTTTTTTTTTTGGAGTAAGTTTTACTTTTTTGTTAAAAAAAAACTTATTTCTCACTTTTTAGTGATTCGTAGCCAAAGTACATCTCACAACGATTCCATTAAGCCCAAACTTAGTTACTTTGTTTTATAACAGAGTTCCGTTGCCTACCTTCTGGCTTCAGCATCAGATCAGTTCGAAAGAACTGACTAACTTAAAGCTTCTTCTTAGTCGCTTATCTAGGTATATTAATCATGATCGTTTATACATTTACCTTTGATGAGTTCCATTGATCGTCTACGGTCTTGTTCATCAGGTCCAGGTTACCAAATGATATTTTCTGGATGTAAATGCACATCTTAATGCTAAAAATGCCAAAATCGCCATAGGTGTGCTTATAAAATTTGAGGTTTGCACTCGATTTCCTTAGAATTCCATCATCAGATCTTGACTTGGTGACAATGGGACCACCTCAGAAGAATACTCATTCGACTAAAAAAAGAATTTTGAAAATCGGTCCACAATTGACTGAGTAATCGGTGAACATACATAAAAAAAACAAACATTGGAACATAGAACCTCCTCCTTGTTTGAAGTCGGTTAAAAATCATGATTGATACCTATCTCTCTATATAAAGATAATTTTCAGTGGGGATAATTAACACAATGCATAATGTTATCTTACTCGTATCTCTGAATAAGGCTCAATGGGACAGCGGACTGATTTTGCCATATTTGTCCTACTCAGAAACGTCCATTAAATTGTGAGCAATAGAATGACTGACCGAAGTGGCAGATCAATATTAGAGTACAGTCACCAGCATTAATATCTGCCACAGCGGAGCGTGCAAAAATATCTGACACGTCCTTCCGGCCCTAGAAATAGCGTCGTATCAGATATTTATGCACGCTTGTTGTGTCAGATATGGTGCTGGTGACTGTACCATCAGCATTTACTACCTATTTGCTACTATTTACTACCTTAGTACTAAAACGTTTAATGACTCTATATGAGTACCTATCCAAGTGTCTTTTTTATGTAAAGTAGCAACAGAGACTTGAAGTGTCAACTGCTTGGTATGTAACTTTGCTTTCAACAGCAGCCGAGGCACGCCAGGCCTTATACGAAACTACGAAGTGCAAAATTCGAACTTCGTAGGTATCTTTATCTTACCGTCCCGCTGACTCTTATATTATTTAATACGAGAGTGAGCGGAATGGTACGATACGAACTTCCGGACCGAATGACAACTCTTATGTTAGTGTTAGTCTCGTGTTCTCGTTGTGGTTTATACAATGAGAATACCTAATGGTTGTGTCGTAATATTCACAAAGCGCATATTACGACGCGTTGCAAATTTTTCTACATTTGAGGACAAGCACTGACGACGCGTACTTAACTTTGAACGAAGTCGTGCCGTGAGGAATAACCGATGTCATTCTACAATAATCTGAGACGGAAGTATAAAAAAGATAACTGTACTTACTAACAAAATAAAGTAAAACGAAAAAAAAACGAGTTGTACAGTCAAGGACTAATTCATGAGTCACTATGGAGCCTTTTCAAAGGAAAAGTCTAAAAAATTAATGCGATGTCACTATGACGTTTACTGTGAAATGGTTCCATGGTGGCCATGAATTAAAGTCCTTGACCGTACAAAGGCTCTTAAGAATAGTCAAGTACAAAGATATATAGAGCTCAGAGAATTATCAATAATAAGTACATAAAACGCAGTAAAAATAAGTGCAAAGCAACCTGGAACATAATTTCCACTGCGGTATCAAAAAACTGCTGCAAACAACAAATTGACATTATAAATTATGAAAATAAATCTTATTCTGATCCATATGACATATGTAGCATTATGAATAATTACTTTGTAAACCTGACTAATGATAGTAATGATAACCAATCTAAGATACCTAAAATGACTATTGATGGATCATTGCACAACCCTAGCACTATCTTTCTGAAACCAACTGATGAGCGTGAAATTTACAGAATACTCATGTCCTTAAATAATAGTAAAGCTTCTGGATACGATGAAATCACTACTGAGGTTCTCAAACTTTGTGCTGGTGCTATCTGCCATCCACTTTCACACATAATAAACCTATCCTTTACAGACGGAGTTTTCCCTGAACAACTAAAGCTCTCCATTGTTACTCCTATATTTAAAAAGGGAGATAAATCAAATCCAAACGACTATAGACCGATAACTAAAATCCCAATCTTCTCAAAGGTCTTTGAAAAAGTCATACATCATAGATTCAACGATTTCCTAAATAAATTTAATTTACTTACTTCTAAGCAGTTTGGATTTCGCAAGGGTAAATCTACAACGTTGGCTTGCTATGATTTAGTAAAAAAAGTCTCCGAAAGCTTAAATCATTCCACACCGATCATAGCTGTTTTTTTGGATATGAGCAAAGCATTTGACCGCGTTGACCATGATATTCTTTAAAAAAAATGGAGTTATATGGGATACGAGGTAAAGCATACGACTGGGTACAAAGTTACTTGGTTGGTAGAATGCAGTGCATAGAAATCGAAAGAGTCACCAAGAAACACAAGAATGCCATTACTAAAGAAACAATTAGATCTAGTTTTCTGCCAAACAAGATTGGAATACCTCAAGGTAGCATTCTCGGACCACTACTATTTCTAATTGCAATTAACGATTTTCCCAATGCTTTGAATCATGACTGCATCCTTTTCGCTGACGACTCTACTCTTATAATTAAAGGTGACCACAAAAATATCTCGGTATTTGAAAAAAACGTAAATAGTACACTATCAGACGCTATCAACTGGCTAAATAACAATAATCTGAAAGTTAACCTGACTAAGACTAAAGCTATGCAATTTGGTCCGTATAATGCAAAGCCACTACCCATACAAATTAGATACAACCTTTCAAGCATAGAAACGGTTGATGTTGTGTCCTTCTTAGGCTTCAACATAGACAAAAATTTGAATTGGAAGCATCACGTTAACCAGGTCTGCAAGAAATTGGCTAGATTTGTGTTTGCCTTAAGAAAGCTGAAACAAACAATAACGCCAGAAGCAGCTATCACAGCATACCATGGTTATGTCTCCTCTGTTCTAAGCTATGGATTATTGCTGTGGGGAAATTCCGTTGAGGTTGAAAGAGCTTTTAAAATTCAGAAAAAGTGTATTCGCGCTCTCGATAATGCAGGGATTCTGGATAGCTGCAAACCATTATTTAAAAAGTTTAATATACTTCCGCTCCCATGCATGTATATAAAAGAAGCATGTCTTTTTGTCAGAGACAATACGTGTTACTTCACTCGACGTACAGAAGCGAGTTCTCGGCACGTAAGGGCTCAATACAGGAGCCTTTTATGTCAGCCTCCTTGCCACACCTCCATCTATAGGAAAAACTGTTACAATATGAGTATAGTCCTCTATAATAGCTTGCCTGAAGATATTAAACTACAGAGCAAGCAAAGATTCAAATCTAAATTAATCGATTGGCTACAACATAAATGTTTTTTACAGTGTAAAAGAATATTTGGCAGATAACGGGTGATGTTTATTTTAGGTAATTTTATTTGACTTAATTTGTGAACGACTATTAGTGGACATTAGACCAGTATAAAAGAATAATATATTTTAATGATAATTATTATAATTGTAAATTTAATGTGTTAATAATTTGCACGCCTGCATGCAGGTTGGATACAATGGACAAGAAGACTGTAACACCATTTATACTGTATTCTAGCAAATAAACGATTCTGATTTCTGATTTCTATTTATATTTATATCTACCTACATACATTTTTTGCCCCTTATTACAATACAAGGAACAGAAATACTCGACTGTTGTGGGCCGACTTTACCATCGTACTTACTTTTTAAACGAGGATAAAAACTTTAGGAGTCCACGAAGACGCGTGATTTTGTTAAAATTAGCCATTAATGACATTGTAATAGGAACCACGGCACGCGTCATCGTGAATGACTCTACAAATAATAATAAAGTATGTCTCGTCTCGTCTGTAACAGATTTGAACCCCAAACTCCCAGTTTGCAAGTTAGATGCTATATGCCGCTGTTGAAGCACCACGTTGCCGCTGATGACAGAACCGTTGAAATTATCGATCTTGTAGTGCATGGAATATAGCCTCAAGTAAAACGTACAAGAACTCAAAACACGTATTTTACCTGAGATAAGAACAAGCTAGATCGAGTGTTGTTCATCCCCTAAAACCCCCCAAATGCCAAATAGAGCCTTACATAGAGCCGTTATCGAGATCCCTGAAATAAATATACAAATTGCTCTTTTAAAGACATAAGATATTCCGACCATTCGCATAACCTTAACTTAATATACATAAGTCTAATTATAAAATTAGATTTTGCCAACATAAAATATCATTTTTTAACTTAACTTTCTGTGACTATGTAACTTTGTTTCTAGACTAGTTATACTTACCTACCTTACCTGTATAAAATATAGCATAGTGGTTTAGAAAACGAGTGGATTCGCATCGCGATGCAATGCAGTTTATTCACCCCTAGAGTGCAGCGCGGCCAGAAAGCAGAACGGCTTTCGTGCTTCAGTTTTAATGCAGTTAGCTATATGCACAGAACTTGATACTAAGGGATATCTTACTCTTGCAATCACGTATATTAACTATCAAATTATGTAGATAGTGCTTCAGAAAATAAAGCTGTTTATGGAGAAGTGGCTTCTAAGTACTTATGTAAACCAACGTTTTCCGTAAACGACTTTCAATTTACCCGAAGAATCTTTTCACGCAAAAAATGGTTTCGCTAAAGCCCCTGTAACCCTTCAGCCAGATTGGTGTTTCTACATTTAGACTATCAGTGCAGGTTTCCTCACGATGTTTTCCTTTACGGTACAGCTCGTGATGAAGCTCAAATGTAATTTCACACATTGATTCCGAAAAACTAAGAGATGCGAGCCCGGATTAGATTGAACCCAAGAACCTAGGCTTGAGAGGCCTGTACCACTACCATGAGTTAGTGACCGTACTCGATAGCGACGGCGGTACGGTCACTGTAAACTCATCTGCCCTTAGTGTAAGTTTTCGGTTACAAAATATGTCTCGATCGCGTTCGCGTAAAATCTCAATTTGTATGGAAATACGAAACAGCGCCTCTAGCGGCACGTTTGCGATGTTCGTGTTTGAATACAAATTGAGATTTTACGCAAACGCGATCGAGACGTATTTTGTAAACTACACTAAGGGCACTGGTAGGCCATTACACAACGGTTATACAAAACATACATAACATACCTACCTGAGTATTTTAATAGGTGCGATTTTATTCTGATTTATTTATGTACGTTACACAATAATGGTGTTTGTGTTTTCAGAATGTTAAATTACACTATCTGGAGAGTGGAGATCCGTCCAAGCCGCTCATGATTTTCCTGCACGGATTTCCGGAATTCTGGTTTTCATGGAGGCATCAGATCGTGGAGTTCAATAAGGACTATTGGTAAATCCATAAACATTAAGAGGCTGTTTCACCATCCATTGATTAGCGTTAACCGACGGTTAAATGTGATGCCGTCTCCGTCTATTCGAACAAAACAAATAGAGATGGCATCACACCTAACCGCCAGTTAACACTAATCAATGGATGGTGAAACAGCCCCTAAACCTATCTTTCTACTAATAAATAATTGTTATTTATTACTACCAAGTACATTATGTGTATAACTAAACCAACTGACAAAAACGTACTGAAACAATTACTTTGCGCACCCGAGACCTTATGATAGCTAAGTTTATGCAAGAAATGTGTGTTCATGTAGTTTCCCACTTCCACACTGTAAGAACACAAACAAATTACACAAACCCATCTATCACCATCACCACACTACACTTTCACGTTTCGAACTCAACCCGAGCTCATCTTCAGAGCAACACAACCGTTTACCAACACAGACTAAAAACTTACAAAACTTTTGTGAGTAACTTACAAAAGTTGAGAAACTTCCGACATTGTCATTTCAAAAGTTCAATATTACAAAAATGGCCGAAGCGATATTTATTAGATTAGATTAGATTTATTACCTATTGAAAAAATACATTATAAATACCTACATGTCAGGTAATTATAAGAAATTCACAAAAGGATCGTCAGATTGTATACAAAATAATTATAATAATAATAGGCATATGATAGTTAAAATTAGAATTAAATTTAAAAATAATAATAATAATCAAGGGTAAAACATGGACAAAAAGTTAAAATTAGGTGCAATGTCAAGACGATAAAATTAAATACTTATAAAATAAAAAAAAATAGTCCACAATCACATTAAATATAGGTAAGATAAGAACCACCGCTAGGAAACTCACTTCCACGCAAAAAACGATCGAAATCAGTTCATCCGTTTGTGAGCTACGATGCCCCAGACAGAGAGACAGACGGACAGACATTGGTGTCAAACTTATGACGCCCCTCTTTTTGCGGATTTTTCGATCGATTTTTGTTTCTTTTGGAGTATAATAAATAAATAAATACCACGGGACAATTGACACCAATTGACCAAGTCCCAAAATAAGCTTAGCAAAGCTTGTGTTATGGGTAAAGTACTAAGCAACGGATAAATATAATTATATAGATAGATAAATACTTAAATACATATTAAACACCCAAGACCCGAGAACAAACATTCGTATTTTTCATACAAATATCTGCCCCGACACGGGAATCGAACCCGGGACCTCAAGCTTCGTAGTCAGGTTCTCTAACCGCTAGGCCATCTGGTCGTCAAATAATAAAGAATAGTTATTTCAGTTATTTGTGTGACAAGGGAGCAAAATGGTGTATTTTTACGGCGAGGGCGTACATTGAATTCAGAAGGTAGCGAAGGATTGTACAATAGAATCCTGAGCGTAGCGAAATTCAAGTGATAACGCCCAAGACGAAAATAATTTTGCTCCCGAGTGGCTCATACATCTTCTCACACCGAGCATTAAGAAACTGAAAAATAAAAATCTAAATATTTTAAAGAACATCCCGCATAGAAAATGGCGTGGCTTTACAACTAATTATTAACTTCAAAAAATGGCATTTGCAATAAACACTTAGAAAAGCACTAGGTGGTAAACGACTGCTATACATTAACTAAGTTGTATTAATCACCTGTATTTATTAAAAGCCCGTTCAAAACACAAGATATCTTACTTTGTTATTTCAGGTGTATTGCAGTGGACATGAGAGGGTATGGTGATTCAGAGAGGCCAGATGATGTTTCTGCCTATCACTTTGATTTGCTTGTCGAAGATGTTCGGGATCTTATACGTCAATTAGGTAAATTCTGCAGTTCTATACTATTACTTATTCTGTTTTTTTAAGACTTAACTTATATACCTACGCTTGATTATCGTTTTCAAAAAGCTATGTATGTAATTTCCCCAATTCCAAATACATACCTATACGATGTGTATCAATCAATGCGTACCGCGTGTACCTAATTATTACCACTTGAAGATAATGGTCGACATAAAATAAAGTGGCATTGGTTTCGCCTCGAACGCTAAGCTCAAATTAAAACAGATAGCGGCGCAACGCCATTAGGTAGGTACTATCAAACCAAATCGTGACCCACTTGTGGAACCTTTTCGTAGAAAAAGTTATAAGTAGTGACATCACATTGCTTGACGAGGGTGGATCAGGAATCAAATGGTTTGACTGTAGGTACTTATGACCGAATTTAAAGTACAATTTGCATAAAACAAATAGGTTTATTTATATAACAACATTACAGTCGCAATCAGGAGTTTTGTTTAACCAAATGGAGGTGCATGTCAAAGCAATAAGTGTTAGATATTTGTTTAATAAGTAGATATTCTGAATATTCTTTGCCTGCAAGCTCAGGGGAACCAAATACATATTTTATTGATTACATTAATAATTACACGTAAAATACTCAAAGGATGACTGGTTAAAGGTATAAGGTCACCTGTGTACCTAAATGTATCTCAACGTTTGTTAATTGTATCGTATAGGTTCTGTTACACATGCTAGTTACTAGCACGAAAGCATGCTACTATTGAGCAAATGCTACCACTAGCATGAGTGTATAAGAGCATGCTTTTTAGTGGCAATATTATCAAATAGCAGGCCCTGCTATCTTCGAGCATGCTAGTTGATGCGGGGGCGGGGGTGGAAGGGGGAAGTAGCTCATTACTAGCATGCTCATGGACCGTTTACATTTGCTAGCAATAACCATGCTATTTTTAAGTATGCTATTTTTAAGCAGCAGTGCTTGCACTGTTGTGTTTCGGCGTGGAGAGTAAGACAGCCGGTGAAATTACTGGCACTAGAGGTATCCCATCTTAGGCCTCTAGGTTGGCAACGCATCTGCAATACCCCTGGTGTTGCAGATGTTTATGGGCGGTGGTGATCTCTTACCATCAGGAGACCCACTTGCTCGTTTGCCATCCAGTCGAATAAAAAAAAAATCTTCTAAATAAGCATGCTCAAAGCAAACACTCCGATACACAAGCTTTTTGATAGCGTGCTCTTTGCCAGTTCATACGAAACATGGAAAATCAAACAGCCATCTGCATGGAGCTAAATTAAATTATCATTCTACTGGCAATGCAATGCATCCAAAAAAATTATCTCAGCTAGAAAGAGGAAAAAAAGGAATAGGAAGTAAGTATAATTGTTTTTTGTTTAAGTTAACATTTAAATTCACTCATCTCATTCATTTCATTCACTCTTTGTTTATTCATTCATTACTTCATGTAGCTGTGTGTGTAATCATTCACTTCAACTCTCGTGGTACTACCTATACTAGCACGTTCATTAGCATCATAAGCAAACACGTTCACACTTGCTTTTACCTTTCCCCCTTCCACCCCCGCATCAACTAGCATGCTCAAAGATAACAGGGTCTGCTTTAATAGTAGTATGTCATATACACACATGCTAGTAGTTAGAATTTGCTCAATAGTAGCATGCTTTCGTCACAATACACACAACTAACACTAACGTTACGTATATTGTGCTTTCGTGCTAGTAACTAGCTTGTGTAACAGTAACAGTACCTTAACAGTAAGTAGGTACCTTTATTTTTACTCAATAAAGAGTTTACATACCTACAAGTCGTACAGGTAGTACAAAATTTATGTATTTTCATCGGGAAATGTCGGATTTCAATCGGAATACGACGGTTCCCGAAGTGTTAATCAATTATTGTATTAAATGAGTGACATTTTCATATCCACTAATAAGGAATCTATTTATTATTTAGTGTAAAAAGTCAAAACGGCTGTACAGTGGTACTGAAGTTAATTGAGAGAGCACGATAAAAACGAACTTTACCGATAAAATAAAATGAAAACCATTAAGCCCTACATTATATTCTCGATGCAAACTGTATCCACTTACGGTAGTGATTACCTGCCCTACCTTGCTTGATCTTTCAGGTCGTGAAAAGTGCATCTTAGTTGCCCACGATTGGGGCGGCTTGATCGCGTGTCGTCTACGCGACGTGCATTCCGACGCGTTGGACGCGTTGATCGTGCTTGGCAGCACATCGCGGGAGGCATGGTGGCATGCTATGTGGCATGACGCCGTCCAGAAGAAAATGTCTTGGTGAGTATTTGTGGATGGAGTGAGAAATTTCTTATTGCTCACCATGAACACGTCTCTTTAAAATTATGCCACTTAATTTTTTAGCTCAACCAGTTTTAGCTCAGTCACTTGGTGTAATTTATAGGCGTAGAACGACGTAGAAAACTAACTAATGGTAGGTAACAAAACGTAATGATACATTTAGATCACAGGTCTAAAATAAATCAATCTTCATTCCAGGTATGTGCTCTTCTTCCGTATGCCAGCCCTGCCTGAGCGGTTCATCTTGATGGACGACATGGCTATATTCGACAAGACCATCCCAGCTGAAGAAGGCTCTCAAGATATCGAATGCTACAAATACTGGTTTGGAAAACCTTGTAAGTTCGAAACATTTGCTGCCCCCAAAACCAGAAGTCTGGCTGTGCTTCCCTGATTAAAGCAGACAAATCAGTCTAATTAAAATTATTATTATTGTATGCTTTTAGCCACTAACCATTAATAACTATGTTTGGTATGTTTCTTTGTTTGCTTTAAACCTTGCAAGTGAATATAGAGACCTTGAAAATTTTAGTTAAACTAAATAAGATTGGTTCCGTAAACTACTTCAACTTTGCCCTTTGGCCCCAACATTGCCTGATTTGATTTAGAGTCGATAACTTAGAACTCTTATAGGTTTTAAACTTTAACTACAAGGGAATTATTATTACGGAGGGATAAATTTTAAAAACCTAAAGGGTGCTGAGTTATCGATTCTAAATTGAATCAGGCAATGTTGGGGCCAGAGGGCAAAGTTGAAGCAGTTTACGGTTTTCTACGGGAGATCGCTATTATACGTTTAATGAGCTTCCAGACCACTTCCATTGGTCAATTATGGTATTTTCATCAGATCGCTTTATGCATCCGATCTGATGAAAATGCAATGATAAATGACCTCGTCAGTCCCCCAATGTTTAGGATCATGACCTCCAAAATCTTTCCCCTACTGTGTACCGGAGCGTTTGGAGAAAAACCGCTAAACAGCGATAAGTACTTACTTACTTATAGACGTCTCCAGCTTTTGGGAGATTATTTCCAGACCATCTCTTCGAGTTACGCCTTCTGAGTATTACTCTCCATATATTTTTTTCAAGTTTTCGAGCAATAAACCTTAACTCTTAAGTAAAAAATGTAAGGACTTAAGTATAAAATATTTTCTAAAGAAACAATTTACTTTTCAGATGCTCTAACTCCGCCTATCAACTACTATCGAGCCAATTTCAACACTAATCTGCATGTAAAACCGCGCTGTGAACGCAATATCCCTATGATGGTAGCAAACGCTGCCAAAGACAGGTACATCGCACACTCGGTCCTCGAACGTATGAAGACGGAATACGCTCACATCGAAACCACTTTAGTTCCAGACTGCGGACATTTCATACAGCAAGAGAAACCGGTCCTAGTCAACAAGTTGATACGAGATTTTCTGAGTAAACATAAACTTTAGACGTTAAGGTACCTAAGATTGGTTTTTGGATTCTTTTTCTATTTTTTATTTCAACTCCAAATTTTGTTCTGAAACATGCAGCATGCTGCAGTGAACAAGAAACAAAACAAGCTGAGATATGTGGTGCATAGGAGAAATTTGTGTCTGTACTGTACTACTGTCCAGTGGTGGTGTAGCGGTATAGCACGCAGCACGGAATGCTGAGGACCTGGGTTCGATTCCCAGCGCTGGTCTCTTTTTCTGGTTTTTCTGTGCATCTATGTTTCAGTTTGTATTTTAGATTAGGGTACACCTACTTAAGTTAATTAATCAGTGGCGGACTAAGCTCGTTCGGGGTCTGGGTCGGTTTATCCCTCCACGGTAAACCATGGTATGGGCATGGTATGGGGCATGGGGCGGTACATTCAGTTTTAGCTGAATGAGCCTCAAAACCTTAGAAGTCGATATAAATACTAAGTATATTTTTAACCAATTTGTGGACCTGATCAAGAGAACTTGTGGACATTTGGAGGCCCCTCGGGACTGGAAGCACGGGGCGGGCCGCCCCTTCCGCTCCTACTTACCTACATATTATACTTAAGTACTATTTTATTGTATTTTTGATTTAATAGAATTTTTTTGTATCGCTTTTAATCGGTTAATAAATGCAATAGAAAATATGGATTTGCTGTTTTTTTTTAAGGAATACATAGGTAAGGTACACATTTGTTATATGTTTTATTTTAAACGGCCTCCTATAGCTATACTAATATTATAAATGAGAAAGTGTGCGTGTGTGTTTGTATGTTTGTCCGTCTTTCAAGTCGAAACGAAGCGACGGATCGACGTGACTTTTGGCATAAAAATAGTTAGTGACATAGGCTACTTTTTATCCCGGGAAAATAGTGTCATACTTCCTGGCGGTGGCATGGTGTAAATAAAAAAGAGTAGGTAGGGTAGACCGGGGACAATAGAAACACGTTATGATTGAAACAAGTCAAATTTCTCGAAAACTATGATACCTACGGGTATGACGCAACACTCAGAACACGCGGTCGGCCACGGCTGAATCCTCGACCAATAGCGCTCGAGCGACCGAGCGGCGTGGACTTGTCGAGGAGCCATCGAAATTTTTCGCAGTCAAAAACATGAATTTGTGATCTACTATGTTTTCTTATAACTTTGTTTACTCTTGTATTTTGACTGATTAAATTATTGGAGGGTAATAGTAAGGAATAAACGCGTGTTTTGATTGTTATGGATCAGCTTTAGAGTGTCTTTGATGAGTAATATTTGACCTTGAATTAAAAAATGTGATGTGGGGACGGTAGAAACAACTTGCTTGTGGACGATTGAAACGTTTTTATCATCCACGCGTTTTAATCGTCCCCAAAAGTAACCCACTTCAAATATAAGGAGGTTCTGTGTTCGATGCACATGCTGTTCACAAACATTGCTGCTATTTTTGACCTAGTTAAAAATATTTTATTTAGTAGTGTCAAATTAAAACCGCTAAATAATAATACTTTTTAATATATATTTCAAAGGATAGTGTTTAAACGCACATAAAAGACTTTTTTTATAAAAAAAAAAAATCGAATCAAAATTACGGATAACACAGCAAAATACTCCACTCAAAATATAACCTAATAAAAAAATACAAAACCTTGTAACTCTTTTTTTATATAGCTTCTATTTTTGCACATCAAATATATAATTACCTATCAATTTATTTTCAGCATGTATAGGTATACTTTTTACATAACCAGCACTATTAGGGGCCAAATAAATAAGGTTCTGGTCACAATTGTACCTAACGCTCCTCATAGGCGTATAGAGGGGGGCCGGGTGGGCCGTGCCCACCCCAGTATGGTCTATTACCCACCCCAGGTTGTTGGGCTACCGATTCAAAATTATATAATACTGATATCTTCACACAAAAATCTAGGCCAGGCCTCCCCTGAATAATAACCCTAGATACGCCAATGACGCTCTTTCTCGCTCCGCTCGTCGTCGTACCTAATTTTCCGGTGCCAAATTTACAGTAAAAGTTATTTTGCTATGAGAATGAGTATCATCTACGCAAGCTCTAGTTAATTTGCTGTGGAGTCAGTATTTTTGCTGTGCAGTCAGTATTTTTGATGTGATTGTAGTATTTTTGTATAGTTTGTGTTGATGTATATTTTCGAATTATCTGCAGTACTAGTTTTGCTAAACATTTAGTTTATTTGTATTGAAATAATTTAATTGATGTACATACAAAGGTATATAAATGATGAAAATAAATTGATAGGCAATTATTTATTTGATGTGCAATTAATAATATTCCTTTTTCAAATTCGCATAAAGGCGTTAGGTATAAACTACACATACTTCAGTATTTTCACGAGACTGACTATAAGTAGGTACCTACAATTGTTAACAGATAAGGTTGGTTATTGTAAGAGCGTTTATACCTGCTGAGCTGGCAACGGTGCATTTTTGTTAGTTTTTCTCGATTATGCTGTAAAAATTGAATTAAAATTAAAAATGTATTCTGATTGAACTGTTCTTAATATATATTGTGTCTGATGCAATAATTATTCGTGATAGACTTTTATTTTCTTTAGAAACCGTTCATTAACAATTTTTCGTTTATAAAGAATATATAAGTATCACGAATAATTATTGGAGTAGACACATTTACTTATATATTAAGAACATTTCTAACAGACCTAATTTTTAATTTTCATTAAATTTTTATGGAATTCATATATTTATATCAGAAAAAGTTTAAGAACATTTTTATTTCATCTTGGCATATGAACTTAAATATTTTTATAAATAAAATATCGGAGTGGTTATGATTGAAACATTGTTATAATTGAAACAAGCACTTTTGTATGAAAAATGAATATGCTTTTTCCACTTTAATTCTGTATTGTTTTGTTTACTCTTGAATCATAACTACTTCGATTAAGTTAAATTTATAAGGTAACAGCAACAAAGACAGCTAAAAGTCCTATACATTTTTTTTATGCGCGTTTTTTAAATCGAGATGTTCAGAAGGTCATAAATTGTAAAATATTTATGTTATGCATGTGGAATTTTGATGAGCTCATTGTATACTATGGTAGCGATGAAAAAGATTATAACAGATAAAATTACTTTAATTGTGCCGAAAATATTAGGGTGTTTCAATTGACCCCACATAGTGTTTCAATTGTCAGCCATGTGTGGTCAATTGAACCACTCTGCCCCATTATCTTTATTACGTTATGGACAAATAACTATGGATGCTAGACCTTTCAAGTTCATCTTATTTAGGGACCAGATAACTAAACTTGAAATAATTTAGGTCTACATCTTTCTAACCATGAAAATAAAAAAGTTACAGGCGGTTAAGGTAAAATCGTTTCAGTTGTCCCCGGTCTACCCTAATAATACTACTTACCTACACGTAAAAAAAAGAAACGCTTTAGAACCTGAACGTGCACTTCTCGTAAGTACGTGTACCGTTGTACTATTTTTTTTATTAGCGTACAATTTTGTACATTTCTCGTACATTTTTTCTGATTCACAAGGATTCACAAGATGTTTGAACAGTCGACTGCTAGGTACATAGTGGAATAGATAGCACCCGCCAGAAAGTATCCTTCCTGGGTGACATATATTGATCACTGTATTCTTGTAACTACGGGTAGTACATTTTTTTAAATTAGGTTACAATTAAGTAATTTTTTTCTGATTCACAAGAAATTTTAAAACACAACTGCTACGTAATGAAATAGATAGCACCCGCCAGGAAGTATCCTTCCTGGCGGTGATAGATTGTTCATTTTTTTCTCGTAATTACGGGTACTTATTAGTACATTTTTTTCCCTTCTCATGCTCTTAAAATGTTACTTTAGTCTCTGCATATCGGGAATAAAGCTCCTTTTTATTCTCTAGGGAGTAAAGTATTTTTTTTTTTAATTTACGTTGGAAACCCCTAACCAGCCAACACGGTGTTTGTGAATGAAGGATTTTTAGGCGTGGAAATAAAATGAAGTGTGCAAAAAATATAAGGGCGGCGCGAAGCTGGCGCTGCCAAGAGCGCAGTCAGCGGTATCGGCACTTTACTTGCAAATGTGATGAAAAACATTGTATGTGGCACGGGCGGTACTAGAATTACGAACATTGACTCATTAAAGCCCTCAGTCTTCGACTTCGGGCTTCTAATGGGCTCTCGTTCGTAATTCCTTATTTACCGCTTACCGCACTTAAGACACAATGTACTAAGAAGAATTTACAAAAGATATTTTACAAAAATATTTCTGACCTAAGTGGCAGCTGACGTAAGTGGAATAATTCTTTCATTTGTGATTTTTGTGTTAAATATTTGACTACCTATCGATGTACAAATGTATGAATACATACATTTGAATTCAAATAGGTAAACTAAGTGACAAACAAAGACTGTGCGACCCTTTCAGTGTTAAAGGTACAGACAGTATAGCTTCGCAATGTGAGTACAATCCAGGTCAAAGATTAGGTACTATTACTTATTCTGTGCCACCACAAAACAACTTCCTACTAATATTATAAACTTAGATGAATGATTGGTCTCGAGCGAGCGCGCGAGACCAATCATTCATCTAAGATTATAAATTTAAATGCGGAAGTTTGTAAGTCAGTTTGTTTGTTTGTTACTTCATCACGTCTAAACCACTGAACTATTTACATGAAATTCGGTATACTTACAGATAGTTTGAATCCCGGAGAAGGACATAGGATAGTTTTTATCCCAAAAAAAAGCATGGTTCCCGCGGGGATAGCGATAAACGAATTTTTCGCGGACGGAGTCGCGGGTAACGGCTAGTAATAAACAAATTTCAAATTAGTGTACTAATAGGTCCTAATGTTAGATTGATCGAAATAATTATCGCCAGTATTTTTTATTTCACAACTGTTATGATTTTCTCCGCTTTTGTTTTAAATATTCCCGCGTCTGGTTTCTTCTTTCCTGCTTATAAAGCAAAAGTATCTATGCCTATACAGACATGTCTTAATAACTATAATAGCATTTTTCCTTCATTTTTCTGATGAACTGAAACTCAAACTTTTATTTGTCTTTCTCCATACAACGACAGAATAAGTATACGAAACAAAATATTGAAAAGCACAATCTAGATTATCGTGTTGTGCTCTTGCTTTCTACATGCCCATGAACGGTTAAGTACAATAGTTTGAGCAAGTTTTGAGTGACAAAATGTAGCAGCCGTTATAGGTCGACGTCATCGACTCGATGAAGCGGGCAGTGGCACAAAAACGCTTTGATTCTAGGACTCATTAGCTCATTTCGGAGTAACTTAGGGGGGCTACTTACTACTTACTCCGTAATTCGAAATAAGAAGTTCGTAATGAGGGCTATCGCGAAGGAATTCGCCGCTAGAGGCGCTAGTGTAGCATGAGGTCTCCGAAATGTCAAATCTCATAGTTTTTGGGTGAGCTACGCGGGTTTATTTATAATTAGAATAATTTTGTGAATATTTTGCAATATCTGAAATTAATTATGGCAAATATGCGTTCCGGGGCAAAGAATTTCTGTGTTTTGAGACAGTTTTGTCTTTCGGAAACCTTTGTCCTCCCTTTTTTCCGAACAAAACAGGGACTATGCAACACTGTGACATGCTCGATATTTATATGGTACGGTTTTAAGGTGTATTAAATATGATTTTAATCTAAACTTTGTTTTCACGCCCGTAATAACAGACTTTGAAAGCCACACTTAAAAACCTCACGCAACAGTGCGCCATCTAGTGAGACAAAAAAACGATAGCCCTCATTAGAAGTGAGTGCTCACTCACTCTCGTTCTAAATGCCATTAGCTTGAGTGTGACTGCACGAAACGAAGTTCGAATTTTGAATTTCGTAATGCAAATCACTCATTCTCATCTTTAGTGACCTTAGTGGCAGATCAACGGCAGAATGAAAAATAAAATAAAAACGAATGAGATACCGTGCTACTATTTAAAATGTTTGTAAATAAATATCGATTTTCAAATAATTAGTCCTGAATAAGATTTCTGAACAGTCGCCTTCAAGGTCATGTCGGATAGTCGGCAAGTTTCCGATACTTTCTTCAAGCCATCTACTTTCTCTTTTACACTAATGAAAAGTTACGACAACGTTGCTTGTACCTTTCAACTGCTTTCGATTCGAACGCCTTCTCTGAATTATTGGGAGTAAATTGCCTGCAAGGCTACTACGAAACTCAAAGTTCGTTCGTGTCGTGCGGTCCCTCTGACACTTTTACTATTTAATACGAGAGCGAGAGGGACGGTAAGACACGAACTTCGAGTTTCGAAGTAGCCAAAGACTAATACAGTAGTAGCCCTGCTGTGCCTGCCCGTTCGCTCCATGAAAGCTAATGGCCGCCAAAGTCTATCCACGAAACAGCTGATGTGCGTTGTTGTTTCTCAATTTTAAATTATTATTTCCACCTAATTAACAGTGGCAAATTACTTAGATGATACGTTATTTGTGTAACTGTTTGGTGTGGAATTCAGGGTTTGTTTATTTCCGTTACTAATCTGTTTTAGGGGGCATGTTTTAAGCAGATTTTATATTGTTGGTTTTTTTCAGATGTCACTGACCATACAACAAATCATTTTGGATGCAAAAAGACTTGCAGGGCGCCTCAAGGAACGCGAAACAGAATCGGATGCTCTGTTAACTGAAACTCAATCTGCGTACCGACAGATTCATACCATGAAACAGGTACTCTATGAGTGTTGAAATCTTACTATAATTTTTCCCTCAACAATTCTTGTTTCATACACTGTTATTCCACGTATGAAACTTACTTCTTATAACATTGAAACATACTACGTTAAACTGCATTGATTAACCCTGAAAGATTCAAAAATATTCAGTAGAATAATAAAGTTCTAATATATTTTATAGGACTTATGATTTATATTTAAAATAACTTCCATGTTTTGCTTGCGATTAAGTACCTTTTAATAAGCTAATAGTTTTAGTAGACTATGTGTTGATAATTAGAAATTTAAGCATACAATAGGTACAAGAATGTTTACTAGTAACCCATTGTTTTGTCAACATTAGTGAAAGTGTAGATTTTGTCATCCTTACATTACATACATCAGTAATAATCATATCCAATACTTCTGGTGCTTCTGAAAGACTGTCTATGTGAAAGACTTTAGAATGAAGTGGCTGGCCACTTCAACAATTATGGTTTAGTTATAATTGTTATAAATCATGAATGAAGGATTGTCATGTTTACATATACATATTTATGAGCTATATGGTGTTTCTAAAATTATGATTTAATATTAGTGAAGACATATTATTGCACATGTAGCATATACATACTTATCTGTCAAACATGTCTATACCTACACATTTAGATGTTCCCAAATCTATGATCTTAATGATGATGCCATTTTTTGAGACTTTCGGCTGTATAAATATGTTTGCTCTTGACTGTACTATTTATACTTTTTAGTTTGTTGTAGGTATTTTATCAATTTTAAGGTTCTATATAATAAATAAATGTTACTTATACTTCTGTTACTGTGTTACTTCTAGATCAATGATACCACGTTGATGAAACAGAATTATGGCCCTTTTTAGTTATGCTTACTGTTGTTTTTATAGTAATTTCAATCCCTCCACAGTACAAAGAAGAAGTTGATACATTGAATGAGGCATCCCGTGAGCGTCCGCGTGGCGCCCTCATAGCCAGCATAGAACGGGAGTCCCGGTTGATGAGAGATGTGCAGCGAGAGAACGGAGAGCTTCGTGCTGCTTTAGAGGATCACAGGAGGGCTTTGGAGCTCATTATGTCCAAATACAGACAGCACACAGAGAAACGAGTTTGGGAGTCCAGAATAGACTTTACGGCGGCTGTTAATGAGAAACAACAAGAGGTAAGTTACTAACATGATTATTGCTAACTGCAGAAATCATTGCATCTCCTTCTAGCTCACATTAGGAAGCACAAAAAATTACCAGTAACAAGATACGGGGAAAAAAATCAACTTTCTTATTGAAATGCCCTTAATTAAGTATTCAGACTAGTCTAGTTTACTCAACTTATCATTTTAGCTTGACCTTATAATAGGACCATTTTGAAAGAAAGTGTTTTAAATGCTGGTTTTTTCCCTCAGCTTATTCGTAAGCAGGCAGAGAGGATCAATGAGATGACTAGTATTATGTACAAAGCAGTGAATATGGAGGAGAACCGAGTCGCAAGGAGGGAGGAAGAAATCTACCACAGACTCATTACTGAGAATAAGGTAACAAAACTCTCATTTTTGGTTTTGGGGTTCCATAGCTCTACAAGGAACCCTTAATGTTTCATCTTCTCCATCGGTCCGTCTATTTGTGGCTTAGCTTAGAGATTTATTTGGGGGTAATAGTCAATTAAAACTAATATTTAATATTTGCCTCATATTAGTAGAAACTTACTTATTAGTAGTTTTTATTTTTGATTACATTAATCTCATTAATAAAATCAGATAGTTAAATACATTTCGATGGTTGAAAGGAGAAATTGATTAAGCAACATTTTGTCAAAATTTTGTAACAGCTCAAATGACAGCGGTCGATTTGTATTTTTAAGAGAGATGATTTACACAAGGTTCGCTACCGGTTAAATTTCTAAACTGTTATCATGTACTTGGCGCAAAACCTTTTCATTTTGGTTTCGTTCGCGAAACCGTTATTTTAAAACCGGTTTTTAAGGGAACATTTCCATAAAGTTCTTGCCAGATTAACCATTTTAGAACAATAAAAACCGGTTTATTCCGGCGCAGGATAAACGTCGCCGCCCGCCGCCGGCCGGCCTGCTGTCACTCGTCGAATAAACCGTTTTATTTAGGTTATAGTTAAGTTCTTAAAGACGTTCGCGTTCTTATGAAAGTTCGGAGTTAAACCGAAATAAACCGGTATTTACCGCTATTTTATAAACCGGTTCCTAGCCTTAGATTTACAGAGTTGACTTTTATAAAAATTGAATACAGTATTGATACTATACATGGTTTGGATAGGTATAGGTACTTAACTAAATATAAACAAACTTTAGTTGCCAGATTTGGTACATTAAAGGATTTTAAACAATTTATCTATCATTGTAATACAAACTAGACTAGTATATTGCAATACAGAAATGTAAACGTTTAGATAGTTTAATAGGGGAATTTCAATATTTAAGACACCAATTGACGTTGTTTTGTTTACATTTAGTTAAATACCTATCCAAACCAAGTTCATTACGCAATAATAGCGAAATTCAAAATCGAATTCGAAAAAAAAAGCAGTGCATACTTTTAAATTTGGAATAAATGGCATTTAAATAAGTTGCCAGTAGTGTTATTTTTGCAACAAAAAGTTTTGAAATCTTCGCACGGAAAACAAAAAGTAAATCGGGAAAAATGTGGGTGAGCGTGTATTTTTAAATTATTTTGGTCTTTTGAATTTAAATTCGAAAGGTAATTACTATTTTTAAATTGTCAATAAATTGGCATTTTTTTAAGCTTAATGGCAACAAGACGGTAAGTAGTTTTTTTTTTATCACCATGAGAGCTGAAAGTCCGATCAATGTAGTAACTAATAATTCTCAAGCAAAATTAACCGTTATAGTTTTCCTTGAAAGTTTGATAAACTTACTACTTACCATCCTGAATTTTTTGAAATTTTTCCACCCACCGGTTTAGATTTTTAGAGGGGGGGCTCGATTTTAACGAAAATTTGCACTTTAAAGTTGAATATTTGGCAAACAGATCACTGAATCGAAAAATCGTCTTAGAAAACCCCTAATGGTTTTAAAAGACCTATCCAACGATACCCCACACTATAGGGTTGGATGAGAAAAAAAAATCACGCCCACTTTACGTCTATAGGTACCCTAAAAAAAATTTTTATTTTTCTTTTTTACTATACCATTTTGTCGGCATAGTTTACATATATAGGGGTTCTGTCTAGTAATATTTTTGCAAATACCTTGTATATGTTTGACATCAAGCTTATCGGTATATAATTGCCAATATCTTGTCTCCTTTTTTGTGTATCAGGATTATTATATGGGATTCAGTCCACTGTTCTGGAATATGACCACTTAATAAAATCTGGTTGAATATTTTTGTTAGAACTGGTATCAGCTCCTCCATTGTTCCTTTCATTAGTTAATTGGTTATCTTATCTGGGCCTGGTGCCTTAGCACTCTTTTGGCTCACAATGGCTTTCTAGAGAAAGCCTCTTTTGGTAAGATGCAAGGAGGGATTTCTTCATCTACAACTTGTGTGGAATCTTTGTGGCTCCAGTTGCAGGCTTTTACCCCTACAGGTTCTTGTTATTTGTATAGTTGGCGATAGAAGTCTGTTGCTAGATCCTTAATGCTTTTACGCTTTGAAACGGTCTTTAACTTCTTTTTTAGCCTTGGTATCCATTCTTTCCCTGTCTCCCGGAGTTCGTTTAGCGCTTTTTTGACGCCTCCTGTTCTCGATATATGCGATTCTAAGGTTTGTATTCTTTTTATTTTGTGGTCTTTCCTGATATTTTCTCTTATCTTCTTGCTTATTTCATTTTTGCGTTTCCTTTTCCTATCTGGCTCGATATTAATTTCTTTCTTTCGCCTGTAAGGGTTGGATCACTAAGTTGGTATTTACTATGTGATTTGTTCCTGTTTGCAGTGATATGCTTTTGCAGTTGTTTCCCAAGCAAGTTATATTTTTCCTTAACTTCCATCGCTTCGTTATTTTCAGGTCGTCGACTGCATTGTTGTAAGTTAGTCAGTCAACTAAGGTTTTGTTTGGGTACTTCCTAAGTGAACCCCTTACCATGCGGTGGTCTGTATTGAAATTAAGCGCAGATATAACTGCAGTATCTGTGAGTGCCTTAGGGTTGTTGCTTTTTATGAAGTCAATCTCGTTTTTGTAAGTTCCATCTGGAGATATCCAAGTCCATTTAGTTTCTAACAAAAATTCCACCAGCTTTTTGCCATTTTTGCTTCTTTTGCCGCTTCCAAATTTTCTTAATATTGTGCTCTTCTCCAGGTATTCGAGCATCCACTTGGGCGTTAAAATCTCCCATGACTACTACATAGTTTTCGGAAAGTTTTTCGGTTACTTCGCTTAGGTTGTTGTAAAACTTGTATATATCTGTCTTGGTCGCTTGTTCCGTCGGTGAATAAATTTGAATGATAGTCCAGGGTTTTGTATATTCTGGTATTTTGATGTGAATTGCTGCTATCCGATCCGATATTCCTTCAAATCCTATGATCTGGCTTTAGAGTTGACTAGTTTTGATCAGAAAGTCTATTCCTCTGTGTCCAGCAACTTCACCTTTATAATACATAATATAAATAGTGACTTCTCTCATTCCTTCGCATCTCGCTTATGCCTTGATTGTTTCGATAGCCAACTCTAGCTCCTGCAAACTTTCTGGTGTTCTCAAAGTTCATGTGTTCCGTGTGCATAAATATAGACAACAATCTTTTCATTTCTGCTTGCCTTGTTTTGTTGATTTTGTCAGATTTGTTGGAACGTGATGGTCAGCTTCCCCCACGGTGACCAGCCGGCTTGGGGTGTGCATTATTATTATTGATCTCGGGAGGGATTTAGTGTTGTAATTATCATTAGTTTCATCATCGACAGTTTTCCTCTAAATCAAGCATTACCATTGATATTAACAATAATATTAAACTCTGTCAATGATGTTGTCTATAGGTACATACGTACATATATAACAACCCATCAAACAACTATTGATAGACACTATACGGCATCACTACCTCTAGTAGTGTGGTATATATGTATGTCTGCTGTTCCTATTCCAGGGACTGCGGGAGATGCTGGATCTGTCAAGGCGGTACGGCTCGGACCGCGCAAGCGCGCCGCCCACAGAAGACAAGGACGTGCAGACGGACGGGCCGCCGCTAACGGGCGCGTGACGCCCCGCGGCGGATCCCTGCCGCCTCTGAACATACTCATAAGTAGCCCTCACGACTTCTGGCTGCACATGTGAACAATCCCGCTCACCCAACACTTGTACACAACACTCGCCCTTGTGATGTGGCATATCAGATGTGCCGGCACGAACGTCCGCCCTGACGAGTCACACGGGTCACACCTGCAATCTACAACTTGTACTCTACAGTTACACAGATTTTGGAACTTAGGTCTTTTGACAGATATTAAACTCACATGTCTCAGTTTTGAAAAAGGAAATGAGAGCCACAAATACAGCGAATAACTTATAGCTATCAATCAGGTAACAAATATGTTGTCCTTTGGTTGTATTGATATTGAATATGATTAGAAGTAAATATGCTTATACTGTAAAATTTCAAGTTAGCGCTCATGTTGTACGTACATTATTGAGAAACATAGTTTCTTTTATCAAATCAAATTGTAACATTATTCTTCTCTTAAATCACACTTATGGCAGACTTTGATCTATTTAATACTTGCCGGTAAATTAACTTTTAAATCATATTTTGTGACGAAATATATACTTAACATTCTTGTAATCGATTTGTCACTTTAAGAAGTTTTGTTTTGGTTTTATTGTACATTATTTGGTGTTTATTTCTTTGAAAATACCTGGCATAATAATTTAAATTCAATAATGTTACAGGTCTGTGTATTAGCTTTCAGTGGCATTCTATAGGTTTTATGTAAATTCCGTAATTAATCTCGAATCCTTCATACTGAATCTGTTCATTAGAACAGATGTAATTTAATTATAGTGATTAAATTAATCATAGAAATAAATATTTTGCAATACTTGTTCATGCAAAATCCTTCAATATTAATTACATCTTGGGCATTATGTGATGCAAATTATTTACTTCTATGTTAATTACCTATCGAAAATTAATTTGATTTTGATCAATACATTTAATGGCTTTGTAAGCCATCTAGATTGATTCAGACTGGGACCCACTACCCATAAAAGATTTAGGTAAAATCATATTTTAAACATATTTAGTTCAAATTCAATCATCAATAAGTATCATTATTACAAATAAATTAATATCCTAAGAGCTAGTCAAACTCTATTTCTTGGTAGGAGGCAAATAATCCATTTAAATCATTAGTATGAATTGTGGTGACATCAATATTAGTCTTAACCTATATTTTATCTCCTTTATCAGTAAATGTAAAAAACTGAGCTAACCATTTTTTATCTTATAAACATTTTGCAATTTAATTATTTTCATGATATATTTTGTAGGCTTTTATATAGCTCTCAAGAAAAACGCTGATTTTAAATGTTATCTAAACAGAAATATTAAGAATGTTAATTAGAACCGTTTTTTGAATATCTGAAAATATCCCGTATCGTGTATAATATTCATAACAAAAAAATGTTAGTCATGTTTGTGGCTTAAGAAGGTGATTACCACTAAAGAATTCCTTAAAATAAATATTTTTTCATGCTATCTAGTAAGGTCGGCTTTAAATGTTAGGAGCATCATAATCATAGAATGACAGTCGTAGACACTAATTCTTCATATAACTTAGCGAGGTTTTTGTCTCATGTTAGTCTCAGTCTCTTCAGGTTCTTGACTTGATCATGTATGTAACTTGATGATGATGATGACCAGTACATGAATAAAAGCGTATAATAAAAAAATGCCGTCCTTATTTTTAACATCATCTGGCATAAGGTATTTTTCACTTAATCAATCATTCATTACTTTCAAGTGGCATTTGCTGTTTATCTTATTGGCATTTATGAGTGATGTAGGCGTTTTGTAATAGGTACCTTAATAACTTAAATAGTATTAGAGAGTTGGCCAAGCCAAATTATACAATGACTATTTAGAGCCAAAAATGTATCTGCGTGAATGTTAAATTTAAATAAGAACTTCATTCTTTGTTTTGGGTCTCTAAATTGCGATTTAAATTAATTAATAGTAGATACTGATTATGTTTATTTAGAATTTAACTATAATTAATAAAATAATGTAAATCTTTTCGCTAGTTCACAGTATGTTGTTATTAACATTACACAAAATATCAAGATTTACGAGTCAGGTCATAGTAAAAGTTATTCGAATACAAATAAATATATACAAATGCATTTGGTGGTAGTGATTAGTAAAAATATTTATTTTTAATTTGAATCTGAGCAAAGCACAAACTGTTGCAATGCAAACATTGAGAAGCAAAATTTCTTCTTCATCATTCATCAAATACCTAATTTTGCTAAAGTGTAGCTGTATTTAGAAAGTGACAATTTAGTATTAGCACAAGTAAGTATGATTAAAGTGAAACCCATGACAAATGTTTTGCTTTTAATAGTGCCAAGAAATAAAACGATGTTGGTAAATAAATATTGTATCTGTGTTTGCGAATTAAAATCTAACAACTTTTGGGTCACCTTTGCCATGACTACAGACACCATGTTGACATTATTCAACTCTGCTATGTAGCCATACTGGTTTCGCTGCAAATAGGAAATGAATAATTGATTGTAATAAGTATATAAAAACCGCGGAAAGTGATTATGATAAAATTAAAATATTTAGTTAAATTTAAAATTATGATATGATAGTATAATTTACACTCTTTTTTTGGCTCTAAAATAATGAGATTTAAATGCATTATATATATAAATAATGCATGTAGGATGGAGTTTAACAAATTAATATTGTTACCTGGTGGTCGTATAACAGTGACGCCTCATTCGAAAAGTGCTTTTGTCATCACTGTGATTACATACATACAATTATTTGGTTAATATTGTATGGTTATAAAGTCTGTTGCACAGCGGATTGGATTATTGATAAAAAAAATAGCTATCAGCTAACAATGTCTAATTTTTGGAAAACCACCTGTATAGGTATAATGTAAGACATTACCTCATCTGCTTATGCGTGGGAAGTTAAATATAGAGTTAAATAAATAACGTAGATTACATTTTAGATTGTTAATTCTACTGTATCCTAATATGCGTATTTCCGTTGTCTAAGGGGACATCCTGATTGTTTAAAATTGAAGAGTTAGAATATTGTACTCTTACTAAATATCTTTTATCCTGTTGAAATTCACATGTCCTTTATTAGACTAGACTATCTAAAGTTGTTTTGAAATTCATCCCATTACTTATGAACTTGATTTAATGTTGTTTAAAGGACCACTTTCCTCTTTTTCGAATTAATGGACAGTATACTTATGATAATCATAATTTGTAAGTAATGGGGTAAATATTTTGATGAATATACTTGAGGGTACTGCAACTATTAACAAATTGAGGTTGGTAAAATGTACCTTACATAGATATTTTTACTGCAAGCAAAGCAATGATTGAATATAAATGTACTAGTTTTTTCTGCTGTAGAATGACACATAGAGCAAAAATTATAATAAATGTATCTGATAATATATAAAAATTAAAACTGGGTTTTAGACTTTTATTTTTCGATCTCTTTTTATTATCAATTATATTCCAGTGAGGATAAATTATAAAGCTTCCGTTAGGTACCCTGCAAAATTTATAATTAATTCAATGCGTCGGTGATACTGTACTGTACTAACAGTATTAACATTGTACTGTTCTGACAATGAAAGTTATAACTTATGGAAAATGCTAGTTGCGCGGTATTGCAGTATCACTGTTGAATGACATCAAATGTTTGGGCTCCATAGCAAAATGTGGCAGTAAGCATATCTTTAGGTATTCAATATCAATATTTAGGCTATAACAAGTACTTATTTATTATGAATGTCATAAAAACTTGCTTACTACCCAGTGAATCTATGCCCACCTTGTACTATGGAATCTGAAAAGCTGAAACTGCATAGTTTTTCCACATATAATGTTGACATGGATTTTTTGAAATTGTACATTTGTTAGTTCAATAATTTAGAAAACAAGAAATCAAAAAAGGTTGACATACTATTTAAACACAGCAAAGGGTACATAAAGGTAAAAAAACTAATAAGACTTGTTTCAGAAATCATGTATTATCTTATGATTTTACAACATCCAACACAATCTTACTGAGATACTCTACAAGTGATCATACCCTCGTTTGAGTGTACTCTGTGGGGAACCTGAATGAGTGGTAGCCGAGGGCCATGATGTTTGGCAGCAGGCCGGCATTGGGGATGATGTTCCAAGACAGGGTTAAGGTGACATTGTTGTGACCTCTGTAATTACAAAAAAAAATCATAGGTACAAAAATTTGATTCTTAAGAATACTTTTGCAACAATGGAGTCCATGGAAACACAAGCTAGTTTTAATACTGGTTGGTAGTTTTTTTTTTTTTTTTATTCGAAAGGATGGCAAACGAGCAAGTGGGTCTCCTGATGGTAAGAGATCACCACCGCCCATAGACAACTGCAACACCAGGGTATTGCAGATGCGTTGCCAACCTAGAGGCCTAAGATGGAATACCTCAAGTGCCAGTTATTTCACCGGCTGTCTTACTCTCCACGCCGAAACACAACAGTGCAAGCACTGCTGCTTCACGCTGCGCTGCTACAGGCGCAAACTAATAACTGCCTGGGATTGACCCACTGTATGGCATTGGAATGGACAATATAAAAACATATCACCCATATGAATCTATGTTTCACAGAACTGTGAATAAAGAATGGTTATCATAATTTGGATCAATTTTTACAGACTGTTAAAAGTGGTAGCATAAATTTTAATTTTATAAAATGTCTTACTTCAAGCCTTTGCCATCATCCCAGAAATAATATTTAGTGTTCATATTCTTGAAATCTAGAACAGCATTTTCTCCTCTCAGGATGATCTTGTCCCAGAGAACAATTTGGTTCAGCTCGTTGTTAGGTGTAATGTACTCTGCAGTAAGGTAGAGGAACAACTGTTTTACGTTCCAGTTGAACAAATGAGATAGGTCCGTCTTTAGATCGAAAGTGAGGAAACCGAGATCATTCCTTTCCCTAGAAACCCCGTAATCCGGGACGTTCTTACTGTAACAGATAAAGAAATTGCTACATCTAGCCAGATATTTGAAAAAAACTTCATGAAATTCCAATTTTCCTGTTATACTTACACGACTACTTTTACTGTGTTCATTTGTGCATTTGTTCTGTAATCCACGGTTAATGTGGACAAAAAACACAAGAATGTCAGGCATGCTAACACGCTTAGAGTGTACGTTAATATCGCGTTACCTCTCGTTAACACAGAATACATTTTTAAAGTACCAATAAAAACTATCAACACAATTTTCTTGTTGCAGTGCAGTGGCTAACCTCGATTCATCGGTCCTTTGACGTTTCGTTTCGGGACACGTCAATTGTAAACGTCACTAAATAACAATGCGTTCGAAAACTACTTTCATTTAATACAATGTTTGGGTTACATTGACGAAGCGATTCGCCCGTTAAAAAAACGATGTATAGTCTGGCAAAAAAGAATAGAAATTAAAAAGTGGCAACACTGTAGTGTCCTCCCTTTGGCTTGGTTAGCACATAATAGGGCCATTTTTAGGGTTCCGTAGTCAACTAGGAACCCTTATAGTTTCGCCATGTCTGTCTGTCTGTCTGTCCGCGGGTAAGCTCAAAGACCGTTAGTACTAGAAAGCTGTAATTTGACATGAATATACATATCAGTCACGCCGACAAAGTGGTACAATAAAAAAAAAGTAAAAAAAAAATTTTTTAGGGTACCTCCCGAAGCTAATAAGCTCATGTCAGTTTCTATGGGCGTGTACATGGAAAACAGGGTTTGGTACATGTCAGTATTATTCGGCCCGGTAAATAGTGTCACCCTACGAATAAATAGTGTCACCTGTCAAAACGATCGAGTCAAAGAGGGTGACACTCTTTCCCGGCCCGGATATTACGGGGATGGAAATACCGACTCTGTTTTTCGTGTAAACGCCCATAGAAGCTCCTGTCAGTTTCTATGGGCGAGTACATAAAAAACAGGGCCGGTATTTCCATGTCGGTGTTATCCGGGCCGGGAAAGAGTGTCACCCGTCAAAGACACATAAATTCTTTTTTATTTCATGTTTTTTATTCTAGACTATGGAACAACCCGTAACAGACCGGACTGTCGTAATTTGGCAGTAAGAAAAGTCTTTAATTTTTTTTAATTAATTAATGCTACTTAAAAATCTGATATTTTTTTCTGTTAATTAGAAAGGTTCCTATTGATATAAAAAGTTGCAAGCGTTTCTAAAGTTTTCAGATATTCTATATTAATAATTTCGTCAAGGGGTACGGTAGACTCGAACGAAATGCACATCAAATTGAAGAGTGTAAAAAATTAGTAAATCCGAGTCGACAACTTGTAGGCGGAAAATTCGGATTATCGAGTATTTTCAATATAAACTTGAATAAATTACTAAGTCTGAGTACGACAGACTTTACTGGCAAAAATTTTTTTTCAAACATATTGTTATGAGTCTACATTTTACCCGAGCGAAGCCAGGTTTTCATCTAGTAAATAATAATTATAGAATGAAGTGAAAAATGTGTAAGTAACTACGCCGAACATTTCGAACGCTCGTCTACATTTTTTTTTATTCGACTAGATGGCAAACGAGCAAGTGGGGTCTCCTGATGGTAAGAGATTACCATCGCCCATAGACACCTGCAACACCAGGGGGATTGCAGATGCGTTGCCAACCTAGAGGCCTAAGTGCCAGTAATTTCACCGGCTGTCTTACTCTCCATGCCGAAACACAACAGTGCAAGAATTGCTGCTTCACGGCAGGATTAGCGAGCAAGATGGTGGTAGTAATCCGGGCGGACCTAGCACAAGGTCCATTAAATGAGATGAGATTTCATTCAATGTATTCAACTTTATTTTAAGTTGGTTAGATTCTATTACGTAGCATTAAGTGTGGTATGAATAACTGTAGGTAAATCATAAAAAGGTGGGTGTAACAATAATGTTATTCTTTTTTTAATAATTGCATTAACGGAGCAGATTCATAATATAGTTTCGTGAGTGACGAAGGCGGCAAACGCAGGTATGCAAAGCCAAGTGAATTGTAGTGAGCTATAAGAAATATGACTGCTGAAAGACAATATACCTACCTACTGCAGTTTTAATCAAAATTGGAGACGTGGGGTGGGACACTCACTTATTGCCAATAAAATGTCGAAAGTAAAACACGCATCCAGCCACGCAACCAAATTTATTGCAGTATACTGCTGAAACAAAAGTCAATAAAGCTTCAGTGAATGACTAAAGACAAAGCTAGTATAACGGTGAAGGTAGACAGGACGGCAGAGACGTTGGAGCTATTGCACGGCACTCCTCCAGGGATGGAGCGGCAGAAACAGGCCCTGGTGGATGAACTGCCGTTCCTAGACTCGAAGCAGCCGCTGTTGATGGAGTGGCCCAGTTGGTCCACTGCTCTGGTGCACATGTACGTCGAGTTTTCCGCTGTAACATAAAGCACATCGTTGGATGTTACATGATGATGAGGGACTGATTAAATCCAAAAGACTCTAACCTAGGTACATACTCGGCTAGAAATCACGTGGGTAGTAAATAAATCGTGAAGTGAATGGTTCATTTTGTGCAGCTAATTCTCTACGTGTACTTTCGTTTTTAGTTATCTGCTTAATACTTTTCTTGGTCTGTGAACATCAGGTTGTAAAAACGTTAATTGAGCAACCTTGAAGCATCATCAGCTAAGAACCATCTCGAAGGATATTGATAAATTATGTAGATAGGTACCAGTGGCGTAGCCCCGTAGCAACTTGGTTCCCTTGGTTGCTTATATTTTCACCACTCGCCCTCATTTCTCTCTAGTTTTTAAGTAGGTAGAACTCTTTTTCTATGTCCTGGTTGTCTACCATAAATTTTCAAGCGGCGTCACTGTAGATACTTACCTGCTTTAAAGGTAATAAAACGAACAAAATAATGTACTGTTATTGACTGTTTTCGGGTGAAAAAAGGAAAATATATTAGCTAGTTAAGTTACCGATTCCGTTGAAGTAGTAGGTGTACTGCGCGCAAACGTCATTAGAAGCCATTATGCAGGAAGCCTGGAGTGAGTGATGGGTCCAAATGTACTCCACGTCAGGCCACGAGCCGTCAACTGGAAATGGAGGGGTAATGCCGTCATTCAGAGTAGACAAATATACGGAAGACTATTTGGAATGATGCGTTTATGTTATAGATTAGCTGAGGCTGCGGAATGATATTTTTCAAATTGATTCACTTCACTATATTTGCTTCTTGCACCTCACAAATGTAGTCCACTTAAATTGTATTTTTTTTTGCTCTTTGTACTTAATTGAAATGTGAAGGTAAAGTTTTGGTGGCCTAGTGGTTTGACCAATGGCCTCTCAAGCAGAGGGTCATGGGTTCGAACCCCAGCTCGTACCTTTGAGTTTTTCGAAGTTAATGTGCGAAATAACATTTGAGATTTATCATAAACTTAGTGGTGAAGGAAAATATCGTTAGCCAACCTACATCAGCGCGCGCGCCGCCAGTTCAATTTAACTACTTAAATTAAATCTTACAACGAACACCTATTTTTATCGATATAAAAGAAAGCTACACTAAGCGTATTATCACTAGCTTATACTAGCTAGTTATTATTACTAGCTTTCGCCCGCGTGGAATTCGGTTATCGCGCGCTGTTCCCTCGGGAACTGTGCATTTTTTCGGGATAAAAAGTAGCCTATGTCACTCTCTGGCCCATAAACTATCTCTATGCCAAAAATCACGACGATCCGTCACTCCGTTTCGACGCGAAAGACGGACAAACATACAAACACACACACTTTCGCATTTATAATATTAAGTATAGATATCATAGGAGTGAGGAGGGTTTTATTTTTATATCATAGGAGTGAGTGAGTACTCAACATAGGTATGTATGTCTAAAAACACGCCCTATTGTTTGGGGGCACCTAGATGGTTAAGGCCGGCCCTGCCCTGCTTAATCCATAGCCAATACTTACATGATGCCACTAGCGGTTCCTGGCACGGTACTCCGCTGGCGAGTCTCGTAGCATCTTGGCAGGTCGCGTTCAGGAACACACTGTCGTTGTGAAACCGCGGGCCTAGCCACGTGAACTGGAAGCAGCGACTCACTGCATTCGTCCGAGCGACTACTACAGCAGCGCCTGTAGTCGGTTGACGGAAAACGTTTAGTTATTTGAAAATAAAACTCACAGAAAAACGGCCAGTACCTACTTACTAAGAAATTAAGAACTAAGGCGTACCCAGCTTCTGGCCTAGGGGGGAGCAAGTCAGATTTTTAAGGTCAGATCGCCCGCGCTTGTTTTGTCACACACACTACACAAAGACACAAGTTATATGTGGTGTGTAGGGCAAACACCCGCAAGGAATCCTGCTTCATAGGTAAACGGGGCATAATATATTGTAGAACATACAATTTCCAGGGGGGGGGGACAGCTGCCCTCCCCTGCACCCCCCCCTGCGTACACCCATGGGTCCATCAAAGAACTAAAACAATTGCTTTGCTCGCCCGCGACCTTACCCGCGACCTATGATAGGTATTTAGCGTTTATGCAAGATATGCGTGTTCATGGAGTGCCTCCTCTACACTGTAAGAACACACACAAATCACATAAACCCATCTATCACCACCACCACATTACACTGACGCGTTTCGAACTCAACCAGAGCTCATCTTCAGAGCAACTCAACCGTACACCATAGCAGACGTTAGACACACAGTTCTGAGGTGAAGGGACTGCATGAACACGCATATCTTGCGTAAACGTTGCCATCATAAGGTCGCGGGTGAGCAAGATAATTGTTTTAGTTCATTTCATAAAACATTTACTTAATTGGCCTATGCATTCGTAACATTTAGAATGGGCACAATAAAAAAGGGATTTAAAAACCCACACACAGTCTGATTTAAAATATGTACTCTCAGGTTTTCAATGATTTAACCTAGTATGTGTCGCACCGAGATAGCTATGATATGTGGATTGTGTTTTTAGTGGATTAGTAAGAGAAAATAGTGCAGTTTATTGATATGAAGCTGTGTGGCAAAAGTAACGCCTGAATCAGTCGAATATTGAATGCTGATCTGCCGGTTGCATTATTACCTTAAGCCTAGATTAAATCCGTCCAAATGGATATGCCAGTTGATTTTGTGATTCCCAATTGCACCGCAAGCACTTAATTTAAGTGCGTTCTGTGGTTATTTTACTAAAAGTGAAATCTATGGCTGAAATTCGATAATTCAGAGCAAATCTATGATATTAGGTGTTGTGTTTGTCTAGTGCCTATCAATATAAGTGTAGTGTATTACTTATTTGGTTATAACTAGTTAAGTAGTAACATAACAATTATGTTCATAATGGGAGTTGAATGTTTTATGTTGCCTCGAAACTAGTGTAACAGGTAGGTACACTCCGTGAGCTCTTAAAAAAAACCTTCGGATTTTAGAAGTATACTTCGGGTATTGGCGATGACACGTGATCGTGATTATGCGGTTCTGTTCTGTTATCAACTTGCAAAACTTTTCAAATTTACCGTAAAAAGTTATGTGTAAAGAAAATAAACAATATCAGTACAAAATAAACCTTACTGTAATAATATTACGCTTCTTTATCTTTTTCTAATTTTAATACAATATGACGTTTTGACATGATACAAATAAAACAAAATCAGCATTTTCGAATTCTTCCATCGATTATTTAATAAATAGAGAAAAAACGCACCAGGGCATCACTATTTTAATAAGTAGGTACTCGAGCTGTCAAAAGTTAAATAAACGATTGGAACAATTATAATATTTGGGTTGATCAACTTTTTTTTGTCACTCGTTGCTATAGTTACGTTCTCCAGAGTCATTTAAAACGTAAGTTTACTTATAGGATTAAAATTTACCAAATATGCAATTTTGTGGCTGACCCCTTCTATAATATTGATCATCTAAATAAGCATGTCAGTATAATGTGACCCAACATTTCTTCTATTAAACTGTACTACGTTTGTCCCCTCGATGATGGGACAGAATAACAACAAGAAATAGTTGATCCAACCATTTGTTGATGTCAAAAAACATAATTTAGAACGCTAAAATTTGTATTTAAATCGAATACTTATTGGAAATACGTTTTGCGAGCTTGGAATGTTACAATCTCAAGTTTTTTCAGACATATAGCGACCCGGTGGGTTGCAACACATTGCTTGCGGAGAAACAAAATAATCACTCTGTATAAGTATCTACAAAATGACGTCATCCGCAATAAAGTTCCTACCTACCTAACATGTTCTAATTTTTAAATTATGCGTAGAAAAGAGACAATCGATTAGCCGACTTTTTGAACAAATAAAAAAATACAATAAGGTTTAACATTAGCCAGTTACAAGTAACACTTACATGATACTAAAACTATCGCAGTGATCACCAAATGCACTCGAGTCATATTTAAAAGCAAAAGAGTTGTAAAAACAGAACAAAAAAAAGATAATCAATTTCAAGACACCAAACTAGGCTCCGTTTTCATTTGTTTGTCGAATGCAACTAATTATTTTCCGAACGTCAATTTACTTATCGACTATAAGATATAAGAAAATAACATACATATTTTATAGATAAACGCTATCTGAATTGTGGTTGATTAGATTCATCATCATCACTTTAACAGGAATGATTGCGTTGTTTTTGTATCTGACAAATGACAGGAAGTGAGATACTTATTTAATTTCATCAGATTTTTCTACATCATCACATGAATACCTACGTACTCGTATCTATTTCAAAAATGAACTAATTTCAATCTTATATACTTTTATTATTTTTCCACAAGCGAATCGAAGCGTTGGCAGGTTTCCTCCTTGGTGGACGATGACACCGTGAGAGTTGTGGGCGACCGGTGGGTTCAAGTGGCGAGTCACTAAAGTTTGGCAACCTGATTCATTTCGGAAACTCTAACAGCCTTATTCATAAAAAAAACCTTAATTGAGGTTTGATCGGTCTTTTACTTAGCAGACTCATTAAGCTTGTTAGACGGTTGTCTAGAAGTATGATTCATAAACGCTTGCTAGCAGTCTGCTAGTTGTTGAGCTGCCGATTGACGGATTAGACGCGTTATGTTGGCCATCTTGACAAATCAAAGACAAAAAATGGCCTCATCGATAATTCAAAAAAAAATTTGACGGCAGTGACAGCAAATTAGCAGGAAAAAAAAGAATGCCACCAAAAAAAGGAGTGATAATTGGACAGTGGAGTATAAAGTAAGAAAAGCAATTCATTTACCTTACCTAGCTTGCATTGTCCCGAAAAGATAAAATTTGACGATACAATCACAATATCAACTTTAATAAAAAGCGAGATGTTTGTTTTCCCGCCATTTCCGATCCGCATGTTTATGCTGTACCTAAGTGCAAAAAGCCGTAATTATGTGAATCATCCTAATTTTATTTTTTTCATATTTATTGTTATTAAAGTATTAAAGTTACTACTTTACAATTACTACTGTAATTAATTGTATCATTGTCTGTGGTAAAGAATGATTTAAAAAAGATTGTCTTTGATCGAACATGGCTGGTGTCTGATTTGCACTCCTTTCCAAATTTTAATTAAATATATTCAGAGTCGTCGAAGCCCACTAAAACCTACATCCCAATCACACAGTAATAAATACCTAATTTAGAGGATTTTTAAATAAAAATTACAGAAAATAAATTTTCCCGGATTTTTTTTAATCTTTGCGTAACCCTCCCTTCACTAAAAATATCTTCGGTATGGTTTTTTGCTCTTGTCAAAGTTAGCTGTTTGCAAACTTGTGGCGGCCATTTTTTGACTTAGCAGGGAGATAAAGAAGAGTCTACGGTCGTCTAACTTTAGCAGAGCCTTGATCGACTGATTAGCGCTAACAGACGTTTATGAATCATGTTGTTTAGCATCGGGCCTTCAAGGAGCCTTCAAGGAGGCTCTAACTTTTTATGAATAAGCATGTGAAACTGTAAATATTTCAGGATTTATTTCAGGGTCATCGTGTAGAACCCTTTAGGTTAGGTTAGTAACTAAACTAACCGTTAGTTTTATAAAAATACTGAAATATTAACAGTTTCAGAAATATTAAACGGTTGCGAAATGAAAAGTTGCGAAATTAATCAGGTTGCCAAACGTTAGTTGCAAAACATTAGTGAATCCTTTATCCTTAGATGAATGATTGGTCTCGCGCGCTCGCTCGACTAGATACCGCGGTAACTAAAAACAAAACGTTCGTGAATGCGGCAACTCAATATTGTAGTGTGCGTAAGAACGGTGTAAGACAATTTGCAAGGATGCTAGTGTGCGTGACGAATTGTGTTGCCAGCTGCTCCACTGTTACCCGAATTATTGGGAAAATAAATTATTCTGTGGTCTATTAAGTTACTGGTTACAAAATGTATCTTGGGAAATACTTAGAAATTAAGAAGTAATTAAGAGTAAATGTATTAATATGTTTGTGTATAGGATAGGCGTAGGTTTCTTCTTTAAAAAAATGGTAGGTATGATGTAGGTATATCAATAATCAGGCCTCACTTTTAATTAAAAAATATATATATTTAAGGACATTCAATATTTACAAATTATTACTGAAAATTCATGGACTGAGTCACCAACTAAGAAGTTTTGCGTTCTTAACACGTTGCACCTATAGTGAAACTTAATATAATTTACAGGTTAATTAAAACTAAAATAAAAATAATTGTTTACAAAATATACATACATAGGTACATGCATACATACATACTTACATACGCTTGAAAAACATAACCCTCCTTCGGGCAGTCGGGTAAAAAGTTAAGATTTCAGGAAAATGGGTAGAAATACGAAAAAAAAAATTTTTTCGTTTCCCGTAATACCTAAGTAAATCAGCTGATCGGGCTTTTGACTGGGAAGACGAATAACATTTTTAATTTTAAGACACATTCACCCCTTAATTAAATAGTGTCGGGTAACAATTTATACACCTTCAGTGTATAATATCACAAAGATAAACATTAAATAATATAGAACTAGGTTATGTATATATAATAATTACGTTAGATACTTAAATAAAATAAGTTATTAAATTTATCATCATTTAATGATGATAACAATAAAATTCAATTTATTAAAATCTCAACCATGGGGAATTTGATTCTTGTGTACGCGGCAACACAGAATGGCGTTTAGGGTTCATGTTATTTTATTTTGTAATTTCGAAATTATACGATATTTACTGATGGTATGTGATCCCAGTGTCCTTCTTATTTCTTGTAGTATTATTTTTAAACAGTTTCATTGCGAAAACTGGCATTTTACTTCGGTTTATGAACAAAATTTAACAAAAATTCGGGACATGCACATTACGCACAGTTTGCAACGCGACTGAGTCGCCTCGGGCTCAGGTACGCCGATTTCGGCGTACTATTTGTTGCCGCATTTGACAAGTACGCCGGCGGTATCTAGTCGAGCGAGCGCGCGAGACCAATCATTCATCTAAGCCTTTATCATTATAACACGGGCCAGAGCATGCACATGCATTGTAAAAGAATCTTCGTATGGCATTTAACCTAAGCTAACTTAAAAAAACTTGTAATATTTTTACCTTAACATTTAAACAATACACAACTGTAATCAACAAAACAAAACAAAGATTTACCGTTCGAAAAGGATGATTTACTCACGTATAATGTCTAAACGAATTTTTACTTCAGAGTTTTCTTGACATTCGCGGAGATTGTACGGGCCCCTTATAGCCAAACGAAGGGGTTGGAAACAATGCCATTGCGGGAGACTCAAATTTGTCGCTCCATTTCGGTAAAAAAATTACCAACTTCAAATAACTTTGGTGAAGAAGCTTTTTAGCTTTACCTAATGAAGGGTGTCCCTGATATTGTAAGGGTTTTCCTTATTTGGTAAAATATTTTTGGATTTTTAAGTATAACCGAGGTTTTCAAACCATTTATCTACGCGGTATTTACCTAGTAGAGGAAGTTTTTGTCTGCATAAGTAATATGATAGTACCTATGTATTGATTAAAAAATAATAGAATAGTCATTCTTAGGGCCCCAGCATTTTTTACAAAGATGTTATATATAATACTCGTATCTCGTATAACTTAATGTTTGTTGCAGCTTACCTATTTACTCACCATATTATATAAGCACATCACAACATTTCTTACGACACTCATTCTAGGTATGTAAAATTGAGAATATCCAGTAAATTTGCATGGCGGTGGGGAGGCCAGTGCATACTGAAATGAAAATATTCCCCATTCGCCATCGGCGGACGATAAGCCGATTTCGTCTAACCTCGTTCAATCAGTGAGCAGCTCCACAGGACTCGCGTAGATTTGCGGCAGCGCAGAACGGACGTGCCCGTTTTTAGATAAAATAATTCTATTTACATTTTATAAATGATGAGGCTCGTTGTCTTTTGTTTGTGGCAAAAGTGTAGATACGAGTAGGTATTATATAGCAGAAAACAGAATAGGTACACGATTTAGATAGATTTAATGATGGATGTCTTTAATAAAGATTTTTTCTTAACAATTTGTTGTCAAGTTTTTAATTTTTGAAAAAAAAAACATTTTCTTGGAACCTCGATAAAGATAATCTGGTTTAAACATGTCTTTGTGATAAAAAGTAAAAACCGGCCAAGAGCGTGTCGGACACACCCAAGCTAGGGTTCCGTAGCCATAAAGATAAGAAAATCAAGTAAGTAATATTATATGCGTTATAACATAATTAAAACACTTATCTACTTATCTTAATCTATTACCAGAAAAAGAGCGTATCTTCACGGAACTTACGAGTACATCCTTTTGTTGAGAAGCGCATTTTTTCGGCAATAACTCAAAAACGGTGTATCCGATCATTTTAAAAGCAATTTTCGTTGAAAGTATTTATTAAGCGTTACCTTTCCATATTTTATGCATATTTTTTGGACAAACGGTTTACAAGATAGAGGGGGGGGGGGCACAGTTTTTGCTACTTTGGGAGTGATTATTTCCGGCAATCTTCACTTAATCAAAAAAGATTTTGGGAAACCTTACTTTCTTTTCAAAAGAGCTGTCGAACTATGTGCCACACGTTGATGCGAGTTAAAAAAATATTTTTTCAATTTCTGTTACGTGTATGGAGTGCCCCCCCCTATAAATATTTATTTTTGTAATTTAACTACAAAACTAAATAGCGGCTTTGACAAGACATCTGTACTGCAAATTTCATTGATATACATCTTGTAGTTTTCGAGTAAAATGTCTGTGACATACGGACGGACAGACAGACAGACGGACTTGATGAAACTATAAGGGTAAAACGACCCCAAAACACTAAAGAGTACGGGACCTAGTTTCTTTAATTTACTTACCAACCTTTTCTTCTCATATCCTTGCGACGATCAATCTATTAGAACAATATGTATACAATTATTGCTAGTTTCGGAGTCGGTGTCTTCCTATTATTTCTTATGAGTTGAGCTACCTTGTCTGGCTAAAATATGGCTGGTCAAAATGAGTCTGACCTGACTAATCTGTTTAAAGTCGTTGTCTCAGCACGAGCCAGCTGGAATACATCTTACCTACATACAAGTACCTCTACATACTATCTTTGGGCTTCTATCACTCCTGCTGACTCGCGCTGATGCACCGACTTTAAACACATCAATAAAAAACAATTATCGTGGTATTTTGAAATCGGTTCTATTATATTTTATAATGTTGATTACATTTCCTCAGTGTACGAGTTTAAAAGCTTTCTTTGATTGATAAGTACGAGTACCTACTGTCAGGAAGAATCATCAAGATGGCTATAATTTTGCCAATATTCTACTAAGTCTATGTCTGCGCATTAAAATTCAAATTATAACTGGATCACTTCAGTCCGCGCTGAGATTCGAATTCCGATTGGGATTTGTAGAAAAGGAAAATAGAGTGAGCTTAGTCGATGATGCCAATATGATTAAGCCGGTTTAGGTCGCATTCGCAGCGAGTGTGCAAGTCTCAAGTGAAATCGATCTGGTTAAACTGGGATATGGTATTTTGAGCTTTGAGTCAATACTAGCTTCTACCCGCGATTCCATCCACATAGTTATGTAATTAACTATTACCTAAAGCCAAAGCTAAAGCTAAAGGTAGCTCATGTGTTAACTCAGATCCAACTTTTCACATCCCACTAATATCATAAATGGGTCATTTACAGAAAATATGTACCCTTCAATGTGTCCTAAATTTTTTTATAGTAAAACATTTCTCATGTGCATTAAGTTCATAGAAATAAAAAAAAAATCATACAAAAATGTAACGAACCGAGATGGAAAATTTGGGGCATATTTTTCTTGTGTGAAAAAGAATCGATTCTGAATAAGATAAGCTTCAAAAACAATTTTCTGAAAAAAGACTAAAGGCATATATTTTCTGCAAATGATTTAAATGCGAAAGTTTGTAAGTCTGTTTCTACGAGTCTGTTTATTTGTTTGTTACCTTTTCACGCCTAAACCGACATAGGATAGGACATAGGATAGTTTTTATCCCAGAAAATTGCATAGCTCCCGTGGGATAGCGTTAAACGAAATCTACGCGACAGGAGTTGCGGGAAATAGCTAGAGTATAAAATAGTCAGTCAATAAAATATCATCAGCTATCAGCGTCTGGTTGAACATTCAATTACAAAAAGGTATATAATTTTTACCTAGTTACCTATGGAATAAGTGTAACAAGTTGTTATTTTAGTAGTCAATCTATATCTATACTTACTATAATATTATAAAGAAAAAAGATTTAGATTTTTGGATTTTTGTATGTTTGTATTTTTGTACTTTTGGATGTTTGTTACGAATCAACTTAAAAACTACTAGACCGATTTTAAAAATTATTCCAGTGCCATAGGCTATATTTATTACCAGAAAAAAATAGGGTTCCGTACTAAAACTTCAATAATGTAACTCAAAGTGTAAAAAAAGTTATGATTGGTTTTTTGGAGTATTTTTGTAATTTTTATTACAACTCCAAATTTGTTACTTTTACGGGTATCTCGTGAAACCATATCGAAAATACAAACTGAGACATGGATGCACAGAAAAACCAGAAAAAGAGACTAGCACTGGGAATTGATCCCAGGTCCTCAGCAATCCGTGCTGCGTGCTTTAACCCCTACACCACTGCTGGACAGTAATCTAGACACGAATTTTTCCCATGCATACATATCTCAGGTTGCTTATTTCTACTATGCTACTTAAGTAGTAACACTAGCGACATCTATGTTTCGTCGACAGACGTCACATTCTTTCGGAACTAAATGCTCACCCAGACAAGAGATGTCGCTACTAAGCAATCAAATTATGATTGTTTTTTTTTGGAGTCTTAATACTAAAAACAGAATGAAATAAATATTTAAGGGGTGCTCTTTACGGCAACAGGTGCGTTTTCATTCACTTTACAAATAAATAATTAAAATAAAATAGAGTAAATATTTAAGGGGAGCTCCCGTACAGCAAACGTGTTTTTTTTGTCGATTTTTGCTAATGTCTAATGTAATATAGGTACGGAACCCTTCGTTCGGGAGTCCGACTCGCACTTGGCTGGTTTTTTATTTTGCCCGTGCGAAGCCGGGGCGGGTCTCTAGTCTAATAACAATTTGACTGACTAGTTCGGTAAAGGTTAACCAGACAATGAAATATTGATCACTACGATGTCAAAAGAACCCTTAATGTCAATTATTAGGTATCGTAGAGTCGTTTCTACTGCAGAGAGTAGATTTCGTATTTTATTTGCTAATCAATTCGTGATATAATGCGTCATTTTCCATATGAAATCTATGTAAATTTGCACAAAAATTAAATAATCTTTATTTAATTTAGGTTATAATACTTATGAATGTCGAAAAAATCTACCACTGGTTCGAAATAAAATCTCTGTAGGGGAGAATCTGGTGAAAAACTACAATATTTGCGATGAGGCGGTGGTATCTTAGTAGTCTTAGTACGTAGACAATAGGTAGCTACGTACTGGATAGCGGTGAGTTTCCTGATCATATGATGTCTTGCAAGTGGTCAAGTAACAAAGGTGCTTAATTTGTTAGACAGACATGTAATTCCTTACCTCTTGCTAAACTAACAGTATTTTGCAGATTCGCACTCCTCAGTACACTTTCAGAAGCCGGTAATCCTCGCCGTCGTAGCTAGGTACTACGTCGCCGGCAAAATAGAAAAATATCAGGCAATATTTGCTTTGTGTATTTTAGGAGGCAGGTGGCGGATATTGAAGATGTGGAAGCAAAGAGAAATGGTCAGTCTGGTGCGCGTTAGCGACGTTTGTTCGGTGCACGGCTTGTTCTTATTTTTTTATATAGCATTGGTACAGCATTTTAGGAAAGGATTAGGATGAAAGGTTGCTATTTGTCCGTGTAATGAAGTTCTCAGTGTGTTTTATTTACTGTTTTAGTGATAAAATACCTGAATCACGTTCCTTGCTGCTTTACGACTGGATAAAATATTTACCGTAAAATGCTGCAATTTTGCACGAAGTTTCATATTACTTTATAAGAATATTTGTTAAAGTATACGTTATCTGTGGCACTAGTTGCTGCGTAAGCTAATTGAAGATATGAGTCGCAGAAATCAGGGTTCAAAATGCCTAAATTAATCTTATTTTCAACAGAAGCAGACAAAGTTGGAACCTAAAACTGCAACATTGCCTAGAAAACAATCATTCTTTCGAACAATGAAAAGAGTATATTTTATTACCACAATAATATTCACGGATTTACATATCTACAATTTCAACCTCAAAATCAAAAGTTGCGAAGACTCCTGAAAAAAGTGTACCTTACTTCTGCGTTGAGTTTGACTTCTGTGGATTAATAAAAGACAGTATTTCTCCCATTACAATAAAGTTAAAAATAGATAGCCTTTAAGAAAATAATCGTAGTTTTTAAAAATTGGAAAAGTTGCACCGTATTGGAATTGCTGCAGTAGGTATTTTATGATTGACTGAGTGTAAGATTACACATGACTCAAAATTCAAGAGTAGGTAACATAAATTTGAGCAATAAATTAAACTTCTTCATCTATTCTGATTATTTATTTGTACCTAGTCATTTTTAAATAAGTCTGTACACACGCCCTTGCATCAAGTGTTGGCTTTACATACTAGAGTGTTAGTGTTAACCTTTTATACACACTTTCCGGATTGTATAACAAAACTTATAATTTATCACAATATCACAGGGATTTATCACATTTAGCATGTTTTACTTGGTAAAGCCCGGTTTACCTTTTTGAAAAAGCTTTCCTTACCTTGACTTGGATGGCAACTGTTTTCTCCTGATGCTGCCACAACGCTATCGGATCGCGCCAGCAAGACAAAGCCTGTCATCGACAGCACAGCCGAGTGATGGAGAAAAGAAACTATTACATACCCTGTGAGCGCTCAGGTAACGCTTTTATTTTGGCTTTGTAGTTTTATTTATATACAAAACATTTACAAGTATGAAAAGTACCTCATAGTAAGCAGACTTTACCAGCACTGTTTTTTTGTAAGCCGTATCTACTACTGAATGCGCGTTAAATAGCAACTAGGTTTCCAAAATGAGAACGTGCCAAAATACAAAAAGTTTAAATTACACGAATTACACAATATAGCACATGGTCATTTGATATCTAGGTAATATCATTTTCGATGAAACTATCAATTAAACGAGCTTTTTACCCGACCGCCCAAAGGAGGTTTATTTGATCACCTAATCTACAGATTGGTTTAGATTGAGTTAGAGTTATTTCTAACAATCCGGTAAAATTGACAATTACTGAAAAAAAAATGAAACGACCATTATATTCTGTCAATTTTTTTTTTTTTTTATTTTTTTTTTATTCGATTGGATGGTTAACGAGCAAGTGGGTCTCCTGATGGTAAGAGATCACCACCGCCCATAGACACCTGCATCACCATTGTTCATCTTAATGTTATTTGCTACGTTCCGCACTACAGGATATTTCGTTTCAATACATGTTAGACGTTCATTAACATGCCATCTTCCAGTACAGTCTTGCTTTTTATGCGGAGCTAGCGTCAAATCGAATTATTTATTATATTTATATTTATATAAATCAAGCAAACATATTCTGCGTAAACTATGACGCATATTTAACTTAACTGTCAGTTTTGGCAATAATCCAAGTAAAGGCTTAATAACATCATTACTGCCTTAATTTTGAACAAAAAAGTGCGAGAAAGGTTTATTAAGTTTACAAAACAGCTTACATTAATCTTAGTTTCATAAGTTGAGGCCGCTTCGTTTCTTTCCGCGCCCCCGCGCGGTGTGGAACGACTTTAATTAAGATATCATGGGAAATAAAGCAAGCTCTCAGTTCTCTGAAATATTACACGGCGGAGTAAATTTGATACAAACACAATATTGAGTTCTATCATAATATTATAATACCTCCATGGATACGAATTGGTTCGGCAGTACAAAGGCACCAGGCTCTTTACAACCGTCATTATTAATGAAGGGAACGTGGGATCATTATTTCGCTCATATGTTTGAGCTGCTTTTGATCTACCTGTATATCTCATACAATTAACAGGAACAAAAACGTGTTTCATTTGTGATAGGTACCTTAGAATGTATGTAGAGTAATAAAATTAAAATAATCGGTTTTAGCTTCATTTTGGCTCTTTCGGTGTTGTCGTCCGGTAAAAGTGCAATAGCCTATCGGTAATAATAGGTATATGAACTTTCAAATGTAACCAAATTTTTCTGCACGCAAGTTTTCTTTATGGACAAAACGATTCGAGACAAAATCTTTCGAAAGGAAGCGAGATGGGTTAAGAGAATAAATTGGTGAGCGCTCAGATTGTGGCGACAGGTCATTAGTAAAATGTCTCTGTCGCGGCCGCCGAGCAAGCTTCCTGGAAATATTAATGACACTACACTGTGTGTCACATCCTACTTACTTACTTACTGGTATGGAGTTAAAGATATATCAGTTGAACAAGTACAGCCAGCAGCAGAAGTAGATGAGAAGTTGTGGTGCTCAAAATGATCTAAACACTATCTTATTACCTTGGCAGTAGAGTCATGTGTAGATAATTTTGAGCACCGTCACACATCCACTTCTGCTGCTGACTGTACAGCAAGCATTTCGGGATGACAGAAAATCATATTTACGACGCACTAAGGCTTAATTATTTATTGAATTTACAAAAATATACAAAAAGTACAAAAATTGTTTAAACTGTACTTAATTAAGTGTAATTCTAGTATTGTTATATCTAATTATAATTAAGTATGGTTTATGTACAACGTCATTCCAATATAAATAACAATATTTACACAGCAATAACTAAAAATTCGTTCATACGTTTATATGAATATTTTAGCTTTGCTTAATTACTCCATATTACACATAGTAATTACGTTACTTCTATATCCCTACCACAGGTACGAAAAATGGAAAGCCACATAAAACTGGAAAACTTCACAAGAAAATACACAACTTTCAAGTTTTCGTGATCTTCACAAAGGCTATAAATCTCAACATTCTGCAGCTTTTGCACTGTTTACTGCTTACCCACTCGCAATATAGTTTATCACATGTTCTACAAATAACAACGCACTCGCTTTAAAGTTTGGTTTTGAAAACTAGCGTGCTATCATAATCACAGTCACTGAACGTTTCGCGCACTGAGTTACACACGTTAGATTTATTTAAAGTTTTTTTCTAAAGAGGAACCTACATATGGGAACCCGAGACATCTTTTTAACCTACATATGGAAATGGTGCGAATGGCGCTGGGAAATATCCAGGGAAACCGGCGCTTGGCTGAACAGGCAGCGAAGAAGTGACGTAGGACGTGAGCACCGTGGGCACAACTTTGGTCGTGTACAGCGTTGTGTAAACAGTCTTCGCACCGAATGTCAATTTCAAGACTTGACTGTCTGTTGCTGTCACTTCCGTGTTCATGACAACTGGCGTCGAAGTCAGTGAGAATTGTTGTTGTTGAGGGAACAGTGGATTCAGTTGCTGTAATGGCAGGGCGGGAAGACTACTGGTTCCTATTTCGTATTCCGTCTTGGTTACAGTAGCCACTGGTCTAGATATAGTGCTATGGACAGTGCTCTTGCCATCAAAGAATGGAATCACATGGGATTCGTAAATTGTTTCGTATTTCAGGACTGGTTTAGATGTAGTTACCACGTTCGGTATTTGTGCAGCAGCAGCTGGGTTAAGGAGCCTCAGCAATGCCAGTTGTTGTGCTTGTTCCGGAGTTAGAGCGGGCGTCGGTGGTGATGGTGCTTCGGTAACATGATTGCCTTTATTTTGGCCGTGAGCTTTCTTGAGCCTCAAGTGGTTATCTGGTAATCTGTATTTATCTACTTCAGCTAAATCGAAATCAGATCCAATGTTAGCCAGATCTAGGTCAGGTGGGAAGACTCGTCGTGGCACACCGTCTTCTTCTTCATTACTGTCTCCAAAATCTAATTCCAAATGTAGTTCAGATCCTGCTTCGTCAAGCCGACTGTTAAATTCTTTGAGAGTTTTACTAGGTATAAATTGGAAGTAGTCCATTGGTGGCAAAGTCTTAGTTGCAGTAACAAATCTTGTTATTTGATATGTTTGGATGAATGTTAGACTGCTTGTTAAGTTTACATCCCTTACGACAGGCAAAATGTGAGTTTTCAACATGTGCTGTGTTGTGCTGAATGTTTCGGTTACTGTTTCTAAAGGTGGAGTTTCCATGTCCGAAGACAATGTTATAGCCGGCAGGGTAGCTATGCTTGAGTCCAAATTATGATCTTTACCATAAGGAGATGCAGTAGCTAGTATATTTTCAGTCAGTGGTTCGTTCAAAGAGCTTGGTGTATTAACGGATGCTGTTGGTTCTATACGTTTTTGAATGGTAGACGTGACGGTGATAATGCGAGTATTTTTGACGCGTCCAACCTGAAAAAAAAAACAAAAACAATTTTTAGCACTACGAAAAAAGAATAACAAATTTGTGGTTTTTCAAGTAGAAAATCTAACCTGGAAAGTGTAGGGAGACTTGATTGTAGCAATTTCGTAATAAACGTCTTTAAAGTCAGCAGGGGTAGATATTTGAACCTTTAATGTTTCAACTGGCGGTGGTTTTTCAATTGAATTATCATCGTCGTCATTTTCTAATAAAGAACTGGCACCGTTTTGAGACCCTTGTAATTCTAGATCGTTGTCAACTCTAGCTTGTGGAGAAAGATCGTTGAAATTGATGTCCTCAAGAAGAGGATTTGCATTAGGCGTCGTTGGTTCATCATCACCCATGATCTTTCTGATCGTGACTTTGGGTTTGGGGCTTGTTTTATATTGCCAACGTCCGGAACCTGGGGTACGATTAAGTTTAAATTTATAGACACTAGTCGATGCGACCGGTGTAACTTGTTCGACGGGAGTAGCTTGTACACGGGGTTTGAAACCGCGCCTCGATTGGTTGTCATTGTTTGAAGGTGTGACAATTGTTTTATGACTAGAGTTGCGGTTGCTCTTTCTCCTGTTGGAGAACCCTGGGGTGGCGCTTTCACTGAAAACAGAGATAGTTGCCAATTGAGGTACAATTTGTGGTCTGCCGAAATGGTGGCTGAAAATCGAAAAAAATCAAAATATTATATTGCTTATGAAATGAAAAACCTGTTATCAAATTGTATCTTTAAAAAATATTTGTTTTAGGCGTTACTTTGCGGAGAACTATTTTAATGAATTACATTTTTATCTTGCTTCTCCACTACCAAACGTGCACCATAGCCACGTATGTGCGACATATTTTTAACATGCAGAACCAGACTTTCTTCGCATCACATGTGTGGTGTACTTGTTAGTTGGATATGTGTGACTTTTGTATTGTTTTATGTGAAAAAGAAGGAAGGCGGGTAGTGGAGAAGCAAGTTTAAAGCAGAAGCACATTTAAGTTTAAACTGTTATTTGATCAATATTCGTGGCAGCTGATGATGATGAAAGGTCCCTTAAAAATATTAAATATTACCTTTGAGCTCGTTGAGTATGTGAAGAATTACGGTTTTTAAATTTCTTGCTTGGTGCAGGAGCTGGATCGTGGTTTTCGTTATCAGAATTGCTTTGTGGACGATGACGGTTTTTAAATGAACTACCGCTAGACGTTTGCCTACGTGGTTTACTGAAACTACTTTCTTCATCGCTTATTGAGGGAGTTGGCTCCAAATTATGTCTGTGGTTCTTTGATATCGAAGGCCCGACAGTTTTTAGTATTCTATGAGTTGGGCTAGGAGCAATTTTTGCTCTATGACCGGAGGATTGTACTATTTTCGAGTTGCTGTTTAGAACTTGAGCATACTTTCCAGATATAAAAGTACCAATGACGCTAGTTTCATGCACAGTGGTTACGCCGTCTTTCACAATTGTACCTCCAAGTGTAGTCACAAGGCCGATAGGATGTTCATCGTCATCCAAAGGCGGATTTGGTCTGTGTTTCGGTCCATGCTTAGGTTTCTGTCCGTGAATTTTAGATGGACGTAAATTAATAACTTTGTATGTTTCTTCTACAAACTCTGATGGTTGGCGAGACAAAAAGTCATATTCCGGTTCTCCAATATTGTTGTTCGTTACAAGAATAGCTGGCTCTTCATCAGATTGACTTGATTTGACTTCTACAACGCTACTTACTTTTGAATTATACACAGATTGTGGCGAATCCTGTTTTACTTCAACTTTACTACTTAAAATAGTTGGTTTTGTTTTAGGAGCGTCAGGTTTTGACTTTTTATTGGACTGAGAACTTTTAGGTTTCGAAGAAGCTGGTTTTGCCGCAACACTTTCTACAATTTTTGATGGCCCGGCTACTACTTCGACTTTTGTTATTGTTTGTTTCTGTTCTTTAACAGCCGATTTGGGAACGTTGGCAACTTTGTCGTCATTTTTAGAAGTAACTACCGAAACAGCACTGGACACAGCAGCAGAACCAGCGAGTTTGTTTGTTTTGTCTTTGTCCGCAATTTTACTAGGCTTGATAGCTTCTGGTTTTACACTGGTAACTGATGGCGGTGGGGGTTTGGTATCAATTATGTTTTCTTGAACAGATTTTTCGGTTTTCGGCGGTTCTGAAAAACAGATGATAATGTTAATAATATTTTTTTAATATGTAATAAGTTGTGAATTTTCCTATGGACCTCACATATCTTAGGTTTGGTTAGGTTTATATTCTTGGGTTTCAGCATAGCTGGACGCTATTACTTAAACAAATAGTTCACTTCGATAAACGTTAAAGCGTTACATTTCAGATATTTCTTTGTTTTCTCTTGAGACACACCGCCGGCCGGCAAGACGTTGCACTTATTTATATCTCAGCTTGCGTCGACACTGCCAGTTTACCTATTTGCTGGATTTTTGTGTGAAGATATCGGTATTATAGAATTGAGAATCAGTAGCCCAACATCCTGGCGAAGGCACTAGACCATACTGGGGTGGGCACGGCCCACCCGGCCCCCCTCTATACGCTGTTGCTGGCCCGAACGAACTTGTCAGAACAAGTATTGCGCGGCGCGTGTCTCTTTGTTAAATAGTCGGTACTCGGTACTTGACTAAGGATAAATGGACTTGAGGAAAGTTAACGAAACGTAACGAATCTGTTAACTTAACATTTTTTTTTCACATAAAACTGACCGTGATTAACCCTATCTCACCTGAGGTTAAGTAACAACAACTACTGAAATATTTTTGATACCGAAAGCTCTGGGTTTGAGTAACTCAAGTGTTATAGTAAAATGGGACAAATGAAATCATTTGACCTAGTCCCAAACTAAGAAAAGCTTGCCCATATTCCTCGTAGTACCTACCACCAACTTGTACTATGAGTAGGTATTAGGCAACGGATAAACATACATATATAAACTAGGGTGGAATTTTCAACAACGTTAAAATACCTACGTGTTTTTTTTGCCCATGACTTTGTACGCGATATAGGATAAATAATTCCCGCAGGATAAGAATAAATGAATTCTACGCCCGCGGGCGTTTACCTTTACTTGCCCGAATTTCACTTGCCATACCAACGTTTGCCATAAAATATATAGAACCGTGCTGTTTTCAGGATTTTTTTAAATGTCATCATATAAAATGCAATAGGTTAGGTTAAGTTAGTTTAATATCAACTCTGAAGAAATTACTATTTCAGAAATAAATTACTTTATGGCAAATGAAAATTCTAGAAAACGATACATTCGGGCATATGAAATTCGGGCAAACGATAAAGAACCGCCCGCGGGATAGACAACACCTTATGATTTAAAATAAACTTTTTTAGCTACCTACTTTTTCCTCGGGAAAACGTGAAATTCCCGAGAGATAGAAATAGTGACCTCTGCCTTTAGAGTAATAAAAAAATCTTTCACTAATAAGAATTGTAGCTTTTTCTGATTGACAAAGCGTCGGTGATACTGCAATACCGCGTAACTAGCATTTTCCATAAGGTCTAATTTTCGCTGCCAGAATAGTACCATATGTTAGTACTGTTGGTACAGTGGAAATTATACCTTATGGAAAATGCTAGTTACGCGGTATTGCAGTATCACCGACGAAAGGCTACTTTTATCCCAAGAAAGTGTAAAGTTTCCGCGGCATATTAATAGGATCTATTTTAAAATTCTTTAAATGTCAATAAGAGACATGGTAGCTTTATATTCTTTCGAAGTTGAATTCACTTATTTTTATACCGCGGGAATTTTGCATTTTCTCGAATCTAATATTTGTCCCGGTCGGGGATCGAACCCGGGACCTCAAGCTTCGTAGGCAGTTCATCTAACCACTAGGCTATCATAAATAAAAAACAAATGTATATTTGACCTGGTGGGGGTGCTGACTGTGGTGAGAACACCATTACGGTATTGCCTATCGTCGTAGTGAAGTCCAGGAACCCGTAGACTGTCTGCGTGAGGAAGTTCCCGGCCGGCGGCGGACTCGGCGCTTGCGGTGCTCCTCCATCGTACACCGGGCCGTCAGCTAATACTATGCTATCTGGAAAACCAAAAAATATGGAATATTATTAATTGCACATTAAATAAATAATTGCCTATCAATTTATTATCATCATTTATATACTTTTGTACATCAATTAAATTATTTCAATACAAATAAACTAAATGTTTAGCAAAACTAGTAGGTATTGCAGATAATTCGAAAATGTACATCAATCTACAATTACAAAAATACTACAATCACATCAAAAACACTGACTGCACAGCAAATTAACTAGAGCGTGCGTAGATGATACTCATTCTCATAGCAAAATAACTTTTATTGACAATTTGGCACCGGAAAATTAGGTGCGACCACAACGTGCGAGCCGAGCGAGCGAAGCGAGCGCGCCTCGGTAGCGGTCGGCGAAGCGTCAGAACCTAATTTATTAAGGAAATATGGTTATGTAATTTAACTTGATGTTAAAAGTATAGAAATGCTGAAAATAAATTGATAGGTAATAATTATGGTGTACTTCATAAATAATAAGATGATATGTCAAATAAAATACTGTTTCATTTATGTAAACTGCTGTGCGTTATATGAATATAGAAGCTAGATTTAAATAAAAAAGAGTTACAGGGTATGATGTGCGTTAGTCATTTTTAGCTGTTCAATAATAAAAATGCTTTACTTTAAGATAAATAGCGGTGCGCCACGAATATAAGTTGCGGTTTATTACGTAATATTTTGAGTGGAGTATTTTTCTGTGCAATCAGTAATTTTGATGTGAATTCGGTTTTTTTTTTACATTTTATAATGCTAGCTTTAGACACTAGTCCTCAATCTCGTAGGAATTTCGGAAAATCCCTCCCGTCTTTGTGCTCCTGTATGACCCTCAGGGAATATCTTTATTAAAATTCAATTCTCTAGCTCCAGTGGTTTAGGGTTTGCATTGCCTGTCGTCAGTGAATCAGTCAGTCAGTTACGCTACTCTTTTATAGGTTTAAAACAACTATAATGTTATAAAAAGGTTGTCTTAAGTCTTAATCATAATTAGGATTAAGCAACAGGTCTGTTTACCGTACATATAAAATTGTTTCGATGATCACTAAAACTTTTGACTTGTATTATAATTTGTCATTTACTTTCATCGATTCGTATTTAAATCCATTTGTGCCAACAAAAGCTTCAAACGAAGTAAGTACCCTGATAAAGAAGAAAACCAGTGTTGGTATTATTTCAGTGCCATTGGCTGGCAAATGATCCGTGATAGCACCTTCATATGGCTTAAAAAAGAGGGTGTGTAGGTACAAAACAAAGCCATCGAAGAGATAAGAGTATCTTAAAACTAATGACGTGTTATGCCGTTTAGCATGGCAATGTTATGTAATGTTTCTACACAAATATGATTACAAATAGATCAATATTCGATCAGCTATGAGGTGTTAAGGTTAATACACTTTACATATTCTGTGGCTGTAAGCTAATATTTTCGTTACTCAAACCCGACAGACAATCTAAAAATCTCAAACATAATTTAAGAAATCACCATTTATAGGGCTTGAATCTGAGTGTTGGTCGTATTTGTTGGAAGCCAAGAGAGACTTCTATATTACCATAGGAAAAATATAATGTTGCTATGTACAAAAATAGATTTCAAAACTTAAGTACAAACAAAATAGCAGTAGAGTCAGATAAAGCCAGGAAGTTGTCCATAAACATAGGTAAACTATCGGAACATTTTGTTGAAAACTGTCTCCGAGGGTAACATTGTCGCCGTGCATTTAATATCCGGCTCCAAAAGGTAACAAATTCAAAGGGGATTGTGTTGCTGTAGCTCTTCCCTTCCGGACCATTTGCCAGCAAGTGGGCTGAGATAGTCTGCCTCAGATAAGGACGGAGAACCTCAGGCCTTGTGATGTTTATACTTTCAATTACTTAACTCCAAACATTCCTACCTATACACTTAGAAGCACGATATGTGATACCATTCCGTGGAGTACGTGTGCTTAACCTGTGTAATGGTTACGGTTCCCCGAAGTACCTTCTTATCTTAACAAAGGAATACGCAATTGTAATTGAAAACTGCCTTGTTCGTTCATGTAGCTTCGATACGAGTGCCTGAATGCATGCCGAGTTTATATAGGATGAGTATAACATTTATTTATAATAAGAGTGTACTTGTTAATAGTTTAAGAATTGAGAAACGATTTAAGGTAAGGTTTGGTTGGATGAGTTTTTGAAGTATTATAGTGGTCTGAAAGATGCAGAAGCACGAAAATAAATGGATTTTCCTACCAACGAATATAATTCAATAAAATTCTGTTTTTTTTCAAACGGTTGAATCTGGCTTTTGTATTGAAATTCCGGGATTTCACATATTTAGTTGATTAAAAATAAAAAATAAATATCACGGGACATTTGACACAAATTATTGGCCTACTCCCAAAGTAAGCAAGGCTTGCGTTATGGGTACTAGGCAACGGATAAACATAGATTCCTAAATAGGTACACGCATACGTAAATACATATTACACCCAAGTCATGAGAATAAATATTCGTATTTTTCATACAAATCTCTGCCCCTGCCGGGGATCGAACCCGGGGCCCCAAGCTCAGTCATTTCCATGTTGCATGAAGGACATCCGCGTCGAGCTTAATGCCTTTGGGCTTTTCGATTATGATACTCATCGAAAATTAAACTAGCTATATTCAGATCGCGAGAATGTCAGGATAAAAAGTAATCCACGTGTTTAAGCTATTTGGATACGAAAGTGTCTCCAAATCTGTTCTGATTTAGCGTGACTTAGTAACAAACACATAGGTACACACACAATCACAATAATAATTAAAACCCGGATTTTTAATCCCAGGGAAAAAAAAAATTTCGTCATTGTAAAAGTGACTTTTCAGGGGATTTCAAGGTATGGGCCCGCTAGAAATATTATATAAAGTTCTGTTGTTACCATGTTTTGTCTATTTTCGACAAAAGAGTCGTTTTTACGGGAGACAACTTATAAAAGTCGTCTTTTGACCGAGAAGCACCCGGACTGGAGTCCATCCTTTCATACAACAATGAACGAAAAATAACGGAAACCCTAACAATGAACAACTTAACTACAATAAAACTATAACACCAATGTGGACAGCGTGGACAGTAAAAAAAATTACAGAACAAGAGTTACAGGAAAACACTGAACTGACGTCTAGCATCAAGTGGCCCACAGCCACAGCTTAAAAACCCGGGTGTAATACCAGGACAATAAATAAATTATGCATACGAAAACAGTATTATCTTTGTAAATTAATATATCAAAGTGTAAATGCCAAAATAAAGATCAGTAAATTAAAATATTTTATCTTGATTAAGAAATACAGTTTTTTAATGGGAAGTCGATTTCTGGCAAATGTGGAAAGAATAAAATATCTTGAATTCTGCGAATGTTTTTTGATAACAGCAACACCTTTGCTTACGTTTTATCCATGGGATTAAAAATCCGGGTTTAGAGATGGGCCGAACATGGGTTTCACCGGATACTAATATTCGGCCGAATGATCGGCAAAACTATTACTGAACCAAATATTCGGCATAATTGATTCCTTTACGTAAACAATACAAGTCTGATGCGCGGATGGAAAAATAACCCTCCCGCCCGCTAATCCCGCTGTACCTACCCGATGTTGTTCTTGCATCATCTAGTAAATAGTAAAACTTCAACACGTGCGTTTGTTTTGCTTATTATTTATTTCAAAAGTCTCTTTTAATGAGTTTCTTTTAACATAATATAAAGCCTCACTGTACCTCAAAAAAATAACACATTTAACTAGGCTCAATACAGTAAAAAGTTTAAGTACCACTTTGCCGAACATTCGGTGATTTAGCCGAATACTCGGCCGAATACGTATATTCGGTAAACCTGCCGAATATAAAACGAATATTCGGCCCATCCCTAATAATAATACTACATATTAGGACAAAAAAGTCGCCCACCCAGTATACTCGTACAAATTATAGAACATCACATATTTTAAGCCGATCCAAACTTCGATTATCCCTTGACTCGTAAAGAAAACACGCTTCAGTTCATGTAGATATGTCTATAAATTCCTCTTAACCTTTTGATTCAACCTTTTCATGAGCTTTGCATATTGAAATGTTTACCCTGTTCGGATCTCTTTGGAACTCCTTAATAACCGCAACGATAGGTATTTAAACCCCTTTACTGAGTAGCGTCGACGTCGTTATTGGAATATTTTTGAAGGTAAAAATATACGCAAAATGAATTCTCGCTGGCGTAAAGGAAGAATACAAGAGTATAAATAAAATTCAACGTCAAGGGAATTTTATTTACTTATAACTAGCTTTTGGCCGTGACTTGGTCTGCCAAGAATTCGTGTAGCGATATCCTGCGGGAACTATGCAGTTTTCCGGAATTTATGTGCAAAATTACATCTGAAAATTACGGTGAAGGAAAACATTGTGAGAAAACCTGCGCTAACTGCGAAGAAATTGTATGGTGTGTGTGCAGTTCCCAATCCGCAATACTGCCCAGGTACCCTCATTCTTAGAGAAGGCTTGTGCCCTGCCCTGGACGTACATAGACCGTGCTAAATATGTTCTTCCCAGGATCTTAACTAATCTTTATCAATACAAAATTACATCTCAGTCAGTTCAGGCGTTAACTTAATAATTAAGTGTGAAGAGCTAACAGACAGACAGTTACTTTCGTATTCATTATACTTATTATTAAGTATGGATTCCACAAATAATTATGCTCGGTGATTCATTTAATTTCAAATCAGAAGATTCACAACACATAACCGTACGTTTGCATGGAATGTTGCGTGAATAGCTTTAATTAAAATTGTGGTATTAACATTTACTGCAAATTGGAAATGTAAAATGCATAATGTAAGTTTCCTAAGAAATTTTAATTAGTCCGTAAGTTAGATCAGAAAATATTGGACTCGGGTTCTTTCTTTTGCCAATTAAACAAAAAAATATGAAGATATACCCATTTAAGTTTCCGCGTGACGACACTTTTAGCACGGCGTAATGCCACGGGCGTCGCTCTCGAACTTTGACCCGCTTCATCTTCGTCTTTCTTTAGGGTTCCGGAGCCAAAATGGCAAAAACGGAACCCTTATAGTTTCGCCATGTCTGTCTGTCTGTCTGCGTCCGTCCGCGGCTTTGCTCAGGGACTATCAATGCTAGAAAGCTGTAGATAATTTTGCACGAATATATATGTGAACTATGCCGACAAAATGGTACAATAAAAATTAAAAAAAATTAAGGTACCTTCCATAGACGTAAAGTGAGGGTGATTTTTTTTTCTCAACCAACCCTATAGTGTGGGGTATCGTTGGATAGGTCTTTTAAAACCATTAGGGGTTTGCCAAGTCAATTTTTCGATTCATTGATTTTTTTGCAAAATATTCAACTTTAAAGTGCAAATTTTCATTAAAATCGAGCGTCGCGTCGGTGGGTGGAAAAAATTGAAAAAATTCAAGATGGTAGCAAGTATATCAAACTTTCAAGAAAAACTATAACGGCTAAGTTTGCTTGAGAATGATTAGTAGTTTTACTCTTAAATGGCAGCCTAAGGTATAAAATATATGTAAACTTGGAAGATTCCGTATAAAATACGAAATCCTTAGAAAAATATTACTTAATTTTTTTGGAATGGCTACGGAACCCTATTTTGGGCGTGTCCGAAACGCTCTTGGCCGGTTTTTGTTGTCAAATAAATTTCCAATATTTACTGATAATATAAGTGACGAACTAGAACTAAATAGTGTTAAAAACTAACTAAGTAACTCACTAGTTTGGCTCAGTGACCCAAAATGAGTCTTGGCCTCCGAAACGAGAGCTTGCCACTTAAGCCGATCCTGCGCAACTTCACGCCAATTGCCGGCTAGAAGCTGTCGCAGATCCGCCTCCATAGCGTCAGCCCAGCGATACTTCGGCCGACCAACCGGACGACGACCAGTTGGCCGTCCCAAATACGCCCTCTTGACCCCTCGATCCTCCCCCATTCGCAGCAAGTGGCCGAGCCACCGAAGCCTATGAGATTTAAATTCGCCGATTATATTAGGCTCAGCCACCAACTCCTCAATCTCGGCATTCTTGCGGATCCTCCAGGTGTCATCGTCTCTTCTGACGGGTGCCAGGATCTTCCGAAAAATCCTACGTTCAGTCACCAGAAGCTGGTACTCTTCCTTCTGGGTTAGAGTCCAAGCCTCGCACCCGTACATAAGAATAGGTCTTATGACGGTCTTATAGATACGCATTTTTGTACCTTTGCTGAGAAGCTTGGACACCAGTACCCTGTGGAGAGCTGCACTACACCGCAGAGTATTTTGTATGCGATTTTTTATTTCCTCCTCTCTTGTGTGTGTATCGGTAATAGTGCAGCCAAGATACCTAAATTTTTGGGCTCCCTGGTAGACTGAACCCCCAACCCGAAGACAGTCGCGCCGAGCACGCGTGTCTCTGTACCGCCTCATGTGGAGATACTCCGTCATGCCGTGGTTAATCCTGAGACCAATCTTTGACGCCTCGTGCTCCAACACCCCCGCAGCCTCCACCACCCGCCCGCGGCTTTCCCCTAATAAAGCCAGGTCATCTGCGTACCCTATCACCCCTACTCTACCGGCCTTAAGCAGGGTGATGCCTTGTCGCCTTTGCTTTTCAACTTAGCTCTAGAGCATGTCGTAACGGCAGTGCTGTCATTGGATGTAGGTTTGGAGCTGGGTGGGGTTAATAGTGTTAGTAACATAAAAACTTTTTTATTTGGCGAAACCTAATTTGGTAATACTGGCCATCAACGATGCCAAATATTTTTTAAAATAAACAAATAAGGTTGCTTTTCTATCATAAGAAAGTTAACACGCATTTTTATTTTACAAATTAAATTAATGTTGTTATAAACAAATATAATATTTTTTATACGAAACTACCAAATGTACTTACACAATTGGACGCTCACACCGAGTAGCACGATTAATTTGAGACTCATGGTGGCGGCGGAACTGCTTGAACCAGAGGATTATCAACACGACTTGGCTTGATCTTGACGTGTTGTCATTTTGAAACACAAACGTGATGCTTGTGGCGACACCTGTAACAAAAAGAAACACTATTAAAATCACGATTAAACGTTACCATGTAGATGGAATGAGGGGTTTCTGTGACAGACTAGTCGGCACTAATTGTCATGAGGTCCATTTGACAATTTTGACATTTGTGCGACGTTTGTGATTGGTTGAATAACAAAATGAGCCAATCGCAGCAAGATTGTAACGTCATGCGGACCTCTCGACACTAACGCCATCTAGCGATTTTTGGCCTGTTAAGAAACCCTCATTGAGAACTTTACTAATGAAAGCTTTTATTTAGGTTCACCGCCTTGACATTTAGCCGTTTGTTGCGTGTGTTTTTCTAATAATAAACTTGTGAGCAAAGATGTGATCAAAAATATCTGAACCACGACTCTATTGTTAACGGCGTAGAAGCGTGTTCAGATATTTTTGAGCAAATGTTTGCTCACAAGTTTATGAACTCGTGTGTGTTAATCCAGGTTGTAAACTATCCGCGTGTCTATTTCTTTCAAATCTGTTCAGCCGCTTATGCGCGATGGAGTACCTAACAAAAATACAAACATCCCAAATGACTCATTTAAGACAGAAGCATATATGTGAAGATTTGATGACAATGCGAGTCCAGTAAAATACAATAACCAAAACCGGCTAGTACCTATTAAGAACAAAATTTCGTAATAGTAAGGAGAAGGTAAGGAGCACCTGAGCACCCGAGCTTTTCGAGTAGATACTCCAAGAGAATTTTAGTACCTAATAGATAGTTCATGAGCTGTTATTTTTCTCACTGTAAAATATATCTCGAACAACTCATTGCTTAACTACATCGAAAAATTGCATCTAAAGAAATCGTTAAAAAAAGATAGGTAAGCATGCTCATTTAAATTAATACCATACATTATGTGTATAAAACGTAATGGCGACAAAGGAAATGCGCTATCGGAATGGGCAAGTGAATGCTAGTGCATATTTAAAACGTCCCCAAACCACAGAAACATACTAGTAGCTGCGTTGGACAATAACAATTATGGCGGCACTGAACGATCGGGCAAACATGTTAAATTTAAAAGCGATATTGGTTTTGCACAGCGAATTGTTCGTTGATCCAAATGGACACCGCCACCGCCGTTTTGCATATCACTGATTATATTGTTCATTAATGTTGATCCTACGATCATATGCGTACTCACTTAAGTTGTAATGTGTTCACAATATTTTGTGAAATAAAACCATTTTGACTGAGCTCGTGTTAGCCTCTTATGTTTCTTAAAATTGTGGCATTTGTGTTATTGTTCGTAGATTTTTAAATATATGAGTTTCTGTACGACTGAAAAAAAACGGAGTACACGTATTTGTCAAATTAAATATAATAAAAAAACTGATGAGTTTACTTATTTCTATTCTTTATTTTAACAAACACGAGAAATAAACACTCGTAAAATCTAGGTGTTTATTTTCAGACCAATTTAGTTAACACTACGTCAATTAAGTTAATTTTACTTGGACAACAGTAATCCTACACCGTTAGCTAAAAGCGTTAAATCGGTATTTATTCATTAATTAATATGTAATACCAACCTGAAAATGCTATGTGACAATGCAAATTCCACTAATACATGGTACTAGTACGAGTAATATTAATAATAATAAATAAATAAATATCATGGGACACTTGACACCAATTGACCTAGTCCCAAACTAAGCAAAGCTTGTACTATGGACACTAGGCAACGGATAAACATACTTATATAGATAAATACATACTTAAATACATATTAAACATCCAAGACCCGAGAACAAACATTAAATTAATAATTCATACAAATATCTGCCCCGGCCGGGATTCGAACCCATCATATTACATCAACCTATATTATATATTGTAATAACCCTTATTCCATGTAATACCACATGGCACCACCAACTTGTTCCACCAGTGGTAATACGCGATTAATGTTTATTCAAGCTTTTCTTTTCTTTCTTTTTCGAGATACTATCCTACATGAAATTACACAACCAATGAAAATGATTTTAAATAGGTACCTAACCCTAAAAAGTACTTGGAGGTCCTTAGTTATCTTAGCAAAAAAATATGTACTCAAAACAACATAAATCGCAGGCGATTACAATAATAATAATATAGTATAGTCTATGTAGTCTATTCATGTAGTAGGTATACGATGTGTATTATTACCAGTAATCGTCTTATGTAACTTTAATAACTGTTTTGAGAACATATTGTCAAATTTCCTCGTACCTATATTATGTGCCTAGATATCAATTGCTCAGATTAGTGTAGCTAAATACGGGCATTTACGTATCACGGAACAATGAAGAGCTGAGTTAGATTCCTAGTCTCAGAGACTCACAGTACTTTTGTGGTTCTAGTTTTGGTATAATTTAGTAAAAAAAGTATTTGACGTGATATATATATATATATTTATGAAGTAAGTAAATCATGCCATCCGTTGTCTGCTAAACATAAGCCAATAAGACACTGACAAAGGCATTAGACTCGGTACATCAACTGGCAAAGTTTCGTGTTATTATGTAGAGTAGACAATATGCATCTTTTTTTCTAACTAAACTGACATTATGTATTGAATTTACCGTCTAACATTCACCAAAAATTCCATTTCTATGTAGTATTTAGTTCTTGAAGTGCTCGAAAACATTCCATGAATGCCAATACATAGTCGGCATTATTTCATGCTGAGCCTTGTGGCGTAGTTTATTGAATGAAGCATAACCGTAGGTTCCTACCTAGGTACTTGGCGCGGTATATGTATGTGAGTAAATAATTATTTCACGCCACTCAGCGTCATTCGCAGTTTTTCTTTTTTTCTTTCAACGCTGATATGCGAGTGAGATAATACACATTCAATATATGAAATCCAGCCAACCGAGTACGTAATATGTCTCGAAAGAGGCACTGAAATCAATGACTTTGTGTATGTATTCGATGTCGCAACTAGTGAAGTAGGGAGGGTAGATTTCGACAGTACAAAGAAAAGCGAGCAATAGTAGTTATTTTAAAAGTGGAAGTAAAATAGGACACCTTATACATATGATTCGAATGTTAGATTACCTAGTTCAAGCCAGTGCTTAAGTCGCCTAGCCCTCACTATTACCATCAGAGTCTATTGACTGATCACTTCTGCAGATGAAGGCTCCAATTGTATCTGGCGTGTTGGCGACACATCCAAGTGTAGGTAAGCACAAAGCATCATCCAAGCCGAATTTCCGTGTAGATTGGCATCTATTGTTCGAAGTCCAGCCTGTCGACTGGCATTGCTGAGCGGTGAGCGTATTGAAAGCATTTGAATGGTTAGTAAGTTCCGATTGGAGGCAGCAGGCGCATCGCTGGAGTACTGAACTGAAATGTATGCACTGGAATTCTGTGTGACATTTACTTCAGTGATCTGAGCTGAGCTGATTTATAGATAGTTCAGTAAAAGTAGTTAATTAAAAACAAGGTAAAATATTTGAGAATAATTAATTAAGTCAGGCATTATTCTGCGGAGGTTCATATACATTAACTAAAACCTTTTACAAGTTACAACCTTCGCTTCTGGAAGTGAAGTACTAAGGTAGCAAAGATTGTAGTTTATTTTAAATACTGCTGGACAAAGATCAAAACCTTTACGGCACAAAAGAGGCATGAAAAGCGGCAATTTCAGCTGTCCCACACGCTGCACTCAGCTCAAAGATCCGTAAAGCAGTTTGCTTGCCACTCGAACGGTACCGTGACGATCGCGAGACACCTCATCGGCGCGTGAAAGGCTTTTGTGCGGTGTTATGAGCTGTGGAGTGTTTGCGCGGTGATGGCCGCGGCGGGGTGTTTGGCTGGCGGCCGTCTGGGCCATTCAGACGACGCTCATGTTACACTGGTAAGGACAGAGCAAAAATGTCTTATGCTTCAGAAAAAATCAAGCAAAATAATGCAATTAGCTCTGGCAGGTTACTCTCAGTCGTTCGTCTGCATCGCTTTAACGCCCACTGCGAACTACGGACACATACCTAGTTCGCACACTTTACTGATATTTATTTCTCGCTTGTCCGCAATATGAACAAAATGGTAAAACAATCAAAAATAAATAGCCCACTCTGCCTTAAATAAATCGAGTCATACCTAATAGCGAAAGATAACAAAATAAAAACGAATAGCGAAATAATAGCGAATTTGTTGGATAAGAACATCAAACAAGATTTTTTTCTGTTTAAACAATAGACTACATAATAAAGCCAAATTAACGTTAAACGTCTAGCCTGGCTCAATATATACATACACATATTGTGTGAAACCGTGGTTTAAAATACGTTTGCCATTAAACATTTAGCAGGCGCCGCTACGAGGCGTTTTAATGACTGCTACGCCGCGCCGTAGCCGCGCTCGTAGATAGTACACGGGTATCAGTAAATATATAAGTTTCTTTATAATGTACTAGCTGTTGCACGCGACTTCTTCTGCGAAGAATTCGTTTATCGCGCGCTGGGGATAGTAAATTTTCTGGGATAAAATTTATCCTATGTCGTTCTCTGAGTCTCACTGTCTCAAAGTATCTCCTTGCAGGTTACCGGGAGTTGGTCAATAAGGTCAAAAGTAAAGGCTTTTGTCCAAAAACTAGACATTGCTGATGCAGTACTTTTGACACCAGTCAAATTATAGCCAAGACATTACATCCTAACCTATTTTTCTTTATCAAGTTAACTTCGTCTGTGGCATTAATTTTTAAAAGTCGGTGTAAGAATAGATTGCTTCGGAATAGAATCGATTGTATTTGCCGTCGGTACCGGAGCAGAGAGCCGCTGGTTCATCCCTCTATTCAAACAAAATTTAATGAGGCGGCCTGCGCTGAAAAACTTAGCGGCGCTCCCACCGCACGCCGTGCTTTGTTCATATGATAAAAAGAATGACGATATTTTGAATACGCATATTCAAATTGCAAGTTTTTTGGTTTCATCCTTTAGTCGCGTACCAGCAAAAATATATTAAATTTCGAGACTTTCAATTTGGCAGATTCTTGGTAATTTATTTGAAGTTACAAATCCAAAACTATGATGGCTCGATCGTTTATTAATTATATAAATATTGTATCATTGCCAGCTTTCCCACCAGATGAAACTAGCATCTTGAAATGATAATATCTTTATTTTTCAACAATATATATATATATATAATGTGTGTATACCATGCATTTTAATTATATATTTTAGTCTCGCTATCGCAATAAATCATTTCAGGTTTCAGATTAGCAAAAAAACATAGTCAGGAGCACATAGAGTCTTTTTATTGTTATTTTGTAAAGCCTTTAATCTGTCTCAGAAATGTACAGATGTGCGTCACAATACATCACACCTTCGCGCCATTTCTATAGAGTAAAAGGTACCATTCTCCATCTAATTCCAAGAAATATAATGTAATAATGGCTTCGCGACTGAAAGGATTTCATAGCGTTTAGAAAATCAGGAACTGTTGTGAGCTAATAAGTACTTATTCCGACGATAAAATGGTTTATGTTACGTTGAACTGAATCGGGTTGTTGCAATTTCTACCTATAAAAATAATGTCCCATGCTTTGATAAAGAGAAAAAAGGTCGTGACCTCAAATAGATCCACGTATGTCTCAGAAGGAAAAACAACATCCAAATGTTATATGGGGTGTAAATCTGTCGTGAGTCGGTAGTATGTAAATATTGGGCGACCCCTGTAGATAAACTGGAGACGAATGTTGTCCGGTAATTTATGTTGGCAAGCCTGCGCCTATTGCCGGCGGACAAACAACGCGTCCGTTCGAGACCAAATTTATATTCCAAGTTTTGGCGAGCCGACGCTACCCGCAGGAACGTCCCGCGCCGACCGAAACCGATAAAGAACTTACCAGAAGTGATACAAATGAGCGTAAATAACAGAAAACCCCGATGCTTATTCTTTGTTTGCCAGAGAGTTTTCGTGTTTACACAACGGGAAACTTTGCGGGATCACGTCTGAATTAGAAACGATGTAGCGATGAGATGTTTGATTCAATGAAACGTAAGGATGCCAGCGTATACGAGGTTGACGCTATATTATGTTAAATATACAAGGCTCGAGGACGCGGCCGGCGGCGTACAGCCGTTTTGGCTGCATCCCAGACACGTTTTGCATTTTATTCAAAACGTTGACTTGGAGGATAAAGTTTTATTATTTTACTACTCTGACGTGATCCGACTGCACCTGGGCCGCGTGTCTGCAAGAAGCACTGATATGTCTTACTCTTAGTCGGATTCTCGCAGGTAACGTATAAATTATGACTAGGTACGTTTATAGCGAGGGAAAATTAAATCGTTGAAAGTTATTATGGCTGGCACGCACTCTCCGGACTATAATAAAGCGAAAATCGTTCAAGGGTGAGAAGGGGCTAAAAGGTTATGAAAATATGTTTCAGAAGTTTCAAGTCTATGTTTTTGCAGCGACGTGTTAAATGAACAAATCGTCTGAAATTATAAGTGTTGTGCGTCGATTTAATGGCATGGTACATACAAAACAAGAGCGTGGTTAATCGAACTTGTAAAATAGCTGAAACATCTAGGTTATTACATTTGAAAACCCCGCACCTTGACCTATAGCACTGTACCTACATACCTGCCTGGAAACATAAAATCCGATGATCTTTCTGCATCTAAATGTGGCAGACAGCCCTCTGCGCCAATGGTAACCGTGGTCTTACAAATTGACCTTTAGCATGTTTGCTAAAGTTGAACATTCCAGACGAGATTCCGTTAATCGAATACACATTTTGGAAAATCCCATTTCGCATGACTTAGGTTTGAGCTGAATAATGTTCTGTTCATTCAAATCCAAATCCATTACAAATCCCATTGGATATTTTTAAATGGATAAGCGCCCCACAAAATATACACAGTATAATGTACCAGCGTATAATGTCCAACCAAACCGCTTTTCATTTTAGACATTCGACCGCATCTCATTCGAATGCAAATCCATTATGCGTACCGCGAAACGTCCAATACGAGAATACGTTTTACATGCGCAATGAATATTAAAATAACATAAGCGGATGTTTTATACAGCTTTGCCTTTAAACTGGAACATTGACAAATGCGTTCGAAAATAATGCTCATAGCTTTCGTGTTTCTCTAAATCATTTGCATAGTTTACTAGCACTAATAAAACTTATCGTTTCCCAGATTGAGAGGGATAAGTTGGGCACGGCGCGAACAATAACTCATATTAATCAGAAATACAATCCATGCATTCGCTAAAAGCGAATAAGTCGAGGCGGGTTGGTAACTTCCTCGACACGATTCGAGTTAAATGCTTGGGTAATTTCGTAAGGCGAAACCCGTGGGCTCGAGGCATTTGATCAGCACCGCGGCAGTGAGTCATTGGCGCAGGCCACGAGCCGCGAGGGCGCGCCTCCGACACAGTTTAGCACGATAACAACAATAGATCCTACCTAACAGCCAGCTAAAGGTTATCGCCGAACCTCCCACGTTTAGATCCGCTGTAGACAGCGCGCCGTTTATGAGCCTAAAAGCGCCCGAAATACAGACTTTAGGATGTTTTGATTTCCAATCAAAGCGATTGCGCTAAGTAGTTTTTCAATGTTATACAACGGTTAAATATCGTACAATAAGTCATAAATTAAGTCAATTAAGGCGCATAAGAAAACGCCCTATCCACTACGTGTCTTGAGCGCACCTGCCTCAAAGGTCACATTAGTCACAACAATATGAAACCACGTATTTATTACAAGGTTGGATGGGTACTCGTTTGAAATTATGGCGGTATTTGGTCGGAATCGATTGCGGGAACGAATTATTGTACGGACCAGAAATTCATTCAAATTATATTTTACGGCAGATTGCTCGCGAGGCAATCGACGGATCTTAATGCCGCCCAAAATATGACATATTTTATCAAAATATAAATTTAATTTATTTCACGGTTTGTAAACATACCTATTTTATTTTTCAAAGTAATAAATACAGCACTCTTGTAATATAAAATTGATTTAATGTAATTTATTTATATTAGACGTAGTAGAGGAACAGACAAATAATATTGAGCGATGTATAATAATTATTATAACCGGATGAAAGTAACTAAGTATTACTGTGTAAGATTTTGCTATGAAACGAATGGTTATTTCACTCTTATTGAGACCTTTTGTAGTTAGGATTGTATAGGAGCATTTGGATGTCGAGATTTATTGCACAGCGTGGCCTACTTCCCGATGTTTGTTTGTCGGCGCAGCAAGGGTTGCCGAGCTGGTGGGTAGGTAAGGTTTGCGCGATCTCCTAGTTCGTCTATTGTGCGCGGTTGAGCGGCGACAGAAGCCTCTTGGCGAGATCTGCGTGCCATTGTTGGAGCCGATCGATGCCCGTCTGCGGCACAAAGGATAAGGGAATATTGTTTGTCACAAAATTTATTACGAGGCACCGCGCGATGGAAACACGACCAATAATACCGCGCCGTTGAGCAAAACATATTTCGAATATGCCAGCTTACGAGTAAACACTAAATAGCTTCCGAACATTATCATACACGTTAACATCCAGAGAATAAGATTCGTTTTGACGCTCATTATAGAACGGCATTTGCAAAAACGAAATAAGGGGTAGGCTTTCCGTGAATGTAACATTGTACCAGTTTCTAATGTTGGCGAAGGAATCACACGACTTTGTTGGCAGTGCTTATGAATTGTTGAGACTTCAGGCTAGACGGTTATGCTATAAAATTTTAACGACCCATGGAAGCTGGCTCCCGTAAAATGGTCGCACAACAAATTGCGATATTAATCTCAGGTAAAGACGGAATAAGTGCTTCTATAACGGTAAATGCTGTTGAATGTGCCGTTAGAACACTTCCAGTCAAAATCTAGATAAAAGATGTTTTGATTATGGAGCGCTTGCAATACGAGTAGGTACATTTGTTTTAAAGTTTTTCGGATAAGTTTCGTGAATGAACGTTTTATGACGTATGGCAGTCGCTGCTACAATGCAAAAACAACGTGAGTCTCTGCGACTGGCCGCGGCCGCGTCTGCGCCCCGTGTGGGACGGCGACTCCTCTCTATACGGGCGTAGCGAAACTAATTAATTAAGCGCTACGAAAACTAACGCTACGAAGGTTGACATTCTTTCCTCTACTACCATCGTTCGATTAATTATGCATGTGCATAATGAATACCATTTAAATTCATCAGTATGACTGCACTCCGTCCGAGAGCTCTGTTTTGTTTCATCGTCGTTAAAATCAGAGCAAAGGAAAATTTATAATTTCCCGTTGCGGTGATGATTTTCATTTGCATTGTAAGTATTGACAGAAAAATCTCTGTAAATCTGTGGGGAATTGCGCATTAAATAAAACATATTGGGTAGCTTGTGATCGACTTAAAATCAGAATATGATTTCCATTTATCTGTTTCAACAGAATTTTGAAATTCAGATTGGTGGAGCTCCTAGCCATTAATGGATGAATAATACCGTCTCTTCGAGCGCGCCGTAATGGTCGCTAAAGTATAGGCCGGGCTCGTGTACAAACTACAAACGTTTAAAGTTTTTATTTATTTTATATGTAATTGTTTCACGGCATTGTGTCACTGATATTGGTTGGCGTTTTTATTTTTTGTTTTCACTTAGGTATTTGGTTATGGTTAATTTCAGGGACCGAGAAAGGAATAGTTGCCCAGTTTTAAGGGTAAATTCGTTTTATCTTAGTTATACTGGGACTAGCTTATCCCTAAAATAGCTAGCTTGACCCTAATAAAATTAAATACAAATAAGTTACAGGTCCATCTAAGGACCCAATTGCCCTAATGTATTTTACCAGACACAGTATTCTGATATTCAGATCAGTGAGCAGGAATCGATAGGACGGGCGCCGAGTTTAGACGCCACATTAGACTTCGTGACTCAACTAACTTACAGCCCCACATGCATCTACTCGCCACTTAAAATGCACAAAGATTAAAAAAAATACAACTATAAGGAACAGCAACAAATATATCTAGTTAAAAAATGTCTTGTTGTTAAGTATAAAGGAACGGGAGAAACGCTTAAAATTATCAAATTATTCAAAAATAAGACGTTTCCTGTGCCGGTCAAATCTGCAACTATGATAGTTTCGATACCTAATAATGTTTTATACTCTGTGGCCGTGACACGAACTTGGCAGCGTAATTTGGGCTAATCGACGCACGTCGCATGTTGATGCATACATTCGAGCTGTATTAAGATATTCCATGTTATTGATCAAAATTATCATACCTAAAACCTGGCAGACACTACAATTGTATACTAATGTGCGTTAACCTACCGACCTCTTAAATGATTATCCGCGGTTAAGACTTCGAATTTGGCACGAGGTAACGCCGTCTAAAAATATCTGCACAAAGTTATTATGTTCTCATAATGTACTAATACGTCGCAGAAATAAACATACATAATTGGAACATCAAGAACATTTATTTGCGAGTATAACTGTAATCCGATTTAATACAGCAATCAAAAAAATGTTTTACTTCTTTTTGAAACTGACTTACTTTTTGAACTGGATCATGCATTGAGTTGCTTTGCATCCAACACCAAACGACGGATATATAGACGACAACAGAAGCTTTGACTACGCCTATGAGTCAGGTACAAAGGTGTGCATTACGTAGCTCCACATAACACGAAAGTCACGTTCGGCTTTCATTTGTGGCGTGCACGTGTATCGGTATTGGTTCTAGTCCGGTCGGCAAGTGCTCTCGTTGCTCCAGCGCTTTGCGGTCCGAATACCACTCATTCAAATAAGCTAGTTTATCCGCAGCCCAAACTCGGCGAGAAGGAGCGCCCTGCAATATCGACAGCCCTCGACCGATGTAGTACTTACATTTCATTCACTTTTACGAGAGGCAACGGACGCTCATTTTGCTTATATCGGTAAAAAGGTAAACGGGAATAAGTGGGGTTTAGTTTGATGAATCTTCAAATGTTGGCGGGTGTGTAAATAAAGGGTTTTCTTCTGCATGTTTTGCAGGTTCGGGGATCTGTGAAAGGATTCTATTGATGATTGTAATTTACTCAGACGTGCCTGGTATAATTCAGAAACTACGCAGAATAGTAAAATAATAAAACCATGACGCGGGTGCTCAGACTTTGTATTAAATTCAATTTAATTTGTCATTTATTTGTGACATTAATTTATTTCATTTGCTTGTTGACTTAGAATTGTTTGTATATTCATTCATTTTCAAGTATTTATTTATTAAATGTGTATTCAAACGTTTATCGGAATAAATAATAACTTAACAAGATTTTCTTAAGTGTTGCAATACTTGAGATGCTTCTACTTGGAGCGAGCGAACATTGAGCTAAATCCGCAGACCCGTTTAGGTCATTTCGTTCAGATTATAATCAGATGGAAACGTAAACAAACTTTTCCAGCCACGTGACCGGCATCGCAACGGCCGAGACGATTCTAATTTCACGGCGTGACTAAGAGATCTCCTCATTTTCCTGACGGTTGCGGATATTTTCAATTTTCCCAACGGCGGCTCCTTTTTATTAGTTGTTGTTTTGTCTTGAATACTAATCGGGAACGAATTAACATTCACGTGACATCTTCCTTTGTTTATCCGAAACGCGGTGTGGGCTAGGTGCCACCATTCAAACGTCATTGCGGAGGCAAGAATGTTCAATCCTATGTTGGAGTTTAGTTTACATTTATTTGTATCCAAGGTAAGCTCTCTTAATAATAAAGACGAGTTCGTGGAAAAAGTAGTAGGTACTTTAACCCTCGACAGCATACTCTAGAGCCTTTATCTGTACACATTTAATTGTACGGACCGATTATTATGTTGTCAGTGCCTAGTGTAACTGTAGATCATTGCTTGCATGTTCCTACCAATTTAGCTCTTTTAGCGATAACCTCAAAATATCATATATCCTTGTTAATGGAAATTCAAGTAAGTTTACTCCTAATTTAACCCAGTAATTGTACACAGCTTCAAACAGTTCCAGCAATTATAATTAACGAACGTTGACCCTGCTGAAGATAGAGCCATTTCGGGCGGAGGCCGCGTAAACAGTATCGATGTAGCGGATTATTAAACCGTCCTCGCAGTTTTAATTAAGCGAGGTTATTACATCGGCCCGCCTACACTATAAACACCTATTAATTCAACCTGACATGGTGCATCTGTTTATTACCCAACACTGTATAATGAATGCTGTAACTTCGAATGGGCGTTCTTGCTGCTACGGATGTAATGGCACTACATTGTCAGACGTCATAAAGCACTCAAACCTCCCTTATAATTCAACGGAGCACTTGCTACAAAATCGCTGTTTCACTAGACTCTTTGAAATGTGTTCGCCAAGTACAAGAATAAGAGGTAATGTCGGATTTCAGTAACAACTAAGTCATTCGGAAGAACATGTTTATGTGGCTATTAATTCAAGTGGCTCATTTTGCGTTTTATTACCACTGAATAGAGATTATGAGCAAAGCTACCTCAGTCTGAGTTTGTGGAGGTGTGCGGGAAGTTAAGTAAATAGTGAGTGGAGTGGAATAGTGTTCTATAATTAAAGTTCAACTCATTATGGTGTCACCAATTCGCGAAGTAGTGCGTATCAGGTGTCCTGGCTGTTAAGATTTTATATCGACTCATAACCGACCTGTGGTGGCCTAGGAATCAAATTGGTTGACTATAAGTACAGTCGAACAAATTTAATTTAATACAACCTTTGTGCTACTAATGTCATGTTGACATCCCATACTTTTGTCAAGGAGGAGTATGGAAGGATAAAGGAATGGAGGAATAGTTAAATTGATTAATAAAGGGTACCTGGTACATGAACCCGTTTGTTCGACTACATACCTGCCAGACTTTTAAAAAGGTTCTTGGTGAAAACAGTTAAGAATTAAACTTATTAGTGCTGTTTGAGTCAGTATCTACTTCTTCATCATCATCATATCAGCCCTAGGACGTCCACTGTTGGACATAGGCTTCCCCCATACCTACCCCTGTACCTACTTATTTATCTTAATACTAATATTATAGAGGTTAGACAATATTAGAACTGGCACATGTACAAAATTGGTTCATGGATTTGCAAAGCTTTAAAAATGTTATAAGCAAGCGCTAGAGCATCCAACCTCTAGGGGCGGCTACTTGTGAATCATAGACGGTGGAATCAACCAAGTTGACTTAAGTGGGCCACAGCGAATCAAACAAAAATAACATCTGCCAATCAAGTTGCTTCATAAAATGCACGGCGTGATTTAATTTATACAAGAATGTAGCGGGAGCTGGAATCGGAGTTCAGTCGGCCGTGACTCGTGCGGCATTCGTAGCTACAGACTGTAAGTGATTCGAGGGGTTTTGCCGCATGAGTAGATATCCACAGATACACAGCTTCATACAATCCGAGTACGATTGGTACGCATGTGCTACTACGCGGTGCAATGAGCGTGTAAGTCCACAGGCCGAGCTGATGTTAAGCTGAGGAGGTTATAATGTACGTGAACTTAACATACACACAACCGCTTTTGTATACAGAAAGGGAGCGCTACATATCAATATTGTTGTATTTTAAAATACTTATTTACCTCAATTCAGTATCAATATACATACTTATTTTGTTCTAATATATCGACAATAATAATTAAGTCGATGAACACTGTTTCAGGCACGAAGGCGTTTATTTTTAACCCCCGACACAAAAAGAGGGGTGTTATAAGTTTGACCGCTATGTGTATCTGTCTGTCTGTCTGTGTGTCTGTCCGTGGCACCGTAGCTCTTATTGTTCATCTTATTGCTCTTTATGCTTGTATTCACCATTAATAGGAAATAATTTCAATGAAGGTCGCACTCCCCCTCCCATTATGACATTGACATTATGACCCCCATTTTTAGACCTCGTTTTTTTTAGAGTTTGACTAAGCGAAACTGGGGCGGATCGCTAGTGTACGATAATTTAAAATAGTTCAATTGTCGTAGTGTAATAATAAACTACTGTACGTACAGTCACCAACAACATTATCTGACACAAAAAAGCGTGCATAAATAGCTGATAGGACGTGTCAGATATTTTTGGACGCTCCGTGGTGCCAGATATTATTGCAGGTGACTGTAGCTTTGACTCTGTACTGTATCGTATTTATTCGAGTGTTTTCGCCGCTAGTAGCGGACAATGCCGCGGGGGCCGCCCGGGACGCGCTGAAGATAACCTTTGCCCCAATATTTTGATTGAACCGATGTTATAGAGCCCAGCAAGGTCACCCATTGTACCTCAAATCTCCGATCCCATTCACGACCAACCAATTATATAACTGAAACGTTTTGAAACCGGTACGTTCTGAATTAAATAATAGCGGACAAAAGGTTGGTGACTCTCGTGAGACAAGGTTTAGGCCTAAATAACTAAAAATTAAACGGTCAGGTTAGTATCGTGTTATTTGGGAGCTCTGAGTTCTTATCTAAAGTGAGTACATTACAACTGCGAATGGAGAAGTTATTTCTAGTTAAGGTTAAGCGTTTTTGTTTGTTTTGAAATCAATCTTGAAACAATTTTCACAAGATTTTTATGGTTTCTTTTTCAATAACACTTTTCCAGTTCAGTCAGATTGCTTTGAACTTCAAAGTTTGAAGCAGAAGCCTGGATGCTGCATATTTTCTGTGCAAGCGACCCTTAGTCCTTACAATTTATTTCTAAAAACAATTTTTAAATTAGTCATTTTGGTATGGTCGCTTATTGTATAAAACCAGCTGTCGTCCGCGACTTCGTCTGTGAAGATTTATTTTATCGCTATCCTGCAGGAATGGTATAGTTTTCCGGGATAAAAACTTTCCTATGTCCTTTTCAAATGTCATCTAAATTGGTTACGCGAATTAAGAGGAAACTGATAAGGTAACAAAGGTAGGGTAAGGTAAGGTGAAAGGTAACTCTGTTCTCTGTACTGCTTACTATGTGCTGGTGTTCATTAAATAGTTATTGTATTGTATTTTAACAGACAATACCGACAGAGTCACATTCGCCAAAATCACTATTAACTGGTATTAAATAGTAAAGAATATTGCGAATACGAATTACTATTATTTGAAACAATATTCGCTGTTGGATCGGGCAATCAATCGATATTCGATTATTCGCCATATCTACTATTCACAGCATCTCTACTTAATTGGTGATAGAGAAGAAGGGTAAGTTAGAAGCCGGAAACCGACGTAACGTATCTGAGGCTAATGAGCGGGCAGGAAGAGGGCGCCCTGCGGTCAGCCCACTCCGCAGGACACGCTTGTGTTGGGCGGAACCCTTAATTAAAAGGCTTCAAATATTCATTTAAAGTAATTTGCAATTAAGATTACACCCAACTTTAATTAGTTCAATATAACGATGTGTCTCATGTGGTATTTGTTCGGAAACAAATGTCCACGGGAACCCTGTTTGTTCAAATTGCTTATTTATTTTGCGGTGGGCAAATACATTATTTATGAACGTCTTCTTTATTTATGAGCCAAAGCTAACAAGGTATTTTGAGGTACGACTCAATTGTATTTATTAAATTGAATCTTGAGTTCAGTAGGTACTTGTGGTTAAAAGGAATTGAGGGCCGTCAGCTCTCATGAACAGAAAAATAAATATCGAATGAACGAGATTATAATAACACAATATATTAAATCGTATATAATTATGCTGCAAAAGGATGTCATACTATAAATAATGCAGTATATAAATACATAAGATATATTTAAACATAATAGACAAATACGCTCGATGGTTGATCAATCAACATCGGTCGAGCTAAAAGTGAACTTCGAGTAATGCCACTAATGCACTTCCCTATTCCAATTAGTAGCAAGCAAGGCTAAGGAAATACCAATTAATATCTGTATCCATGACTGACAACTACAAGCAGTTTACGACAAGCACGACACGGCAAAGCAAAGGTCACCTGCCATCCGTTGGCCACAATAAATCGCAATGTTTAGTTACCTCATGCAAGTAATTAGAACTGTCATCGTTACTTGAGCGGCCAATCCGATGTCAGTTACACCTCCGTGACCTCTGCGCCCACACGATTCCAAACAGATTGATGGCCTTTTTTATCCATTTGGAGAATCAAAACAATGGCCATTAGCATAGCAGTCTAAGCGTCTAAAGCTTCATGATATCGATAATTCGTTACTGGCATTCTTGCCACGGCTTTCTTGGCTAGACCATTACATCCAGCAGTTAAATTAAAATTCTTAAATTTTACTGAATTCCCATGAGAATTACAAAGAACAGGCTACCTATGTCGTATTCCAGAGTTTTGGCGAGAAAGAGGTCTATGATCTAAAGCACTAATTGTTTCACCTCCTTTTTCCCAAAACTGAACCCGCGCGAATTCGGAGCGCGTCGCTAGTAGGTACTATATGAATCATGTATATAAATCTTCAGTGAAAAATGATCTAACTGGTGATCAACGCCGCATTCAAATTCGTAGCTAAGTTTAAAAGATCTAAACTTACAGACGGCGGAAAGTGACTTTAATTTATATATTATGACTATGTTAAGTAACTAATACTGTATCTATGTATCGATTATTTGGAATACTCACCTGATAAACTCTAAGAGCACGGCGTCGGAGAGAATCGTGACCATAGCTAGTGTGATTTTCAATGGTGCAAGAATTTTCCGAATCGGGTTAGAAGTCAAGCAATGCAGAGTACAATGCTCGCTGCGAGTTACCTTGATAAAACGTTTCGTTACAATTTGTCGAGCCAAAGACGAAATAAATTGCATAACTTCCTATAACGAACTTAAATCCATTGACAGGCCAGCTTCGGTTAATCTAGTACAATAACACCATTACAGCCCAACCTTGACTATTTGACATCGAAAAGTCAAGGCGTGTACGTAAATAATCTATTGTAATTGTTTACTAAAATACGCGAAGGCGTTTAGCATTCAGCATTATTTTATTATAAATTGAACGAAGATGAACATCTTTAATGACGCTATCAATCATTTTTACTTAAAAGCGATAATTGGTACTGAACGACGAATTCATAGACGCCTCTACTCTTACATTTTGTGAATAAAGGAATAAGTATCACCTATTGTTTGGAAAACGTCCATTTAACTCCAGATAGACAAGCTTAAATCAATTTACTGTTATCCCTAACATTATAACATTTTAAGGAGTTTACTTTGTGATTAAATTAATGCGATCTTATATATAAGTAACAATTCATTGTAAATATGACTTCTTCTTTCGTCTGAAGTTGCAATTTTGTCTGGTTCAGATTTCAAAATAATTCAAGGCACTGCTCAATTGAGTACAAAGATATGCATTTTAACAATTCCTTACAATCTAAAAAGGTGGAAAAGTGTTTGATTTTTTTTATCTTCCAGTTTCAGTATACTAGCATATATTATTTATTCGCAATGATTTAAGTTAGACAGCTCCTCGATAGAAGAGTGTCTTCAGCAGCTTTGATCCCTTTTGTTAAGTTGAACTACAGCAACTACAATCAGTTTGTTATTCCGCGATGGGTTACCATTCGTGCGTCGTGCCTAACCTCGTGCGTTACCGATACGACATGTAATTATATTCACGACTCTTGTTAACCGCATCCGCCGTTAGAATAGGATGAAGTAAAACTGTACGTATTACTCAAATTGTTAATTGCATTAATGATCATCGTCGCTTAGTTATAAGCCGTAAAGGACAACGGGTCGATTGCTTAAACGTGACTGTTCGCGATGGGCTGGGTCGTAAATTGTGCAATTGTTTCTCTATTCTTTTAAGATAGATTAGTTCAACAATTCCGAGGATATTAAATACTTAAGCTTTCGTTTATCAGTCCTTACAAAAACTCAAAACAAAAATATTACTTTAATAAGACGAAATAATTTGGTTATATCTAGATTTTCCATCCGGCGATTTAAAATAGTTAATTTAAAGTTATTTCTCGGTAATAAGTGCAAAATAAAGCTAAGCTTTCATCGCATTTTTTTCTGCTTCTCACTAATAGATTTTTTTCACCGCAGTAGGGACGGCGGCGAGCGAGTAAAATACCTACTTCCTGGGAATTAACATTTGCGTTAAGAAGTTTCTATTATAGCGAAGATTAACTTTAAACTATTCCCAGGGAAGCGATGGAGGAGAGAATATTACGTGCAGTTTTCTATTTTTACATTTAGCATCTTTTATATGTTATAATTTTATCTTTTGTATTTAATTGACTTACTTTGCGTACATACACACTTCACCAAATCAGTGTTTTTACTTTTTTACTTTTTTTTAGGAAATATAGAACCTCCTGCACACAACTTTAATTCATATTTGATAGTAATTAGGGTAGTTCATCGAGAAAATCATTGCGCTCTGTTGATATGAGTCTTTGTGCCGGCTACATTTTCTAGATTAAAACCATGCACTCTGTGATATTATGCTCAGAGTTGTCTACATAAAATCAGAGCCCCAGCCGGGATCCGTCGGTTTCCACTTGACCGCCTTTTCTTATCCCGGCTGCATTCACATGCAAGTAGGTCGCAGTAGCATACATCAGCTATGAGTGTGGGGTATAACTCTCCTAGTAACGAGGATCTGACATCCGGCCACTGCCGTAAGACCCGGTGAAATACCGTACGTCTTTTTTTTATGATGTAGATTACGGCGAATGTGAAAAAAACCCTTACTTGATAATCTTGATACTTGATAAAGTAATCATAAAATATTTGTTTCTGGCAACTTTTAGGTAAGTAACAGATTCGTTTGTTCCTTGTTTTTTCCCGTTCAAATAGCATGCCATGGAAGCTTAATGCTATTCCTAAACACCTACACCCATTCGAAGATTATAAAATATGCCTCAAAGTTACAAGGATATCATTCATGCGTATGCTGGATGGTTCGAAATACCACTCCGTAGTAAGCGAGGACACCCTTTCACTCCGATTCTTTGTTTCACATTGCGGGTATGACGTGGAACACGATTAGAGCATCGGGTTGACCCCGGAAGCTGCAGCCTATCCATGATGGCCAGTCATTAGCCAGCCCCGGCAAACATGTTACATGAGAAGCAGGAAGAATTACCGCTTCTGTGGTTTCTGAAACCACTGATACTCTCACCTGTGACTGCTTCCGCCCAACAAATACAGTTTCTACGAGTAAGTTCATCTTCCATCGCTAAACGGTTACAGTTATTTGCTCGGATCGTGTCGCCTCCGTTCCAACATATTCAACCCACTAACTTTTAATTATTATTGTTTAGTAACAAAAATAATTGACGTGGGAAGCCCGAATAGCTTCGAAGGTCTCGAATATGAATGGATTTCGTGATATTTACTTTAATCGCGATTATCCTTTCATGAATAATTTATTCGCGGTCCCGCCGAGTCAGCACTACGCCATTGTAATTATGTAGGGAGCTGTCGAAGTTTAATTACAGAGGCGACGATACAATGTGCGAAGCTGTGGCTCTAGTTCCGATATTTGATATTGCCGGGAAAACATGCAAATGAAAGGGTTTACCGCTGAGCGGGGAGGCATCGCCGCGCTGTACTGTACTTATGAATTTATCTCATGCAAAGCTCACACTATTTGAAATGCCGTAGATGTGTTACGTAATACGCAACGCATGAAGCATCTTTGAGTCATTTACTTCTTTTGTCTCGCAGCAAACGTTACCTTTTTATACCGATCTTGCAAAATGAGGTTAAATAAGCTTAAGTGTAAAGATTAGAAATCGTAAGTACTTTTATTTACTATTGCATTACGTAGACTGGCAGAGATACTTGAGCTTGAGAACCTCGTAAGTTTATATAAATGCATTAGGTCAATTAAAAGATTTATGCCTTTACAAAATATATTTGGATTCTGAAAGAGGATTTTAATGCTGTCAGAAAATAAATAAAACAATAGAAGCAAAAATTTTAAAATGCAGACTGCGCTCTTGTGGAGATTTTATTACCGCGGAGGCTTTTATTCGTTGTCACGCGTGCGTCAGCATCATTATTCCCAGACATGCGGCTCGGTCTGGCTCGGGTTGAGCTGCAGCTAAAGAACATGGAGCAAATTAAATTCTACTCTAAGGAAAAACGTTGAACGCTATCTCACATCTATTGCTTAGTCCGCGTTGGTGTGCGAAGATAATTGAGATACGTATCAAGAGGCTTACATTTAACAATATTCGCATAAGCCGTTATACGTGTGTAGCAGCCATTGACGAGGCAAGTGGATGTCTTCTATCTTTGGTGCTCATTAATAGTTGAATGGAAGTTTCCATCACGTGTCGCCGGGCTTGCTGAGAGGCGGGCGGGATTGACGGCCCATATTATCCTGCCATTCCGAACGACCACTTAACTACTTGGCCAAGCCTCGACAGCGACGCTTGCACTGAAACTTTTATGAGGTTTTGTATATATCTATCTCGATTTGTGAGTTACTTGTAATGCCAAAATTTAAAATTTTATATCATGTAATCTAAAACATACGCCTGAGGTTTCCCTTCCACATTCATGAGATTATACGAATTTGTACATAATTTAGAGGTACTATATCTTGTGACCAAGCCCAGAGTAGTTAGTTCTTAGAATTCCGTGCCCAAGGGATCCCTATTACAAAAACTCTACTGTTTGTCCGTTCATCTGTCAGCTGAGATTTTTTGAATCGTAGGTAATATGTAGACACTTAACATTTTCACACAGTGTATATTACCGCTTTTACCATGGCCGCTAAAGAACAAGTAAATAATTATTATTTGGAAGGATTCCATACTGGAATAGTATTTTTTTGCTGGAATAATGTACGGTGTTTTGTAATGTACGTTGAAATGTGTTCGAATCACATTTGGCCGTTTTTTTTATGTCTGCGACAAAAATATTTTTCTGTATGTAAAGTACAGTAGTTTAGGTACTATCTTCTCCAATTCTTTAGTCGTTACAGTGCGACGACGTTATAGGATTTCAAACATAAAATCAGTGGCGTAGCTAGGTAACCGAAGGCCCTGGGGGTAAAAATAAACTAGGGCCCCAACTAAACTAGGTATTTAAAATCGTTTATTCTCTATTCGCCGTGTTGTAGTGTTCCGAATTCGACGTACCTACTCCAGATTCGTCATTTATAGTTTGTAAGTCAGAGTCCGAGGGTCTGAGCTTGGGGGCCCCGGGGCACTGCCCCGTATAGCTCTCCGCCACTACATAAAACAAACTTTTGAAGACCAGCTAATTACATTTTTTTAATTCTTAGATTATTCTTAGATTTTAGTTTTTGAGTTTAAATCTCGCAAGTTGAATTTCACCCACGTCTAATGGCTGACTTGAAATTTGGTACAAATACGTACTCGTAGTTTGGATGACAATGCAAGTGCAGTCAACAAGAGTACAGTCAGCAATAAAAAGCTCTTACATAGTTTTTTTACAAAAACTATACACTGGCAGTTGTTACTCACGACTCCGTCTGCAAAGAATTTGTTTATCGCTATCCCGTGGTAACTATGTAATTTTCCAGGATACAAACTATTATATCCTGGAAAATTACATAGTTATATTATTATTATTATTATAACATCCAAAAAACAACGGATTTTTGATAAACCTTTGTTTTGAGATATTCAATGAATAATTAATATTTCTACATGAAGAGTTTGAATGGTTTCGAAGAGGCACTGCTCTTATTTTAACCTTTTGATTATAAAATGTATAAAGAGTTCTATAAATGTATGGTTATCGCTCTTCAAGCGCCGCGGTCGGACGGCAGTCATCGATTAGCATTGATTAGTCCCGTACAATGGACCTCAGCCATTCGCCTACACCGCTACCCTCGGCTGCGTTCCGGCACATAACATAATTAATTTAGATCTGCACAACCCTGCCGATTACACCTAATTGACGTCTGTGTTTGATTTATTTACTGATTACAACTGATATCGCATTGAATATTTATTTAGTGAAGGGAGCATTGTTTGCAGACAAAAACAAAAGACGGTGGCCTAGTGGATTGACCTATGGCCTCTGTAGCAGAGGATTGTTGGTTCAATCTCGGGCTCGCGCGTCTGAGTTTTTCGGAATTAAAGAGCAATTTTTTTTTCTTTATGGTGAAGGGAAACCTGCACAAACCTGCAACGCAATTCAATGGTGCGTGCAAAGTTCCTGGTCCGTACTAGACTTGTAGGGGGACTACGGCTCAAACCCTTTTATTCTGAGAGGAAGCCTGTGCCAAACCGCGGGTCGTATATAGGCACGGATGATGATGACGATGACGAAAAGACAAAAGGTATAAAAGAGTCTTGATTAAGGACGTCGTCAAGACGTTTTGCATTTTCAGCTGAAATATGAAGCGCCACGCATCGCCCCGCATCCTTTGTGTTCGCATTCGCACTCTAAAAAGACTGTCATAAAAGTCGCGTAATCAGCAGGTCTGCCTCGTATATATATGCCATGCGGGATGCTCGCGTTTCTTCTGTGATTACCCGCGAGTGCAAAAATGCTTGCGTATACAGAGAACGGCCAGGCGAATTAGTGGAAATGAGCACACAATTCACAGGGAGGGCGATCTTATAAAAGCATTTTTTTATATAAAATATTGAAAACGTAATATAAGTCAGTGCCGTGACTGATTTTAGAATAGGACGGACTCATCTCTTCCCGTGCGTGTGGTAAGAGTAAAAGGCGACTGAATGTTAGAGAGGCAGCAGCACTCTCTATTGCTAACTATGAACTCCGGCGGACTCCAGAGGCCGTATTGTCTAACGCGCGGACACTTGCTATTGCATTAATTATCTCTTTCTGTCTCACGGTGTACGATGGCAAGAACCCACGCTTTAGAGTGTTTTCACATTATCCGATCCGATATCGGGGCAAGTAAAATTGCCCAGCCCGATATCGGATATCGGAGCCGACACTGATATGTTGGCGGCACCATCGGATGCCCGTGGGCTGTCGAACGATAATGTTTGTATGTGTGCTATGCGTGTATCTAAATTATCTCTGTGTGCGCGCGCAGAGCCCGATGCGTGCCGGCCGTATCGGAATGATTTTGTCGGAAATATATATGAAAACAGCACATGGTGTCGGCTATCGGGTGTCGTCCATCGTTGTCCGATATCGATATTGGATCGGATATTGTGAAAACGCTCTTTGACAATAAGGCCTTAGGACTGCGGTGTGGAAGGCAAAGGGAAAGCACCACACTATTTTCTCAACTGACCATACTCTGTGAAGCGTGTAGCAACTCAGAAGAAGAAATACTTTAACCCTAAACTTGGCAGCGTATCTAATAAGATACATAATTTTAGATCACCCTTTTGTATTTTTTTTTAAAGTTAATTTTGTTAGCTCTACCAGAATCCAACGATTCTTGAATTCAGTACACTTGTCTCAACTTGCCAAGTTTAGGGTTAAATAGCAAGGCAATAAATTAAAAGATGTCCCTGATCCCTGTACAAGAAACGGATTTTTTTGCCGTTTTGAATATTAGACAGTATAACTAAATCGACAATCATCTAATGAGGGTTTTAACAGAGGTGAAATATCGCTAGATGGCGTTAGTACCGTGAATTCCGTTTGACGTTTGCTTGTGATTGGCATTTAGTTATTTAACCAATGGCGAGCAAACGTCAAAAGGACCTCACTACGTTTTTATCCCTGAAAATTGCATGATTCCCGCGGGATAAACGAATTCTACGAGGACGGAGTCGCGGGCAACAGGTTAGTAAGTTAATAATAATAATAATCTGTTTATTTCTTAGAATATGGTACAAAAGATGGTCGAATTACATTAAGTGCGTCATATCCTGCCTCATCGGCGTAGAAATGTTAGAATTACAAATTTTATATTCGTTAAATTAAATTAAATTATCCAATTATTGGCGCAAAAATTAGCTAAGGTAACTATGTAACGTTATGTGTAGGTAAATATGTAATGTTTTATATTGTATGGTGTACAAAACCTTACGTGTAAGAGTCGGACCCGCACTTGGGCGGTTTTAGCGAGATAAAAGCATTTTGGTCAACAAAAAGTCGTTGCCAACCGCAAACGACATTATTAACTAGACGAGGTTAACGATTTGGTTTTTAATAATGAGAAGTCAGACTTATTAATCACAGTACCTAACTTCGTTTTAAATTGACGACACAAATTGCTAGATCTGTTCTTGAGCAGCAGAATGGGTATTTGTGAGAGATCAACAGTCTATTAAATATATGCTAGCTGTATTAGATTTTAGTTAACCTTTCAAGAGTTTTTTGTTATTTAAGCATCAATTACGAATACGTCAAGATTGACCGCTTGTATTTATTACAAGCTTTTATTTAGTTTCACCTGTCCCGTTGTTTGTATGTCTAACTGTAATCAAATCTTGCAAGTTAAATTCGACCAACTTTCAGTAGTTGGATTGACTTGAAATTTGGTATACTTATGTAACTTGCGTGACAATACATCTGGTATTCCGGCCAGGATCGTCTTCACAGGACGGAACTCTTCAACGGTTAATGGCACCGATTTAAAATTTGGTATGCAAATGTAGTTTGGGTGACAATACAAGTACAGTCAACAAAAAGTACAGTTAGAAAAAGCTTGTATTAAAAATATTTTTTTTACCAAGAACTTATTATTGAACAAGCCTGTTGCCCGCGATTCGCCGCGATTCGTTTATCGCTTTCCCGCGGGAACAATGCAATTTTCCGGAATAAAAACTATCCTACAATCCGTGAGTTCTTAGAAAAACCTTCGGGTTTCGGGGGAAATCGGAAGGATTCGTTAGTAGAAAATGACAATTGCCTTTTTGACTTACTAACAATCCATTACGCGAAGAACTCGTTGTGTTTTCATTTAATTATATATAGAGCAGTTAAAACCACCACTTACATATTTATTTAGTTTGTTATTTTTCGGAAATTGATTTCCATGGCGAGTCAACTTTAACAGGGTATTAACTAACTGTAAATTGCCAATCACGGGAAATTGTTTATAATGTATGTAAATATTTTGTAAAGAAGCTGAAAGTTTTAAGAAAAGTGTTGATCGTAAATATTTTAATAAGGTTCAAGACCGAGTTATGGAAGCAACGGGGATTTCGAAAAGTACATTAAAAAATATTAACGAAAGCAGATCAAAAAAATTCATTTGACATACCCAAAGAGAAGTAGATACAGTATAACAACAGCTCTATATACTTTCAAATAAAAGTAGAGTGTTAAGGCGGGGTGTTCTCAATTTAAATTAACGATGTAAGGATTCGAAAATGCTAATTTTGTTTTATTAGTATCATGACAAAAAGTCATATTGTATTAAAATTAGAAAAAGAAAGAAGCGTAATATTATTACAGTAATGTTTAATTTGTACTGATGGTTATTCTTTACTTAACTTTTTACTGTAACTTTGAAAAGTTTTGCAAGTTGATAACAGAACAGAACCGCATATCACGATCGCGTGTCATCGTCAATACCCGAAGCATGCTTCTAAAAACCGAAGGTTTTTTTAAGAGCTCACGGAGTGTATGTCCTTCCCCGGGACTCAAACTATCTATATATACCGAATTTAATCTGAATCGGTTCAACGGTTTAGACGTGAAGAGGTGACAAACAAACAGACTTACAAACTTTCGCATTTATAATATTGGTTGGATGTTCTTTATTAACAAACACCTACTCCGGTCTAAGATTTGCCATAGACTGGATCGCAGTTTCCAGTTATTTTAGGACAGGCGATCACGGGCAGCTACAGGCCAGTCCCGGGCGTCCGGGCCGTCTGTCCGGTCCATCGACGGTAATTATGCCGGGACACGTCTCGCCGATTGCCACACGAGCCGTGACTACGCATCATCTATCAAGTGTCGTGTATGACGACGACGCTTGCCCTAGATGGGACATTTTTAAATAGTTACGTTTTTAGGGTTCCGTAGCCAAATGGCAAAAAACGGAACCCTTATGGATTCGTCATGTCTGTCTGTCTGTCTGTCCGTTCGTATGTCACAGCCACTTTTTTCCGAAACTATAAGAACTATACTGTTGAAACTTGGTAAGTTGATGTATTCTGTGAACTGCATTAAGATTTTCACACAAAAATAGAAAAAAACAATAAAATTTGGGGGTTCCCTATACTTAGAACTGAAACTCAAAAATATCGAGATTGAATCTCAATTTGTATGGAAACACTAACATCGCAAACGTTCCGCTAGAGGCGCTGTTCGTGTTTCCAACTTTCCATACAAATTGAGATTTTAACGCGAACGCGATCGAGACGTATTTTGTAACCGAAAACTTACACTAAGGGTATTGGTTAAGATCGTGGGATCGCGGTGGATGCGGAAAGCACAAGACCGGTCTGAGTGGAGAGCCTTGGGGAGGCCTATGTCCAGCAGTGGACGTCTTTCGGCTGACATGATGATGATGATGAAGAAAATATTACGCATTTACGCATTATGTATTTTAATAAGAAACAGCAGTGATTGCCTATTGTCTACCTGTTTTTTTATTTTTGTAATGTCTCTGTACTGTTTTTGGTGATCAATAAAGAATATTTGTATTATATTGTAATGACCAACATGCAAAAAGTTTCGACAAATATGTTTCAGTTTCAAAGTGCGACCCGTGCGGCTGCGCGACCCGTCGCAATATATTCCAATTTCAAGTTTCGATTGTGAGTGTGCTAGGGAATGGAAAAAACGGTGTAAAATCAGTATTGGATCAAAAATCGTTATAATAGCTTTAAGCTACAGAATAATTCGGGAGTTTAAACCAAACAGTGTGACTGTTGAGGTTGGGGGCATATACAAAGTTGCAAACTGAAGCAAGCAGCAGTAGACATCGCCTGAGAAAGAGGATTAGGAGAGCCAATTCCGTTGAATATATAGTTGATGCGTTCCGTTGTATGTGTGTTGCTGTCAACTCCCGAAACTTCTCCAGGCAAAACTTTGTTGGCCATATTACAAATCGGAAATCCTACTAGCAATTAGCATTAAACTAAGTACTTACTTACGATTCGATTTAAAAACTAATTTCCGATGTTCCATTTTTAACCGAAAATAAAATAAACTTATGTTATTTTGTCAGTTAACATTTCAGCAATCCCTAGTGCTTACACAGCGCAGCGAATCCAGTAATCGCTACTATATTTGCCACTTCGGCAATTTTCCTTCGAGTGACAAATGCATTCGTTGCAAGAGCGAACGGAACAGCGATAGTGTTGCATGTGTCAAGTATGAACTATGTGTCGTTACACATTCGACGCGCGATGCCGGCACTTTTTAGTGATGTCCGAGTGAAAACATCGATGTTTTATGGTTCTCATAAATCGTGACGTGCCGTTGCGTCGAACAAACATTATAAATGTTTTCATCTATTTTGTGTGGCTGGTGCATTAAATGATGAAATAATCCATACTATAGAAGTAGATTTCTTAACGGTGCTGCTCGCCCGGTGCTTGAACTTGGCTTGACATGCTACCGCGTGTCTAGATTTATTTTACTTTAATGTGCCACTTCTGACTGCGCTGATAAGAGTCGAAACTAAATTACTTAATTATGTCTTCTTTCCAAAATGAACTTATCAATCAACATTATGAAAATGAAGGTTAATCTAAACTCTATCTAGTCTAGATATAAATAAATCAATTGCTGAATGTATGTAAGCAAACACTAGATTGTTTGGAAAAACAAGATAAATATGAAAGAAAATATAAATGAATTATGTACCCATGCAAAGCCGGAGCAGGCAGCTAGTGAAATATAAAAAATCAGTCGTGTATAATTTGATTCTATGTTCAACAAAATACGTCATCGATGTTTTCCATTGATCGATGCTTATTGAACATCCCTAAGGCATTTTGTATTCGTCACTTGGAAATCATCCACTTACGCATTACCGGAGCCGTGCGTACGGGGAATATATGAATCGAATTTCCAGATTTTGTTTTGTCGAGTTGATTTTTACAACAGTTGGATTGTCGCTTTACTACAGGAAATAATCGCTTTCCGCATGGCTTTTATATCGTTAAACTGTTAGATTTAATAGATTATTTTATTCATGAAATAAAGATTTGAATTGTTACTATTCCCTGATTGACGGGCTCAACACACATGAAATTAAATAACTTCACCGTATAAAGACAAACAGATCTCAAAAATTTTGAACATTAAATTACCGGGACACTCACTCATATTAATAATAATAATAAATTCATTTATTTCGGGCACCTTGGCCCATACAATAAATACCTTACAGACAACATACATACTTATAATCAACAATATTTAAAAATAATTTAGTGACAGAACACTGGTAACTCACGTCTCAAATCGAGTTCAGCTCGACTTGTTTCAAGTTAATTCGTAGCCCTTCCTCTGGGAGCTCGTCACACGGACTACGAATTATTACATTAAATATTACATTATATGTATGTATGTAAACTCTTTATTGTACAAAATAAGTAAACAAACACAGATGACAAACTATGAAATATATGTACAAAGGCGAACTTATCCCTTTAAGGGATCTCTACCAGTCAACCTTTGAGTGGATGAGAGGAGCATTCAGTCAGGGACAGACAAAAAGTGAGTTTAAAAATTAAAAAAGATAGTGGAAGCTACAATACATTGCTTTAAATAATATAATACACAAATCTATAATAGAATCCTAACATAAAAATACATTATATTTTTGGTTTTCGTTTTAAAATATTTTTGATAATTGATTTTCTAAACTACTTATTGACAGCTACGTCTGTCGTGTAACTTACGCAGCATTAAAAATGAAATATTCCAACAAAAGCTTATTTTAATAGTTATGTGCCATAAAGTATTTAATTATACTCTTCATGTCTATCTAAATAACAATACGTCGGCTGGAGTCTAAAAGCTTTCAACGTTTTAACTGAAACATTTGGATATATTAATGGATAAAACATGTATTCTGTCCATTTTAATACTGTTGTTATAAGGAAAGCGATTTGGGAAGCGTTCAGCCAGTGGTCTGACAGTCGGAAGTGGAAAATGTCTCTACAGGATTTTAGACTAAGGGGCTGTTTCACCATCCATTGATTAGTGTTAACTGGCGGTTAGGTGTGATGCCGTCTCTATTTGATTTGTTCGAATAGACGGAGACGGCATCACATTTAACCGTCAGTTAACACTAATCAATGGATGGTGAAATAGCCCCTAAATATCATATTAATATTAAGTGAAGTTCTAAGTTTGTGGGTTTGAGTTAATTAGTGGTTCTTTCATGCGTCGTCGACTGGGAGATCATACGATCAGTTTTTTCCGAATGGATTGTTACTTTTAACCTCAGCCTCAGCCCCAACTTACCGGAGAGAATTTTTATTTGTAACTACGTCTAGATGTTGCGGAACTTTATATTTTTGCCGTGGAAAAGATCTCTACAGACCTTAACTGAAACCTTTATCGTTTTACAAGCAAACTAAAAAAAACAGTAGAAATATCAACAATATACCTCGTCACAACGTTCGACTAGTTGCAATCTTTTCGGAAAATCATTTCAAGGGTGGGAATGTGTTCACGACGGTGGCGCCCCCCGTAATTGCTTGCGGCGCGCCGCACGCTGCGCTCGCGCAGAGGCAACAGGGAGAACGGGTACTGTGTCGGTGTTGTTATAGCCGTATGCGGCAAGCAAAAAGCTAACCGTATTAAAAACATATTATCCTGTGTACCTACATCTAGGTGTACCGGATGTCCATTTGGAAACAACTGGCTTCCACGCCACATTGCGAGTTATATCGTTTAATTCTGTACCTAATTTTAAATATATCACGAGAAATTAAGTAACCTAGCAACAATATTCTTTGAATTGCTAGCCAGAATTAATAATACCGTAGGCTATCGTCACTTCAAACGGTAAATCCCGATTTACCCGAACCCGGGGTAAATGGGTCACAGTTCGCAGCAGCGGGGTGAGTCTGACGCGTGTCACCCGCGCCCGGGGCGGGGATTATGACTGTCACTCATAGGCCGGAGTTCAAAATTGATCAGTTAGTACGGGCTCTTTACCACAAAACGGCAGTTTGTTAAATAAAATTTGCATTTCGCAACGTAGTCTAATTACTTACACAAATTTGAAAATTTAATTGTAATTTCATGAGTTTTAGCGGCAGTCAATTAAAATATTGTTTTATTAATACAAGACTAAATCTACTATTAAATTAAAATAACTAAAACTAAACCTTAATTAAAAAAGAGAGGTGGGCCTCTTGGCATGGTGCCTATCACAGCAGTTCAGCGCGGGAATGCTGCCTGCGATTGCGATTCTTTGCGCGAAAAAGCTGCCGGCGCGAGGGTTGCCTGTTGCCTCTCTTAACCTATTGCTGAGCTTCTTGTGTAGCTCCAGCGCACCCTTACCCCAAGGAGGAATCGTTTCTTTGAACATTAAACTACCGTGAGACTCACTCATATTTAATGAAAAAATCGGACACCTCACGTCTTAAACCGAGTTTAGCTCGACATGCGCGAGCAGAGCGATAGCGCGCAGTACGCGTGTTGGAGCAGCCGCCAACTCGCGTTGCTCCGGCAGCGGATTATACGCTGAAGTTCCTTTGGCTGTTCCTTTGATGGAACTATTGCGTTTTTTTTCGCACTAGTTCATTCACAAGACTTGGAGGAACTATGCGAAAAAAAATCGCAATAAGCAGTTCCATAACTATAAACTATAAAAAAACAAACTGAGAAATATTTTTGCTTTCGGAAAAATTTATAGTTGGGAAACGAACCATTTGTCAAACAATAATTGTGCGAAAACTTAGGATACCTGTGAGGGGTGTGTAATGATCGGTATAACAAGATTTGATATAATTTCAAAGGATGGGAGCTTCACAGGACTTTTTTATAAAATAAACCTAACCTAACCAAACCCAAAGTACATCAAATCGAATTAATAACTACAGAAATAAGTTTGGTTTTTAAGATAAATTCCAATATATCAAATGAAAATTATATAAATTGTTGCATTATATCAATTGTTGTTGTATATCCTTCGTTACGCACCGACCTGTGAGTACCTATAATACCTATATCCGGTTTTTCATTAAAAAAGAGGAATTGTCTTTATTGTCTAATCTCATTTTGGAAAGATAAGTTGCCTGTGTACATAATATCTCTGTTTATCTATTTTTGCAATAAAGAATTTCCGTTTATAAATAAATACCCACTTGCATAGAGGTCTATGTATATACTTCAAGTGCCTGTCAATTACCGATACCCCTGTATATTCACTGACACTTACTCAACCACCAATGGCGTTGCACAAATTGCCTGTGATCCACGACTGCACAAATGCCAGCCTCTTAATGCGATATATTAGCGCCCCAGGTGACCCAAGGCCCGTGAGTACCAAGCTCCCCTTGCGGCTGCATTTGTATTGAAGCTATTGAAGGCAATCTATTCAATTGAAGGGTTATATGGAGTTACATATGCTAAACTGCATGTATATAAATTATCAAAGTTATTTCCGATATCGGTCAATATTCATAAAGTAGTACGGAAATTATAATAACCTCTAGGGCTAACCACAAGCCAAGGCTGCTGTAATATTTTTATCCTAAGAAATTAAAGTAAGTAATAGAATAGTAAAACAGATCCACATTTTCTTTGTCAGGGTATTATATTGGTAAATATTTATATCGCATGGTGGGTATTTTAAATTACAGATTTTACTTAAGAAATTTAAGAACAAAATATTTAATACATATTTAATGTGTCCATTCGAGGGTAACTATTGGTCAGCGTTGTGCGCTAATTAGTCTATCGGTACAGCTGTGTAATTAGTTAATTGCATCGTTAATGTAATCAAAGGTAAAACACGCATTGGTATGCAGTATAGTTAATACTTATGCTTCGTGGACTTTAATTCGTTACTCGTGTTTATATTAACGTTGTAATGATATTTAATATTTACCTGCTACAGGGAGAAAAACGTATCCAAAGTCACCGCAAATACATGAAAGAATTGCTGAAATTTTAATTATTTTTCATGCGGTTTTACCATGGACCATGACTGAACGAACAAAATATAAAAATAAAATGTATTTTTTAATAAATGACATAAACATTGTGTTAAATCAGAATTTTATGCAATAATCTTTGACATACTAACAGTAATTCACAATTTTCACAATCCGATAATAATCAATTCGCTGTTTAATAATCATAATTTCAGTACGCTCCAATATTGATATCTGAAATATCATCAGTAATATTGCGTATAGCTATAAAAATTAACGAAATTAAATAAAATAACCGGCCAAGAGCGTGTCGGACACGCCCGAAATAGGGTTCCGTAGCCATTACGAAAAAATTAAAGAATATTTTTCTAAGGATTTCGTATTTTGTACGAAATATTCCAAGTTTAGGTATATTTTATACCTTTGGCTGCTATTTACTCTCAGGGGCTGTTTCACCATCCATTGATTAGAATTAACTAGCGGTTAGGTGTGATGCCGTCTCTATTTGTTTAGTTCGAATAGACGGAGACGGCATCACATTTAACCGTCGGTTAACGCTAATCAATGGATGGTGAAACATACAATACAATACAATACAAAGACTCTTTATTGTACACCAGACATAGTAAGCGATACAGACAACAAATTATTAAAATTACAAGGTGAGCAATAGGCGGCCTTATCGCTTAAGAGCGATCTCTTCCAGGCAACCTTTTAAACATCCCCTTAAACTACTTATAATTCGGAAGAAAACTTAACCGTCATAGTTTTCCATGTAAGTTTGATTTACTTACTACCATCCTGAATTTTTTCAAATTTTTCCACCCACCAGTTTATTTTTTAGACGTTAGGGGGACGCTCGATTTTAATGAAAATTTGCACTTTAAAGTTGAATATTTTGCAAACACATAACTGAATCGAAAAATCGTTGTAGCAACCCCCTAATGGCTAAATTACCTACCCAACGATACCCCATACTACAAGGTTGAATATGAAAAAAAACACCCCCCCCGTTACGTCTATGGGAGGTACCCTTAAAAAATTTTTTTTTTAAATGTTATTGTACCCACTTCCATTGTGTCGGCATAGCTTATATATGGGTCAATCAACTTTTTCTTGTTTGTTATTCTGTCCCGTTATCCAAGAGACAAGTGACAGTTTTTTAAAAAAAACTTTTGATATATGCGACTAATATGCAGATAGTCTATACAATTATGACCTTGTAACTATGGTAAAAATTTATACTCGATGCATTTTAATCACAGAAAACATATAGAAACTCGTGGTTTTAAAAAGCTGTCCAGGGGACGTAACCATGGCAACGAGGTACAAGAAAAGTTGATCGACCCATATACACGTGAAAAATTACAGCTTTCTAGCATTGATAGTCCCTGAGCAAAGCCGCGGACGGACAGACAGACATGGTGAAACTATAAGGGTTCCGTTTTTATCATTTTGGCTATGGAACCCTAATTAAACACAAATACAGACCAAAATCAAATAAATTGGCTATAAGTATAAGTATTTTACCTAAACAGCAACGTCGCAATACTTATATTTATAACTTTAATGACACATCACTGAGACTATAAAACGTGCATACTGCTCAACAACAACTTAAGTGGTCTGACTAAGGTACATGTCTTAACACAAACAGTTAAATAGTTTTGCAATACACTAATTAAGCTTCGTAATTAATTTTAAACGTGAGAATATTTCAGGAACTTTAATTTGATTACATCTGAATAATAATTGTTAAGTTTTTATTTGGCAGATTAAACAGATGTGATTTCTAACAAATGAAACAAAAATATTTAGATACCACTGTTCTGGATTTAGCTTCTAAGTACTTAAATACATTACGGATACGTCTTTTTTACGGTGCAGGTTCACTGAATCGGACCAGTCAGTGGTAATCCCCATGAGCGAAGGACTTGAAACTTAGATGAAAAAGTTCATTATCAAAACCTATTGTTTCTTTTCTTTGTTCATAGTAAAAAATAAACGTACCTAGTACCTACACTTATTGATCCAGGAAACCGAAAAAAAGTTTTATTCGCAGTTTTTATTAATATCAGCGGCAGAGGCCACCTGCATAGTTAAGTCACCTGTCTACTCCAGAAGTAGAATAACTATCATCAAGAACTGCAGGTAATTATTATTATTTAGCAATTGCATTCGCTTCAGCACTTAGTTTAATTCCACATTTATGTTTTATGCTTTTTTTACCGATATCCATTAAGTACTTGATCGGTTTATAGCTCTAAACTCAATGGAAAAGACCTCACTAACAGTGCGTTATTCCGTATTGCTTCGATTTTATTACACTCTAAATCTCATTCAACGTAAATCTTCAGAAAAAAACTCAATATTGTATCAACAGTGCGCATAGACTTTTAAATTTTGGCTCGTGCGGGCACTATCGTGTGTAATGGACTAAAATGCAATAAACAGGATTTATATCGATAAAGTTGTGTGCAATTTCGTAAAGTTTACAATCGGATAGCGATCTGTGCCCAAAGTGAACTAACTATAAATAACAGTCAGTTTGCTAACAACGAAAAAGGGTTTCCGGAAATATTGAAGTTTATTTGAAAACGTTAGATAAGAGAAAAAAGATTTTCGGCACAATTAATTAGTTCGTAGTCATTAAAATGAAGCAAGTTATTTTACGTTTCATTGTTGCCAACAACGTGGCCATTATCAGTTCAATTTACGGCCGGTCTCCAAGGCAGAAGCAGGCGTTAGTTACGAATAACATCGTTTAATACCCAACCTTTAATCCCTTTCACATCGTTTGATATTCTATTTATGATTTTGAAACAATGTGAGTATCCAATTAAAGTCTTAAATGAGCACATTCCTGCCCAATTACATCTGCTGGGCGTCGGATGGAAAAGGCTTTATTTACATCGTGAAAGGTCAGCGGGGGTGCCGTGCCGTACGCCCACGGACCGTTAACTAAAGTACCTACTTAATTAATTCTTCGCCAACTATGTGCTATCGGAAGCAAGCTGTGCTCTCGTTGCCAACCTCACTGTTTCATCCACTACGTATTATGTGATATTTTTTCTTTGCTACAAAACGTTCAGTGTCTTCTGTTGATGTGTTTTCAAAAATTCGTATTTTATTCTTTTACGTTTCCTTACCTTTACGTGTCTGTGGCAAATAGGCAAACTGCGTGAACCTAAAACAAAAAAAAAGTTCAGTGATGGAACTATTATTAAAAAAAAAAATATTTGTGTCTTTCAGCAATTTTGTCGAAACTTTAAAGCATAATTTAACAGAAGACAGCATAGGTATAATATTGATATAGGTACTGTGGGGACTGTAACTTGGTAAGAGCTTAGGTAATGGGGATATACGCGCGTGACTTTAAACTCAGTTCAAATAAAATGGATATTTCTTCAATTATTTACATTTATTGTAGAACTTGGTAGAATTTATAATTAGATTACATAGATAGTTCCAGCCGCTCAGGCTGTCGGGAGCAATCTGTGCTCCGGCATGTATACCGCTGTCAATCGTCTTTTTAAAGTCAAATTCTAGAAACATACAATATAAAAATATTACCCTTATACATAATAAAGTCAATCTAGCCTGCTAGGTGGTCAGTTTTACCACATGCCAGCAGTATACAGCCTAGTCCCTACAGTACCTTTAAATTACGCTGGTTCGAACAATTATCGAACCAACCTTATTTAATGTTTCACTCGAACTTCAATACCACTTCATTAAAGTTATTCGGTGCAGACTGACAACATCGTGAGAGTTGCGGCAAACCCGTGGATGCAAGTGGCAAGTTGTCGTTCATTGTGGCGTTATTCTAAGAGCGGGGGGGGGAGCTTTGTTCAGCATTTGACGTCCCGGCTGATGATGATGATGATGAATCTTATTCGTATAAGGGTACGATTCCTAAGAAGCGGAGCCGAGCGGAAACATAAGAATCGCCCAATCACAGTAGTTGAAATCCATGTCATATTGTCACGTTACAAGTGGAGCGAGCGGAGATGAGGGTTTGAGAACGAGGGTTTCTTGACAGGCAAAATAACGCTACAAGCCATTAGTATCTTGAGGTCTGATTGACGATACAGTCCTGCTTACGAGTAGCTCATTAAGTTGTTTAACCCCTTGTATAATGAGACTAGAATTCAGTACTATTTTTAGTTCCCGCATACGAGGAGTTAACCAATCGCAAAAGTAACACGAATGTTGAAGGTGTCAAACGAACCTCACGATATTAGCGCCAACTAGACCGTTAGAGAAATCCCATTACTTAATTGGACTCGAATATTTCTCTGTTTCGCTCCTCTTTCCTAAAGGGGCGCTCTTATGTCCTTTGCATTATGAGCGGAGCAGACTCCGCGTGGATTCAGTTTACTTACGTCAATCAACTTCTTGGAGGTTGGTTGGAAATACTTCCATACAACCGATCGTTGCACGTTAAGAGTCCATACGGAGTCGCGCTGTGCTTGCGGTGGAAAGTGGACAATAATTGGCAAATCTAACCACCTGCCGAAATATTGATTGTATTGTTATATACCATATACATTTATTATATTTACTTAGTAGCAAAATTTCCATGCATCTTGCATTTTCAACCATATACTCATATAGGCATAATATAATATATTGTTATTTACAACTATTGCGAAATGTAGCATCGATACAAACCGTGATGAGGTTTAAAAATGCCATAAATAATAAATTATATTCTGATAAAAAATATTCTGACCAACTTAGGAATATTGAAAAGCTCCCGACATTGTTGTGTCAAAGTTTAGTGTCACAAAAACGATAGAATCGATTTTAATAGCTAGCTAATAGATAGCTAAACAACCACCACAAGAAAACTCACTTCCACGTAACGTAAAAAAACGAAATCGGTCCATCCGTTTGCGCATCGTAATGCCACAAACAAATACACAGACAGACAATGCCGTCAAACTTATAACACCCTTCTTTTTGCGTTAGGGGTTAAAACAGATTTTGGATAACCTGTTCACGTCTCACAGCAATTAGTAACACGCTAGAACAATTTGCATGTAATATAATAACATAACAACAGTCATTGCACTCTCATTACAAAAGCGCATATGGCTGCGAGTTAAACTAATAATAGTAAATAATCCGCGGCTCCTGCGAGACGGCCGCGCGCCGGGAACCAAACTCAGTTAGCGATTATATTATTATATCGCAGTTTTGCTCCATTTTGCGAACATGTTTTTGTATAAACGCAAATCGAGTTACAGACTTAAATACGGGCGCACCGATGAATACGAATGAGTTGCATTCGCGCACCGCCGTATACATAATAGCTCGGATTGACAGTTAATGGGTTAATCAAAGCGCGTCTATTCCGCCTATTGCGCGCAATTTTCGGGTTGTCATTCGGTTTCAGTGCGTTTGCATAAATCTAGAATTTTCAAATGAAGCGTGAGCGCGCACAATGTGGTTTGATTGAGCCGGGGGACCGGCAAACTGGCGGTTGTTATGCGAATTATAATGACCAGGGGGTGCCGATTTCATAGTTTATCTTCATCATCATCATATCAGCCGTAGGAGGGCCACCGTTAGACATGGGTCTCCCCCATAGACCTCCAGTTGCTTCGGTTCGAAGTAGGAATCCACAGTGAACCCGCGGCTTCAACCAAGTCATCTGCAGTAAAGTTAAATAAATTAAAGTTAAGTTAAATTATTGCGGTCGGTTTGTTGATGGCAACCCTATCTCGTAAAAGCTTCTAGGAACCAAGGGAATAAGGGAAACCAAGCTAAATAAGCTAAATATTAAAATCTTTACAAATCAAACAATTATTCTTGTAATATAATTCATCAAAGCTTGTAATATAATTTTTCTCAAAAATGTCCGTAAAAGTTGACATTATTCTTTACATATCAGAAGGTGAAGTGCGTAGTTTATGGTCAGAGAAAAATTAAAAAGTTAAAAAGATTGCAGGCGCACTAGCTCGACAATAATGAATTAGCGCGCCTTCAATCAGTCACATTTTTTTTAAAGTTAAAAAGGCCATGGAAATGTTAAGATTGGTTTTTTGGAATCTTTTTGTATTTTTTTATTTCAATTCCAAATTTTTACTTTTATGGTCATCCCGTAAAATCTAAATTGTAAATACAAACTGAAATATAGATGCACAGAAAAACCAGAAAAATAAGACCATCACTGCGAATCGAACCCAGGTCCCCGGTATTCCGTACCGCGTGCTATACCGCTACACCACTGATATTAATGCCTCTACTTCCGCTCATTTATTGTTTTACATAGGTACCTAATATAAAAGAGGAACCTGAACAATATAGGTACACCCAGGTACAGCCTTAGTCTTAGTCACTCTAAATAGAGAATTGTAATTTGACACACATCTATATGTGCTTAAGCATCATAGGTTAAATAGAAGAGATCCTTTATGGGATGAGTTCTCCTTTGTACATCTGTTTCTCATTGTCATCTATTTATGTGTTTTATGTTGTGTGTTTTAAGTTGTGCATACTTACATACATGTATAACTATATACTAAGAAAATTTTGACAAAATTTCACGGGAAAGGGATTGCATTTTTTTTCTTTGACAGGATGAAGTCGCAGGCTTAAGTCAATTTAAAAATAAATCCAAACGTTTCCAGGTTCCAAAACATCATTTACGGGACTGAAGTGTAGGTTTTTGTAAAAATAAATCAGCTCGAGTTTCAAGCTGTAAGCATAAATTATACCACGAGCTATTATTGGCGTTAGGGTTGATTACGCTGGAAATGCACGGGACGAGTTAAGCGACCCTTGCCCTGAAAGCGATCGTGCAGCAGCTTAACCGGCGATAATCAACTGTGAACCGAAGGAAGTAATTAGTGTTGAATCAGCAAGGCACAAAAGGTAGTCGCCTATTACGTGTACGGATTGGTGTTCGTTGAGTGGATGGCAACAGCACGGAAAAAAGTAAGTTGTGAAATAGTTGATGATGTCGTTTGTTATCAGTCTATTTTATGTGGTTTTATTTATAAGTGAAAGATAACTGGAGTAAAATTCAAACAATGAAAAAAATGTTAATGTAGAAATATGACATAAGTATTCAGAAAATTTGCTATTTGTAATGTTCTACCAATTTCCATCCAACTTGTCTTCATCATACGTAATAGGAATCGTTGCGGATGAAGCCAAAGAAATTACTTTGAACGTTAACACCGACTAGATTGCTTTCAGAGCGCAGTTTCCGGGAGTCGTCCAATAGCAGGTCGCCGTCGAAAACATTTCCAGATTCCAACGAGACGTGATTCAGATTGTCGGTACACAGACCTGGGCTCGAATTCCGAACTACGAAATTCTCAACTTTCTTCATTCTCTCTCTGTCACTCTCAAGAGAGACGTAACCAGATAAAAGAAACAGGACGAACATAGTTCGAATAGTCGCGTTGCGGAACAAATTTCCTGAAAATTTTACGGAGTCGCTCTCCCATAAACACTCGCTTAATTTGGATGTAATTTATATCAACAAGATAGATTTGTGATACTTAAGTGCACAGTGTTCCGAACAATTTAGTGCATTTACTTTTAAATTGTGCTTTATTGAACACAGATATATTTGAAATGGTTTAATAAGTTTTTAAAGGATTTGTTAAATGCGTTTGTTCTTGATTTAATAACTAACAAGGCTCTCGCAAATAATATATTACAATTTTTGTTTCGAAAATAAGGTTTCTGTCGACAATAAATACCTTTTATCTAAAGAAACGTTTTCGAACCCTTTAAGTAAGTTAGCTTGTAATGTGGTAGTAATTACATACGAGTAATTATTATACGGCTACCGCAAAGCGAATGAACAAATAAACACAATTTCAGAGGAAACGACATTCATAGTTTTCAGACGTGGAATTGAAAACTGGCAGACTCTGCGCAATTCGCAGCGAGATTACCTTAACTAAATTATACAATCAAGTGTGCATTCATGATGGCTCCACCAAGCCACTGCTCTGCAAAAAGATTTACACGTTCTGGCACTGCGAACACACACGTTCTCTATTTAGGTACTTATTTCGCATGGGGAAATATATTTTGTCCACGCTTAGTAAACCATTAGAGCCCTCTGAAGACACGTTCAGCGCTAAAGTAAGCACTGTAAGTACGCCAGTTTAGAGATTCCGCTCAGACAATATTCACCCGCATTATACTTGTACATCTCATTCTCTAAACAAATTGTTTTATCGCTACCTTCTAAAGTGGATACGCTTCGGCGCGTACGTAATTCTTCTCAGTCCGCATACAAACAGCCCCTAAGGAGGCGACAATCCTCACCGCAAACAATAAAAATATACATAAAAATAAATTTGATACTTCGGAGCCGCGGTCCGTGAGACATGCAATCCCGGGTCGCGGCGCTTGCTGCTCGTGCTTTTGTGGATGAATGTGTCAATTCGAATATCGAGCGTACCATTTGCACAAAAAGCATCATTCATTTGATGTTCGCGGAGATGAAAAGGTGGAAATAAGTGTACGCACGGCGTGCGCGCGTGTTGTAACGTCGAATAGCAAATTGCATTGTGCCAAATTGTAGTGCGACGCAGGCGTCGACGTCAAGATGAAATTGGATTGCGCACTATCTAATAATCCCGATCGTGATTTTCGATGATGATATTCGTGACATGTAAGTTGATATCGAACATCCGCATTCGGACAAAATGTCTGCCGTGTTTAAGAATGCCGTTCTATAAAAAATATTGGCCTTTATTACAGTACCCACTGTAAATATGTACATATGGCTATTTATATTCGCTTATCATGATTCTTGTACTGCATTGTATAAAATAGAACGAATAATATAGTTCACTTAACCATAAACCTGACTGTTGAAATATACGAGAGAAAAAGTTGAACCAGCCGATGATATTATCTTAGCGTATATACAGGCTCAATTCATATGTGAATTATTCAATGATATCAAACTAATTAATCTGATACAGGTGTGTTTCGCGCAGAGCACAAAACAATTAATATTTATGAGGATATGCTTAAGCGTCCTAAATGCATAACACTTCAGACTCAGAATGACATTAGCATGAGTATAAGCAGAACAATAAGTCGAGCATAATACATCTGAAACTGATATGATACACATTACACTGACAAATTGAGTCATGCGCCTACTGTCACAACAACTGGATAATTCACTCAGATGCTTTACGATCGGGTGACAAATTGCAAATTTATAAAGCGCCCCATGTTAATAAACTAGTTTAGTTCGGAATAACTACATGGGCATTTGTGAACTCTATGTCTCAATTGTTTCATTGTATCTGTCTGCGCAACCAACGCAACGCGGATTGTTTACGAGTTTGTTACTGAGAATGAAAGAGTGGTTTCTTCACGCTTTTTAATTGTGAATTGTGCTTAAGCGTAAATTGTTGTTTAATGAGGGATTAGGTGTGGTCTCACGCTTCGTGGGAACCTCACACGGGTGCATAGTGCGCTGCAACGGCGCCGCGGCGAGGCGTCTGGTGCAGTCGCGATAACGCACTGTTGCTTGCGCGTTTTGCAAACGACAACGAGCCGCCGCATTGTTTCACACAAAATGAGCTGTGTAAGACCGTCCCATAATTAAATTGTAAGCAGCTGATGAGCTGGCGTGATACTTAGTTCAGGACGCATTAAACCATTAAGATCGGTATTGTAACTTCCTTATTCATAAACTCTTCATCATAATCACCTCGGGCTATATGAGCTTCATTGCCGGCACAGGCCCCCTGTCAGAATAAAGCTTGGGATGTAGTTCCCATACGGGCCCAGTGTGGATTGGGAACATTACTTACACCCTCAGCATTAAATTCTCGTGGTTAATTTCAAATTTCGCGCTTGACTCTGAAAAATACAGAGGTGCGAGCCCAGGTTCAAACTTGCCCACGATCCACGGTTCTCTGCTTGAGAGCATGCCGCATAAACGCTTTTCGGTGATGATGATGATGATGATGATTATGATGATGTAGTCCATGTTGTGCCCGACAAAGGCAAACTTTTAGGCTTGTTCATTATGTGCCCGAATATTGGCTTGTTATTTTGGCATTTGCTTTTGTCAGACGCGAACATACATTTCGCTATACACAGGTTAATATATTTTCACAAATAAGGGAGTAGTTCCTAAGAAATTCTTGTCCGCTGTTTGATTAAGTGTATGTTACGTTGAGGCTCTACATGATATTCAATATGATAATACAAAAGGTATCTGGTAACTTGACTCGCTTAGAGCTTTTTGATTGAAAAACACTTTTAAGGAAAATGTTCCAATTTTCTGTAGACCTCTGTACAACTATTAGGCTCCGTGTTCACCTGATATGTGCGAGGATGTGTTGCGAGGAATATGTTTTTCATGAACCAATAGAAACGCTTTATTTACCTCACCTCGCTCCTCTCAACTCGCACATCGTTAGTGGAAACGTAGCCATAATAGAGCATAATGAGAAAAGCCTGCAGTTGCAATCGTGACGTATAGTATATTATATTATAATCGTAAAATTTCCTTAACTGCACTAATGAAAACCGACAGTGAGGGGGTGGGACAACTCAAAAAGAAAATAGGAAAAATTATTATTTCAGGTGCAATGTAAATAGGTATCATAAAACTGGAACACTGAACAAGGGCCTAGTAGGTTTCTTAAGAATTGCTACACCTGTTAGGCAAAACCTGCGCTCGCGCTGCGAAAAATAGAAATCTCCGTTCTCAAGGCGAATTCGCTTTCGCGTTACACCTCTGTGAACAAAGATTAGTGCACGATTAGTGCTCTGCTCACAATTAGGCACATTTCCTGCAGATTTAGGTAACATCTGATTATCTATTACTAACGACCAGCCCGGGCTTCGCGCGGGCGCAACTTTGAAAAAAAAAGGTGAATAAATAAAGTAAGTCGATAAACAAGGCGGTAACTTCATATTTTAGCACGGAGCTAGGGCGTGTCGCTAGTTATTATAAATTACACATTCCGTAAAGATTTTTAACAAAGATTATGAAAATGAAAATTTTATTATTACACACAAGAAATTTTACATTTTTACTAGTATACAGTGGACCCCAAACTATAATAGGCTGAACCTGTATCTTGGGGCCCGATTATAAAATCGATCGTTCGATTAATGTGCACTAATGCTCACCATCCGCCGTAAGCGGAGCAGGCTCCGTATGGACTTAGTTTAGCTCATACCGATCGGCTGCATGAAAGCACTTCCACCGAACTTCTATGAAGTTGACGTTTCAAGTTAACCTGGGACTGTACGGAGGAGTCCGCTCCGCTTTGGGTGGGCACTAAGCCGGGCTATCACACTATGTGTAGAATCATCCGAGTAGCTATAGATTGCGGGGCTGTCGAACTAGTTATAATGTGATGGAATATTCAAGACCTATATGTTACTAGGATAATTTGACTCGTAACGTGAAAACTACGCTTAAAAATTCAAGTAAAATTTTCTCGTGAATTGATTCTAAATTGCAATCGCGTATCAATCGCAAATGAGAATTGAGAATACTTTTTGTGAAATTATTACAGAAGATATCTCGGCCATTGACGATTGATAATTCTAAATTACGATTTTGCTTACCGCTGTGCAATAATTATTAACTTTAATTAATACATTGATAGAGCAATACACTTTAAATTAATACAATGGTGCAAACTTCAGGGTTACTTCGGCAAGCTTCACGGCTCACAGCTCAGTATATAGTTTCACTTTTCTTGATAATTGCGTTTACATTTTAAAACATAATTTATGGGCTGACATAGATTAAGTGAAATTTAATTATATTTTCTCGGATATTTTCTAGACTCTGGTTTTTTATGATTGTTACAAAAGTTTTGCTATACTGTAGCCATTAAACACTGTATCAATACCGTCTTAAACTGAAGACATTAATTTCATCTGCTACAATGCTTTGTCGGCAAGAACATAAAGTTGTCAGATCATTGACCGATGACTTGAATTGCAGACAAATTGTTAGTTATAAGTCAGCGCTGACAAGTTAGCTGAATTCTAAACCATTCCCGGCGTACGTCTTTTACAAAGGGAGTATTAAGTCACAAGTGGCAGCGTGTTATATGGTTTAGATTTAGAATATGACCAAAATTAAAGGGACAATTTAAAAAAAAACTGTCTAAAATGACTTGATATTTTTGCTGAATAGACTAGAGAAAATTAATTAAGAAGAGATTTGTTTGTTTTTCTGATCGTGTGAAGCAAAAAGAAGCCAAGCTTACGATATTTAGTACATTAAGACACTTATTTCTTAACAAATACAGGGTGGATGGGCTTGGAAGATGACCTGATAGCACAGGTGGGTTTAACGTAGAGACAGTTCTGTCACATCATAACACCTCTCTGTTAGGTACCAAAAAAACCTTCGATGAAGTGACCTTTCTGAGCAGACGTATGATCATAATTAAAACCACTCTCAGAACTTAATCGTCACAGCTTCATTCGTAGCCACGTGTAAGTAGACTTAGGGGCTGGTTCACCATACATAGAATAATTTTATTTGTCAGATAAATGTGATGCCGTCTCTGTTTGTTTTGTTCGAATAGACGGAGACGTCATCACATTTATCCGTCAAATAAAGCCAATCAATGGGTGGTATAGATTGTAAAATTGTTTAAATGCGCGAATTGTCCTTCTCCATTTTTACGTGCGTGGTAATATGGATGAGTACGTGCCGTGCCTGATTTTCGAATAGAGTGGATTCATTTCTTCCCGTGGGTGTCGTAAAAGGCAACAAAGGGACCTAAGCGAGCAGCAGCAGCGGATGGATGCCAGAACTGCAGCGTGGAAGGAAGGCAAGAGGAAACTATCGCACTATTTTCTCAAGAAAATCGTCACGAAGGTTCACTTCTGATCCTCAGCGGACGGTCACGACTACTCTGTCAAGAGCATAGTGACTAAGAAGATGAAGAATTATGGATGAGTATCAAGAAAGTTTAAAACATAGCGTCTATCAGTTTGTAATTCAAAACATTAGTCACTCTAGCCGTGACCCAAAATGTTCTAGGGTTTCACCTATGTCTCATAGCATACGTGTCTGCGCGTGCGGTGTTCCCAGCGTGTTCAGCGCAGCCGTGCCCGCGCCCGCGCACAATAAACAATGGAGCCATTGCAAAACATCGCATTTCGAACACGAGGCATGCACGATCAGCTTATTTATGCCCTACGGACGAACCGAGCCTCGATCCTCACGGTACCAGTGCATTATTGTTGCGAAAACCGCGAACTTCAATTACTAGAAGTTAATGCGCTTCTGGTTACGGCTTATTTATGGGTTTAGTCGTTGTTTGTGTTTATTGTTATATTAATTTTTTGACCCTTCAACGAAAAAAGGCTATATAAGTTTAAATACCGGTTTGATATGTGTGACTGTACGTAGGTAGCATCGTAGCTTCCGAATAGATAGGCCGATACCGATCCGCAGTCATTTGCGGTAATTGTCTTTTATGACAAAGTGAAAAACTGAAACTGATTTATTAGTCTAATAGAAAAGTAAATAGTTTATTTAATAAGGCATGTATAAGTAAACCATTTCGGCATAGTCAAACTCAAGCCAATTCGGACCTCTCAAATTTTCGAAATTTATTATGCGAAATAACATTTTAAAATGACCACGAATAACACGATGAAAAACATCAAATCTATACAAAACTGCGAAACAATTCAATCAAAGACCCTTGAAAAAGTAGGTACCTGTGTGTCAACTATATCACCAGTACGGCAAATAGATGTGATTGAATCTGCACATCTGACCGACAACTTGCCAGAGCCAGAGTGGCCAGAGGGATTCGAGGAAACTTCGCGAACTCCGGGACATCACGAGCCGTCTAATCAAGGGATGGACTATGATCACAGTAGAATTACAGGCAGAAGAGGCCAGACAGTATAAACGATTTTTGGCTGCTGACAGTTGGAATAACAATTGTTGGACGTAGGAAAAAACGACTATGTATATCCAGGAATGGACTGAACTCACAAGTGCCGCGAAGCTGTTCAACTTCACCAAAAAATCAGAGGCCTTATTGCACACTTGGAGATAACCGAGTCCATTTCACACGGAGTTGCAGGAAAAATCGAAAATACAAACTGATACATGGATACACAGAAAAACCAGAAAAAGAGACCAGCGCTGGGAATCGAACCCGGTCCTCAGCATTCTGTGCTGCGTGCTATACCCCTACACCACCACTGGACAGGAGCAGACACAAATTTCTCCTATGCACTACATATCTCAGCTTGTTTTTTTCTTATTTAGTCACTTAAGCAGTGACACTAGCGACATCTATGTTTTAGCCCTCATCGAAAAACTTTGAAACACTCCTTTTTAACTAACCGCTCACCCGGACAAGAGATGTCGCTATTAAGCAATCAAATTAAGATTGGTTTTTGGATTTTACGGGATGTCAAAATTTGGAGTTGAAATAAAAAATACAAAAAGACTCCAAAAACCAATCTTAATTTGCAGGAAAAAGTTCGTTACTATATATCTCAGTTACTGTACTGTTATTTCTCAGTTTTATTGCAGTGTCGGAAACATGAACTGCAGATGTTTGTGTTATGCGATGCGCATCGACTGAGACGGCTGCTTTTGAATACTCGCAGTCGCTCTGCTAATATCATGCAATTTATCTATACAGGATGTGCGTCGCTAATTGGACATAAGAAAATAACGCGTTCATGAACCTATTTAGAGACTAAAATATAGTATCATGTCAAGTCTATTCAACTTAGGTACCTTTTGTAAAATAATTCTAGAAATTCTTAAGATAAGATATATTATTACAACACTAACATATGTTGTGGCAAAGGACATGCACTCAGCATATATGCAAGAAGGGAAATAAAAAGGGTAGTGAAATTTAAGTGACCTATTTTTAACGTTTACTAACTAAAATGTGTCACCAACACAATAAATGGTAAAAATAAACGGTTTAATCAATCGGAACGTAACAAGAAAAAAGTACCAAGTTAATTGGAATGTTATCAAATTATTCGAGCATGTTTTTTGAGATTGGTATAAATGACTGTTTGACAAATAGAATCCGTCCTTTTATTAACTTGATATCCCAACGAAGAATTATGTTTACATTCGTTTAGGCGAAATTGTCAGAATCATTTACAGAGGGAGAAGGTCGTTTAATATTCCATTCATTTGTGGTTCCATTAAGTCAAGTAGGTACTCATGTTTATCCTTTGCTGTTCTCGTACAGGCGGGTACGTATTATAATGTATAAATTTAAAATACATATCGGTTGAAATACATACAGTTAAAATACCGAAAATTGTAAAATATAATGGTTTAAATAAACATTAATCAAAATTCATAAAGCACGTTTTTCATATTGGTCGAAATACGTACAATTAAAATGACTAAGTTCACAATGTATATGTTCAGAATATATACAATCAGAATATATAATAGTTAAAAGAATTAAAAAATAAAATTCCTATAGTATGTTTTTCATAATGGTCAAAATACATACTATAATGCCTAAGTTCGTTCTATTTACGTTGTATTTACATAATAAATTCTGAAAAATCATGGACTGTAAGACAATGTCGACGGAGCTCCGCGAAGCGGAGCTCCTTTACAGCGTATTTAAGGCGCTGCGCGCCTGGACAAAACTCTAACCTAACCTAACCTATAAGAAACCGACTGATCGGAAGCCGTATTGTCTAACAAGACCTTGCATTTTAAACTAAAGTCTGATCATTAATTGAATAGCAACTTTAGGTGCGACGACGAGCGTAGCGAGGAGGAGCGTGTTAGGTTCAACTATGACCAAAACAAGCACGAGCCGAGCGAGCGAAGCGAGCGTGCCGCGGCAGCGGCCGGCGAGTGCCAGAATTGTAATATATGCATTTTTCTTTGTGAAAATTCAGTGTCTAGTATGTATTTCAACCATTATAGAAAACATACTGTATAGATTTTGAACGTATACATTATGAAAATATGCTTTTTGTGCCATATGACTAAGAACCATTATGCATTGTAACCATTATATATTTTGACCACTATGCATTTGAAGCTTATGCGTTTAGAACTTATGTCAAATAACTTTATATATTTTGATGCATTATATTTTATAATTTTCGGTATTTCAACTGTATGTATTTCAACCGATATGTATTTTAAATTTATACATTATAATACGTACGCTTCGTACAGGCACTTAGTTTAATCATATTATTACTTTAAACGAGCAATTATTGTACGTATTGGTTCCACTAAAACCGTTTTAACGACTTGGATGACATTTTATGTTTAGACAAAATTTTAGTACACACCAAAAGAATAGTACATTACTGCAGAGGCCATGTTCGAGAAAAGCACTATACTATCCTTGGCCAGAACAAGGATTGCTGGACTTGTTTTATCCGGCTTCGTCTAAGACTCGGCCGTCTACCCCAAACTCGATCAATCCCTGTTGTGGCCGAGGATTGTATAGTGCTTTTCTCAAACACTGAGGAAATATTTCATCCATCCATCCATCGCATCGCATCGCATCGCATCGCATCGCATCGCATCGCATCGCATCGCATCGCATCGCATCGCTTAGCATCGCATCGCTTCGCTTCGCATCGCATCGCATCGCATCGCATCGCATCGCATCGCATAGCATCGCATCGCATCGCATCGCATCGCATCGCATCGCATCGCATCGCATCGCATCGCATCGCATTGCATCGCATCGCATCGCATCGCATCGCTTCGCATCGCATCGCGTTTGAGAAAATAGTTTTTTTTTACATTGTCTCCAAAATACTAAGGTGCTCAGAATACGCCCCGTTAAAAATAGCTACCTTATAACTTGATCTAGAAAGAATAGTAGGAATAAACATGAAAGATGTCGAACGAATTTGCGTCGCCCACGCACTGAATTACGGTACGCTTGCTTGTTTACAGGCTGAGGATATGGTAGGTACTTATATCATGAAAAGGACAAAACAGATGCTGTGTCGTATCAGAAGGTGAAGGAACTCGTATTGAGAAATCAACTGCATCAATACTTACTACAATTAACTTCTAGTAGTTATCACTTCCTGACAATTTTATTATTACGGACTACTTATACTTATTCCGTTGTATATCCGGTGAGTGTACATTTATGTTAGACAATATGTTCCTGTTTTAAAATATTATCAGGTTTTCCACGACGTATTTTAGAAGAATATATAAAAAATATAAATAAACACCTACAGGGACTAATTGTCACGAAATGATAATTAGATAAATGAACGCTATCGAACATTGTGTACATCCATTTTTCTGTTGTTTAAAATTATTTTTATTAGGCGTTCAGTTCGTGGATCAGGGTTATATACAGGCTACGAACAATCGTTACAATAGATGGTTGGGGGTAAATTCACCCTTTGCATTGCTATTAAATAATATACAACTTAATCAGATCATCTGACTGACAGTGATAAAAACATAATGACAACAATCACAAGATAAATTTTTCTGCGTCGACCGCTCCTAAAATTTGATTACAAATAATACGCTGTTGAAGAACTGGAACGAATTGCCTCGATACTTATAAACAAATGTAGGCATTTCCAAGCTTTGTATAATGGGTTTTGATACGCATAATATCCGAATCCCATTGTGCGACGCGGCAAAGTTCGGTTTGGAGGCATCTTCGACAGCCGGTACAGATATAATTAATGGGTTAGCTTGTTCCGTGTGTTTTACATCGCACGATTTTTACTCCGTAATTTTTATTCCTTTTTAAGAATTTTAAAAATAAACAAAGCGATTCATGACATTATAGAATTTGCATGAACTAAAATATAAATATCGTGTTAGTTTGTTCTAATAATGATCGAGATTCAAACTCTTTATTGCAATAAATGCTCACTCGGGCTAAATCTTTATGAAACGCGTCCACATGTAAGACCAAGCCAAATAGATTGTTAGCGCTCCATCACATAGCAAATTCTATTGACATCATTAATTTCGTTTTCGGGATCACCTTACTAATATTATAAACAAATATCATGGGACACTTGACACCAATGGACCTAGTCCCAAACCTAAATAGAGCTTGTATATTAAGGAAATTAGGCAACGGATATACATACTTATATAGATAAATACATACTTAAATACATATTAAACATCCAAGACCCGAGAAAAACATTCGTATTATTCATACAAATATCTGCCCCGGCCGGAAATTGAACCCGGGACCTCAAGCTTCGTAGTCAGGTTCTCTAACAACTTCATCAACTATGAACTATGCAATTTTCCGGGATAAAAACTATCCTATGTCCTTCCCCGGTACTCAATCTCTATGTGTACCGAATTTCATCTAAATTGGTTCAGCGGTTTAGACGTGATGAAGTAACAAACAAACTTTCGCATTTATAATGTTAGTGGGACTTAGTAACACAGATACAGATATAAACGAGACTAATCCCCTGTTCCTGTTAATTTTTGTCGCCTTCCGTGAAGTCGCCAAGCGGTCAAGCGGAAGACCAGCGTTGGCCTACACGGCCACTAGCTGGGACCGTTTCGCGATTTCGCATATTGTTTTTTTTTTATTTTTATTCTATGTTTTATATATTTAATGTGCGAAGAGCGAATAAAATATTTCTATTTCTATTTCTGTTTCACCATCCATCTCTGTTTGTTTTGTTCAAATAGACATTTTGCCGCCGTTTTTCCACCAAATTAGTTTTCGTATGTAGTTTTAGTTACCTTTATTTTGTTTTATATTATACAGGCATTTCTTCGAATGTGTTAAATATTATTGATTATAGGTATGTTAGTCTGTAAGGTTTTTATTGTATGGGCCAAGTTGCCCGAAATAAATGGTTTTTTTTTTATCCGTCCGTTATCGATATGTTCTGAAGTAAGTGTCCATTAGATACTCGTCTTATTTTAAAACAAAGCTTTAAGCAGCGTCTCCACCAATAATATGCGAGGATGTGTTGCGAGGGATGTGTTTTTCATTAAACTATTGAAACACTTCATTTACACATCCTCGCACAGCACATCTGGTGGAAACAGCTGAGCTGGATGTGTACATTATTGGCGAAAACGCCGCTTTACGATCGCACGGTATAAACGCCCTGTTATCCGTAACAGCAAACAGTCGGCAGCGATCGTGCGTCAACCGGCCTGAATAATGACATCGGGTGACATTTAATTTCGGATACAAAAGCTTCTTTATGCTGTTTACCCTAATCCATTCAGAACCCAGGCCATGGTGACACTGAACCTTTCAATAAATTTAATAATTATTTTCAAACTAACCCTTCCTCGGCCCGGTTGCGTCAAATCTAATGGGGTATGTCAGTTTATTTCATGCTCTTGTATGCATGGAGAGTGGACACCACATTATTAAATGCCATTAAAAGCGCTCACCGTAATGGATACGTATCAAATCGCATAATTATGAAAAGAATAATGGAAAATTTATTTATATACGTCCTACTGCTGGGCACAGGCCTCCTCTTACATTGAGAGGGCTTGGGCTGTGATTCCCACGCGGGCCCAATGCAGATTGGGTATTTCACTCACGCCATACGATGTTTTCCTTTACCGTAAATTTCGTGGTAAATATCAAATGTAATGTTGCACTGCATATGAATTTCGAAAAACTCAAAGATGTGAGCCAGGTTTTGAACCCACGATCCTCTATTTGAGTCAACCATAATCATAAACCTAACCTGTAGATCACAGGATAAGAACAAACTAACAGTTTCACCGAAAATTACCGCTCGCTCGCTTTTATTTTTGACGTAAAGTCGTCCAGTTCATTATTTTTTTAAACTTTACGCATATGAAATTTCATACGCTAAAAGAAAAATACTATCTCAACGGTCGTCCCAATTACTTAGCTAATTGAAAAACTGCACATACTTTCGAATAAATTCGCTTGAATATCTTTAAATCATAGACAGAACTATGATTTAAAAATGCTTTACAAATGATTTGTGTAACTGATGATAGAGATCGACATTGATGTATTTACGATTTGAGATGCTCTATCAGTTATTGAATATAAATAAAGGAATTAAAAGGTGTTGATTTACGCTATCGGCTACATCAACGGTTACGGTGATTGGTGAACATTTAAACAACTCATTACGTACTCTCATTTTCATACAAAAGAAGATAAGGCGGAGTAGATACGAAGGTCGTAGTTTTTGAAATACTTGTTCTAAGCATTTGGCAATATTTTTGAAGCGTACGTCATGTCATATCATCGTGCTCAATTGTTGGCTTCGGAATAGTAATTGCGCTGTTTATTTTAAGTTGAGCAATAGTTCAAGTTTGAATCTGTCAATTGGTCTACACTTGTGTCATCTGAAGACAATGAAGGTTCGTCTAATTATAAGATTCCCAGCGAGAGGCTGTCGGAAATCAAGGTAGACAATGTGTTGCGTTAATCGGTGTGGAGGTCACTGTCACTGCAAATCTGCGTAACGAATAACTTCGAGGCTCCGAAATTGCATGGTTTTTTTTATTTTTTATTCGACTGGATGGCAAACGAGCAAGTGGGTCTCCTGATGGTAAGAGATCACCACCGCCCATAAACATCTGCAACACCAGGGGTATTGCAGATGCGTTGCCAACCTAGAGGCCTAAGATGGGATACCTCAAGTGCCAGTAATTTCACCGGCTGTCTTACTCTCCACGCCGAAACACAACAGTGCAAGCACTGCTGCTTCACGGCAGGATTAGCGAGCAAGATGGTGGTAGCTATCCGGGCGGACCTTGCACAAGGTCCTACCGCCTGCAAAAGGGTTATTGAAAAAAGATAAGCGTTTTATTGCTTATTAGTAATATGGCATGGATTTTTCAACACCTTTTTTAGAGTTACGTACCTGAAAGAAACTGCACCTGCTACTGAGTCTTTAGTCTTTTTATGTCAATGTGTTGAAGATGTGTTGTATCTTTTGAATCATACACCTACTACTTGGGTTGATTTGAGAGTTTTTTATGATGCTGGTAACGTTTCCGGCATACACTCACACAACAAAATTCTTCGACAAAGAAGCGTTTCCGAGATCCCTGTTGTAAATAAATATACAATAATTAAGTACTTGTTTAAAGGAATAAGATTTTTAATTTACTTACGTTTAAGGGCAGCTCTTCATAACCCCCCAGCAATCGATTGCAGATCTGTAACAAAAATGCGCCATTACAGCTTGATTCATATAAATTAGTCCGCACCCGTGTAACAAGGCTATAATTTGTCCCGAATTCCGAATTAAGGTGGAGGGAACAAATTTATACGCCTTTAAAATAAACGTTAAGCGGAGTGTACTCGGAAATTAATTTTATGATCCGTGAGACGGCGAGGGACGCACACGTTGCTGAAACAATGGGGCGCTGTGTTTGGGGCGACCGACGAACACTGTTGCCATTTAGCTTTTATAAAAGTACATAGATATGTTGATAAAGCTAATTAGGTAATTAAACAATTGGATAAAATGTAGTAATGCTCGAAAAAATATTGTTAATGTTTAGTTATGTTAGTCCCAAAAATTGGTAGATCTAAAAATTATCTATCTAATACCTGATACGAGCAAATTGAAATTGAATATATAATATAATATAATATAATATAATATAATATAATATAATATAATATAATATAATATAATATAATATAATATAATATAATATAATATAATATAATATAATATAATATAATATAATATAACATAAGATAACATATATATTTCTGGGATCTCGAAAACGGCACCAACAATTTCAATGAATTTGGTATGTAGGGGTTTTTGGGGGTGAAAAATCGATCTAGCTTGGTCTTACTCGTATCTCTGGGAAAAAGATTGCTAACGAGTTTTAGCCCGAAAAAAGCTCGGTCGCCCAGGTACTAGTTATAAAAATGATTAAAAGGGCAACACTTCGCGGGAACGCTAAGGATTACAGTTTTGTCTATGTTTTATTAGATAACGTACCTATTTTAATTAAAACTTATCCTGGTTGTGATTTCTTGCCTCATCATCATCAAGATTATCATCTTATATTTGTACATGTGATGAAATTTCTATACTACGATCAAAATCTTTCTTTTTAATCAACATCACCAATAATCACCATTGAATGAAGATTTTTTTTAAATATTAATAAAAATATCGGTCTTACCAACTAGTTGCATTGAAAATCTTTTAATCACCTATATGACAGTATACACCGTGGTTTTCTTGATTTCTTGATAAAAGCTACCTGGTAACATTTTGAATACATAGAGAAAAGTGATTCAAACAATATAATAACTTTACAGTCATTGTGAGTCAAGTTGTTAAAATTCTAAAAACCACAAACTGGTGACATTGACGTGACACATGAGAAACATCAGAAAACTTACTCTTTTTACTTATTTTGCTAAATATTACGTAGATCAAAAACATTTTTTACTGCTCTTAATTAATTATGTTAATTCTTAATTTTCTTTCAGACTCTTACTCAGGCAAACTAATATCTTGGAGAAAATTACTTCATCTAACATGTTGGGTGTCCGCTCAAAATTAACGGAAGTCAATAATAACACGTTTTTCCGAACTCAATTCTCGAACTTCGCCGGGATCAACAGAACCTCAATATCTTACGTTTTTGTGTGTTGTAGATTTAAGACGGAATATTTTGAGGCAACTACGAAAACAGAGATAAAACGTGCGTCTCAGTAATCCGTAACTTCATTTGCCAGTTGGGATATTTTGATCTGCGGCATACGTGTTCGAGGAGCATTGTTATTCAGTATCGAGCGACGCGATAGGCCTGGCTACGGCAGCGATTGTCACAACTCCGAATAATTCATGAGTTCCAGAGGGCGGTTCTTCGAGGAGGTGTTCTTTCTAGACATTTTGTAACAGCGACAAGCTCGTACAATTTCGCTCCATTGTGCCATTATTATGCAAAACTCGCTGACGACTGCCGATCGCGACGAAATTCTTCTCGCGAACGCTGAACTGCATTTGTTAAAAGGTTATTAGAATGTAGGTCTCGGTGTAAACACTCTCAAGGTTGGGTGGTGTTATTGTTTGGGAATTGATTTATCCTGCCGCGTGGAATACGACGGTATTTCGGAGTGCCGTGAAATGCCGCGGGTAATGCTAAACATCCATTGATTTAAACACGATTGGCCATTGAGCCGAAGTAGCCAACGGGTAATTCATGACTGGTTTTAAAGAGCTAGTAAAATGGGACATAAACGCGAATTCAAATATTTTATTGACCGCGACCAGATCGAGTGCGGGGTTCGTAAAAGTCGCGTGGGTTACGACATTGGAGCTCTATTTGCGATAAAAGTAGTGCAAAGAGATAGAAACCCTGAAATACATGTTAAATTTAATGTCATGCACGTTCTAAAGTTTTAAAGTAACTAGTCAAAATAATTATACTTAATTTAATTAATGAATACCTGGGCTATCGCTCAGATACACGCGTTTTCCCAGAGGTAAGACCAAGGTGATTGTACCTCCTACACCACATAGCAAGTTTTATCGAAATTGTTAGAGTCGTTTATAAGATCTCCGGAATAATAAATAATATACAAGATTTGGCCTTTTAAAGGTCCTACAGTACTGGGGCGCCCGAGTTTTGCTTGGTGTTTTCGAAATCAGAAAAAAACATTTTTCCAGGGATAGAACCAAGCACGATCGATTTCATCGAAATTGTTAGAGCAGTGTCCGAGATCCCCGAAATAAATTTACAAGAATTGGTCGCTGAAAGGTATTAGATTATATACTCGTACGTAGGTATTGATTAAAATCAACGTTGCAGCTGAGAGCGTTCAAATCGCTAAATAAGTCATTGAAAAACTTCAGCACGTCTACGATCCTCTTCGAATATTTCACAACTCACACTGCATTATACCGAATTAAATTAGTTCCTGAGCTATTATAGTTGTTCTCGGGCTTGTTCATTATTCATTAATATTTCATGCTAATCGAATGTAAGATTGATTACGACATGTTCCTGCTATGTTATGGTTATAAGCAGCGTTACCTATATCATGGTAATTGTAACATCACAATACGATGTAATCAGTTAATCACATTATATTGCGGTACACGGCATTAAATGGATTTAGTCGGTTCTACAGTTGTTATCTCCATTAATTTACATCTTACATTTTAGAACCCGTCTCCTGCGATTAAGTAAAGTATGGCTGCTAATCGGGCCCCTTTATATTCTAGGGAGTTATGAGCTATAAATATTTTACGAATAGTGCTCTAGTTGGAATGGAAAAGGTAAAGTTTCCATGAATTACTTTGGAAGCCAAAGCAAACACAGGAAACTTAACTCCTGTATTGATAGCAGTGTTTGTGGCCAGTATTCCCTTCCCAATTGAAATTGTCATCGGATTAATTCTCCCCTACGAGTAAATAGATGGTATTAATCTCAATTAGCAGTGACTTCCTAAAACCCTATTTGATGGGACTCACGAAGAAAAATAATTAGGAAGTAGGAAGCAAGCCGCTAAGCCTGGCGGTGGTTTACCTATGCAGGGGTAGCGGCCCGGGATCACTCTGATACAGATTGATGACCCCTGTCCGTGGGCGGCCGATGCTAAACTACAGCTGGTTGCGTACCCCTGACATATTTGCTGCTATAATTTTGGTCAAAATGGACATGTTTGTTGCCACGAAGGCGCGACACAATTGCCGGATTGATTTACTTTACAACCTTAAGGGGCTGTTTCACCATCCATTGATTAGTGTTAACTGACAGTTAAATGTGATGCCGTGTCCATCTATTCGAACAAAACAAATAGAGACGGCATCACATTTAACCGTTAGTTAACACTAATCAATGGATGTTGCCACAGCCCCTTAGAGTTACGATGTTTCTGAATTTCACTGCGAACCTTTATCGTAAAACTAACGTTAGTAAATAGCCAGAAGCTTATCTAGAACAATTAATCTCGACTCCTTGAAGTTTTCGTAACGCCGTTAAAAAACTAATTCCGGCCGCCCGCCCCTTTTCATTAAAAATCAAAGGCGATTGCGAAACTCGTGTCAATAAATAGTCCCAGTATGCACAAGTAATTATACGATTTACGGGGCGCGGAATGTCGAGCAGTAAAGTGACAGCAGCCTTCACCTAGCGCACCGTATCAAGGCCGTGTCAAATGTCATGACATGCCACGATCGCGATCTCTAGCCAATGAGAGGCGCTCCATTATACGGCTTTGTTTACGTGGTATACCTAGTGCTATCCACGAAGACGCGTGATTTTCTCAAAATTAAACATTAATGACATTGTAATAAGAACCACGGCACGCGTCATCGTGAATGACTCTACCTATATTTGCAGAATAAATCGGCCACCGTTATTAATGATCGAGGTATTAAATTAGGTTTAATAGTTTAGACTGATCGTTGATTGCGCTGACGGGCTAATCACGTTCGGCTATTCGCTCATTAAGCGCAGCTGGCGTGTGCGCGAATAATCACACGTTTAATTAAGTATTAATTTAATTAGTAAGTTTATTGTATGTAAGAAATCCATAATATGTCTTTACTCTTACTCCCATAAAAAGTGAGAAACCTACAGTAAGTAAGTCTGTCTGGTAAATGTTAAGTTATGTCACGAAGAGGAGCAATTTACATTAAATAACTTAAGTTTAAACTTGAGAAGCATTTATAGGGTTAGTATGAGGGGCGGGACCAAGGGAGGGGGAAGGTTGTTATGTTTATCTTTTCAATGAAAATACAATCACTGAATAAGTAGACCTCCTTGATAACGTGTTCTATGTTTCCCAAATTAAAGTCAAACTCTTTCATCATTGAGTAAAACATGCTTCACTAAGCAAGAGTCCTCATCATCAAATATACCGTTGACAAAAGCCAGGGGAGTAAGCGCTATTTCATTTAGGGGCTGTTTCACCATCCATTGGTTACTGTTAACTGACGGTTAAATGTGATGCCGTCTCCGTCTATTCGAACAAAACAAATAGAGTCGGCATCACATTTAACCGTCAGTTAACACTAATCAATGGATGGTGAAACAGCCCCTTAGTTTTTAATTATTCAAATTCAAATTCAAAATTCAAATGATTTATTCAGTAAATAGGCCGCAATGGGCACTTTTACACGTCATTTTTTAAACTACCAGCGCTTTCGGAAAGACCATCATTGCCAAGAAGAATGCGCCGGAAGAAACTTGGCAGAAAGTCATTTTTTCGTAATAATATAATTACAAATAAAATACTTAAAAACTATATTATACACTTAAAGAAAAAAAATACAAAAAATAATAATAATAAAAATACAGGGATGTATGGGGTCCCTTAGTTACAATACTAAACACTAAATTAAAGGTTAAACCTAAAAAAAATCTATGCCTCACAAATATACCTATGCGGTCAAGGCGCGAAAAGCCACCACAAAATTACAACGAGAACGAAACCACCGCCCTGAAGACATTGGAAAACTATTACACGACTATAATATGTCTTACGCTATCTAAAACGTTATTTATCAAGCCTAGGCATCTAAATTAATGACTAGGACCGGCTACTGTTGCGAAACGCGTCAAAATTAAATTCATGAAATGTCAATTATCAATGTGACAGGTCATTTGCTGATTCCAAAGGTCCAGCCGCTTTGTCTCCGTTATTTTGTTATGACATATCATTAGCAGATAATGTCTTACAAAGACCCGTGCCGTGTTACACTTTCGCTCTTCGCCGCAGAGGGTCAGTCGCTGACAATGAACTCAAAATGTCCACATCTGATGATTGTCGATCGAATGAATTTCTATTGTCGATAGCATGTTTAATAACGGACCCATTGTTTGTTTGCACAATGACCCGAATTAATGATCAACAAAATAATAGCAAGTACAACGCCGTAAAGGTTATAACAAAGTACATTCTGTATAAATACCAAGGCGATGTTTCTGGCATTTCCAATGAAATATTCTTCATTTGATTGTAAACCGAAAGCTTGTATAGCAACAATACTATATCTAGATAAGAGCGGTGCCAAGTTGAGATCATTATCAGACAATACAACAAATCAATAAGATATCGGAACGAGCCGATGACCGAGTCACGACCGCATGCTCGCTCATTGTGGATATTTTATGCATGTTACGTTACTGCCAAACATTGAACCAACTATTTTTGGAAGTAATATCTCAATGCCGAAGGTTGCCCTACCTATATGGAGCAAAGAGGGACATTCATTCGTTAAGATACTTTAGCGCGTACTCGATAGATTATTGTCACGACCAGCAATAGGAAGTTTGCATTCGAGAACATTTATTTTAAAACTTACTTCATAAATCAGTCGAGTCAGGGTCTGAGCGTTCGTTTACTTGCCTATATCAAGCTGAAACTTGAAATTCGTTGACGCATTTAGCATAAATTGCCGGTACGGGAAATTTAGTAATGAGTCACGATTTGGACGCAGTCTAACTATCAATTATTTTATTATGGCAACCCATTTAGGCAATGACTAGCCGGAAAATTTAAGTTTGTTTGATCAGGTTGTTGTTTTGTGGGAAATTAGTAATAAAAGTAATTCAAGGTTTAAATAAAAACTAAAAAGAAAAAATAAAGAAGTCTAGAACTCCGTTAAGTACCTAAGTCAAACTTGAACAGTCGGGATCCATTCAAAATTGTGACCAGCTCAAATATTACCAGTAATGGGAACGGCTGTTGAAGTTGTACTTACCTAGGTGCTTAACAGAGTTCTAGTGTAAGACCTATAGACTTGTTTTTTTCCTTTCTCGTTTTTATTATAAGTTTTTTTAATTCGTTTAGTTTTTTAGTTTCGTAGTTTTTTAGTGATTTAATAAAAAAATATCTCGTATTTTTTGATGTTCCAGTGATAAGAAGTTAAAAAGTGTATTTAACATCGATATATTTCAAATCAGTTACCTATTAGAATTTATTTCATACCGATTTGAAATATTATTTAGGTACATTATTTCACACCGACAGTTTTGTCAAATCTAATGATACCTCATATTATGTTGAAAACTGTCCAGCCGTTTAGGCTACAGAGAGGGCCAAAAACAGAGATATATGTACATAGATACAAATAAGAAATTACCCACCTTGGGGCAGTCGGTTACAAAGAGAGTTTATTTTGCTACGGACCGAGACCGAGCAGGTGGAATGTTGAGTTTTTATGAGCGCGTGTTGGCCGTGCGAAATAGTGCTTGTGCCGACAAGCGCAGAAATTTTTGCTCACGTTAATTCCCCTTTCTACAGCTGCAGGACAATTTGTGAAGGAACGTGTGGTCGAGTCGTTAGCGAAGAACACCAGTTTTGCTTCTTTAAACTGACCACTGGCGTTAACAATTTTGCAGAACAATAAAACCCAACACGAGAATACAAAATAACGTACTGGCAGTCTTGAAATAAAAGCAACACTTTTTAAGAAATAAAACTGGGTACGTACTTGAACAGTAAATACTAATGAATTATGCGACTACCGTGTACTGAAAAGGTAAAACGGTAGGTACTCCTGCAAACTGTTTAGAGATGAAATGCACAATCAAGCAAGAAAGCAGATGATACAGTCAAGTTTGACTGAATATCGCCACAAAGATGCTCCGTCAGAATGAAACCAAAATGAAGTCATGAGGCATATAGTAAATTGAACACTGCCAGTTCCGATTTTTGAATGTACTTAGGACCATAACTAATATTGTTTATTCATGTGCACACAGATATAGTTATAAATAAGGCACTTGATGTGAAACACAAAATTGACAAAGATTAATAAAAAATAAATATCCCGGTTAAAACATTTGATTCCGATAATTAGACCATCTTCTATAAAGTTAATTCAAACGTTCATTTTATGATCATCGTGAAATGGTTCTGCTACTGCTTTACAGTATCAACGAGCTATCGATCAAAACGTTGGACAATGGTAGCAGTCGTCAGGCAACAATTAAGCGTCGAAATGTTTAAGGAATTATGTAACGTCGGACCTTGGAGCTTGACCCTAATCGTGATCTGAGCTGACCGCTGGCGTCGTGTGGCCCAAATGGGAGAGATAGCGGGATGCTAAATGAAGTTTAAATCACTCCAACAGAAACATGTTGCTTGCTACAATATGCTAAGTCTCGGTTGAGACTCGATTGATTAACTGATGATTTAACTATATAAAAAAACCGACCAATTGCAAGTCGGACTCGTATACCGAGGGTTCTGTGCAAATTTTTAGGTATCTATAAATAACCATGGTTAGCAAAACGATTTTAGATTGGTTGTTGACATTGACACACAGACGTAAAAATATTATTAAGGAAGTAATAAAGATACCGCAAATTGCTTTAGTGAAAAGTGAAAAGAGGTACGTACCATAATATATGAATTTAAAAACCATCTACCTACCTATATGATTATATTTATAAACCACCTTACTTTAATTTTTGATCATTGTAATTTGATTGATGATGATTGTGCAATGAATCATTTTTATCTACTTAAAAAAAACTTTTGAAAGGACAGGTAAATGTTGAGCGACCATTTCCATTTCCTTATTGCCTTAAGCCGGGCGATCGAATCAAAACGAAATAAACCAAAACACTGACAAAGAACGATAAGTACGACGACGACATTTCATTAAACGTGAAATTAATTTTGTAACATTTCCAAATAAATAAACCTCCATCAAACGTTAATTTAATACTCGCGCAAATAAGAAATCGACAAAGGCAGAGCATCCTGACAGGTTAAAAATAGCTGAAACAGCCGGAGTTGAAAAAAGGACAGGCGCGTTGAAAACATTCCTGATCCCATCCGACGGGAAGAAGTTATAAGCGCGTTTATCTCAAGTAATTTATCACTAAGTTGGAGGCGGTTTTGTTTACCGCGGCTGCTGGCGCCGGCGGGGCACAGGAGAACAGTGATATGGAAAGACAACTAATTATTGTTATTTGTTACTGTAGGTATGTTTTCTCTGTTATTTGTGCGGTATATAATGTGAAGTTGTTATTCGTTGGAACTAATCCAGCAAATGTTTTGATAGCGGCTTAATGGGTAATATAGTGAGCATAAAGGATAAATCTAATAGTGTTATTGATCGTAAGTAATGGTTTGATAGAAGTGGGTATTTTTTAACTTTTTAATGCTTTATTTTAACTGTAACGTAGCAAGGAATCTCCCTCTTCTTAATCGGACACTCTTGTCAGAGTGGTCGTGGTTGCGCAGACGAGGTACACGGAGAGATGTTCGGTGGGTCGGAGACTTTTTCGAGGACAGCCCTCTTAGCAATGTGCTTCCATTTCTGCTGCTTAGGGGCGTTGCGAGTACATTGGACCATGGTGGACTCAGTATCTTTTTTAATCAGGCCAGTCCAGCGAGTTGCCCCTGAACCACCAATCTCTCCATTGAGTTCACATTCCTGAAGATGTGACCAAAGAACTTTAGTATTCGTAATTGCACAGTCGACAAGCAAGGAATACTCGTAGGTAAATAAAAGTCCTCCTGCTGGGGTGAGTGACAATTTGCGAAAGACGAGTGGCAGAAGTTCGATGCGAGAAACCGAAGACAGAATAACATATTTTAGCGAAGGTCCATGTCCAGTAGCGACCGATGATGATGATAACGATACGAAGATGACAAAACATTCCTCGTTCCGCATGCCCATTTTCTTCTATATAATAGATAAAAAAAACTAAGACAACAGAACTCTCGAAAACTTAAAAATAATAGCGATAGTAAATAAGTATGTAAAATTTCAGCTCAATCGGAAATCGGGAAGTGGGTCAAATTTAGTTACCAAGATTTGACCCATACTAAAAACCTTTGAGTATTTATCTAGAAACCTTTGAGTATTTTTCTAGATAAATACTCAAAGCTAAAAACATACATAAAAGCTTATAAAAAGTATTCGCCTCCTGTAGTTTGAGCCGCATTGCAAGTGAGTCGTGATCGTCCGTGTTCTACTCGAAACCAAATCTACGTCGCCTTTGCCCTGGCGTGACAGACTCGGCTCCTGAAGGGCGTGTAGCACACATGACAATAATACAAAAGTAGGTCCACATAATTTATTAAAGCCCGACCAAGTGAGTCACATGATAAATTATGCTATGTTACGGAAATCGTAAGAATTCACCTTGAACGATTGTTCCACTAACAGTGACAAATGACCTGATTTTGGGTAAAACAAATACCTGTGCATATTACCATCTTATTCAGAGAGCTTTTCGTTGGAATATTTGTCTGAATGGCAGTCGTTGTGGTTTTAAGGACCGCGTGGTGGATTTCTGAAAGCATTACGAATATTGTATATAATGATAGTTTTTAATACCTTAATAATTATGACAATCTCGGCATCGGTCTGTTGCATGTATTTTCTGTTCCATACTACACTAACTGGTTTGGTAACGGTCTTCAATAGTACTCGTACTTCGTAGCATGCAGTGCTTTGTATACTCCAAAATAAATGAAATAAATGTTAGAGAATAGCCTAGAAGCTTTTACTTACTAAAGCAAGTAGGTATCGAGTGTTTTTGGCACCTAAATATTTTTTCATGTCGAATATGACGGACGATGTATTTTAAATAGTTTTGATTATTATTTCACTTTACGTCACAATGTGCACTATTGTGCACGAGTATGAAAGCAAATCACGAGTTTTAAAGATGTTTAATTCAAGTTCTATTATGTCCATTTCGGATTTGGCGTTTTGTTTTGCTATAATTTTAATGACTAATGAATTTTTGTATCAGATTAATAGCAGAATTTAAAAGTAGCACAGTTTTGTTGGTCTAAATGAACCCACAAGCTCTATTAAAAGTGAAACAACATTTTGCTTAATACGTCTGAAAAGTTGCCGGGATTTTACTTAACTAAAATAAGGAAAAAAATAACGTGACCAATGCTAGTTTTCCAAACTTTGCACAAACAACAAAAAATGTGTTCTATTTGTGTAGAAATATATTCAATCATGCACGTTTCCAGTCTCTCACGTCCATTAGTTAATTAAAAAGGCTTTGTTCTTGTTGAGTAACATCTGAAATGATTTGCAGTTCTATTCAGTGATTTTCAATGCTGCTAATTGAATTACATGCTTAAGGTGAACTATTTTTATCTGCTGCAACTAAATAACTATCTTCATTCATGCTTAGTCGTTATTTCCATTGTTATCGACTTAAAAGTAATGATAACACCTGGGAACTATGTTAGAAACAGAATAAATGGGATCCACCACAGTTTGTGTTACAAATGTCTACACTCTGACTGACTCCAATTGAAAAGCGTGCAAGAAATAAGTAACGAATTTATTTACATTATTTTGTTCAATTATGAGTTTACATAATTAAGTTTGAGTTTATTAATTAAATTAAGTAATATTTTTTAAGGATTTCGTATTTTATACGGAATCTTCCATAGTTTAGGTATATTTTATACCTTAGGCTGCTATTTACTCTTAAACTACTAATAATTACAAACAATTCTCAGGCAAACTTAGCCGTTATAGTTTTCCTTGAAAGTTTATAAACTTACTACAATCCTGAATTTTTTCAAATTTTTCTACCCACCGGTTTAGATTTTAGAGGAGGGGGGACGCTCGATTTTAATGAAAATTTACACTTTAAAATTGAATATTTCGCAAACAAATCATTAACTCGAAAAATCGTCATTAGCAAACCCCTAATGGTTAAAAGACCTATCCAACGATACCTCACACTATAGGGTTGAATGAGAAAATAAAAATCACCCCCACTTTACGTCTATGGGAGGTACCTTAATTTTTTTTTAAATCTTTTATTGTACTATTTTGTCGGCATAGTTCACATATATATCCGTGCAAAATTACAGCTTTCTATCATTGATAGTCCCTGAGCAAAGCCGCGGACGGACGGACAGACAGACAGACATGGCGAAACTATAAGGGTTCCGTTTTTGCCATTTTGGCTCCGGAACCCTAAAAAGAACAAACCTATTGAAGATATCTTAACTAAGTATAACAATGAAATAAGTATTTCATATAAACCAAGGTATTTTACAAGCTTTTATTTAGTTTTACTTGTCCCGTTTTCTGTCTGTCTGTCTGTAATCAAATCTTGCAAGTTAAATTTGACCAACGTCCAGTAGTCAGATTGACTTGAAATTTGGTATGCAAATGTAGTATGACAATGCAAAAGTACAGTCAACAAAAAGTACAACCAACAAAAAAGCTTGTGTTAAAAATATAATTTAACCGGTTATTTGTCGATCAGTTTTCAAATATATATTTTCCTTGTCAACGGGAAATAGGTAGGTACACTATATATTTCACTACTTCACGGGTAGAATTCCTACTTGATTCTTCAATGTGTTTCCGATAAAGAGTTTGACAGACAGACAAACAGTCGGACAGCCATATAATCCTACAAGAGTTCATCAAAAAGCGCTTAGGGATATTTTATATCCCTAGACAGTTTTGAATATTTTAATATACAGTGTGTTACCGGCAGCCAGGCTTTTTTTAAGGGAGGTTAAAGTAACATAGGTATTTCTGTAACTTAACCATGAAATTAATTTAATTAATAAACTAATTAGACTTTGTTAACTTTGTAACAAAATTAAAATTGCCAGCAATGTACAGCAAAGTAAATTGACAAGTAATAATCAAAGCATCTGTCCGCTGTCATTTACACTTACTTGTCAATTTACTTTGACCGCACACTGAATCTACCGAACAACGGCTTAACCGATAGTGTCTTTTCCAACCTCGACATTGGCGGAATCATCGATAGTATCGGTGAAGCTATACGTTCAAGAATTGAATTTACTTTGCTGTACATTGCTGGCATTATAATTTTGTTAGAAAGTTGAGAAAGTCTGAATTTTAGTTTATTAATTAAATTAATGTTATGGCTAAGTTACAGAAATACGTTACTTTAACCTCCTTTAAAAAAAGCCTCGCGCCGGTAACACACTGTGTTATTATTACTACTTAGTGAAATTATCAAATTTGTCTAGGGATTATGAGTATCCCAAGGCTTTATTGACGCGAGTACTTTAATTGAATTAACTTGTAAAACTGAAATAGCTGAATGTGAAAATTGAGAAGTCGTTGAGATTAAAAACATTGTAGCTGAAGTGAGAAAGATTCGTGTGCTGAAAAAACGTACATCTATCTAATTATATATACATCTACTACTAGTGTGCTAAGTACATACATGAACGTGATATCACCTCTACCGGACATGTAAAGACCTTGATGAACTCAGAAACGGCAAAAACCATATACTCGTAAATTGTTGTTATCCACTAAAACCCAAAGACGTATTAATTACAGCATATCTATTATGAGGCTTGCGATCCCTTCGACTGACCGCAACTCATCAGGCAGCCACGCCCGCTTAACTCGTGCCCCAACTGTATTCTAGCACATTGAGGTTCATATCTATTTTGACATTTATTTAATCATACTCGTTACTTCATCAAGTAAATCCAATTTGTAACTTTCTATGGCCGCGGTGAGAGTTTTAACGACCTGCACACGCTTGGTTTAATCCAATCCGATAGCCGATATCATTGTATTTTATGACACTTCTTATTTTGCCTATTTCTAAGTTTAACATTAAATTAAGAGCAAGAGAAAGCTGTTGCGCAATACAGATTATCTGCGTTGGGCTCTGATTAAAAAGAATATAATTTTGGTCCAAGCCTATTATTTACTCACCCGTCTGTTTTCGCATCTTGAATTGAGTAATTGTCTCGGGTTTGACGTAACGTTTTTATGGTTACTTTAACAGTGGGTACGGCCTACTCGAAATTACATACTATGATCTACTACTTATCTAAGTGCAATCGTCGAATAGTATCCTCAATTTTAGGAATGAATAGTTAAATTACTTATCTTCGAGCCCTAATTTTCTATGTATTTATTAATAATTTCTGCACCCAGAGGTCATATTTTATGACATATTCTTAAATGTAAACCAGAATATACATTAAATATGCAGGTTTTCATGGCCGCAATGACAATTCCAAGCAACAGTTAACAATGCTTTTACTTATTACGTTTGTTGATCGGAGTCTTGGCCGTGACTCGGTATGGATCAAAGTTATTGACTTTTGATAATGAAACCAGTTTGCGGCGAGCTGACCGAGAGCCTACGGCCCCGTTCAATACCAGTTGAGCTTACATTGAAACTGTCCCATCATCCGACAAATTATACTATTTAATCATTCATTACTAATTTTGCTCAGATCGTCAGAGATGAAAGGCAAATATAGCGAGCAATCTATAACGTAACAGCATTGCCACCGCGGTATCTGAAATTATGGATCGTAAATTAGTGAATGCCTGGCTTATGGTCAGTGACAGCAAGTAGTTTGCTGTTAGCTGCAAATAGGTATGCGGAGCTTTTATGCAATTTTCAATGTTTTTTAATAAATACATTAGGTAAGAAAATTGCTGTTACGGTTTAAGCTCATCTTTGCTTTGTGTAAATATAAATTTTTATTGGCTTTTTTATGCTGATAGGAAACATTTTATTGTCAAATCGACCTTTAAGATCGTGACATTATTATGTAAATTCCACTTTCAACTTGCGTAATAACGCAAGTGAAGTCAATTAGAAGTTTTTGACTAAGTGATTAATTTGTGCACACCTATCAATTTCGCGAATTCGGGTCGATACTTGATACTAATGCAAAAAAGTCAAATGAACCTGTTTAGAAAGTTTCCGAGTTATGAGTTCTGCGGCGGTGCACTACAATGTACCACAATGCTGGTCGTATCAGGATTGCCATCGTCACGTACGACGGTAATTTAATAACAACAGATTTGAAATATCAGCCGGCTAAGTGGGCCCAAGTAATAAAACTGCTCGACGCGGAAAAGCTGCGGTTTTGCGATCACGACAAGTTTCGCAAAGTTCTCGCTTATTTCTGGCAACGGAACAGATATTATTGTGTAAGGCGTTTAGAAACGTAGGCACGGTTTTTGAAACATTTTTTTACAAAATTTAAGTTTGCTCCAAATACAAGCCCATGCTCTTGAATATCTAAAATGTAATTGCTATGTTACTGTAGCGTGACCGAATGCAAATTGATTGCGACAGCTTTTAAGTACAGGTTTGTCGTGTAAAGTAAAAGTAAGTAAGCGTTAGTAAATGGCAGGTAGATTCGCGTTTGTACGATAGTTTACAGAAGAGTAAATATGGAAAGAGATTATGTGATATTTTTGTCGTACGAAATCAATGTATAGATTAGGCTGATATAAGCATTGACATAAGATGTGAATTTACGCATTCGTAATGGTGTCGTAACATAAGCGAGCTGAACTGACTGACATTAACATTATTTACGCGAGCGACTCCGTACATTCTTCATCATTATGTCTCACAAAGGAGTATCAATTTGTGTCTTTACTTTCTAAATAGCTGGAGATAAAGGCGTTCTTTAACTAATGCGACATTATTAACGTATGCGCATATAAAGCGTTGATGTGGAGATGAGATAGCATTATTTATCTGGTGACGGAAAGACGTGGTAACACCTTACTTTCTCGCTCATGCAGGAAGGAACCATTGTTCTGTCTTCGCGCGAGGCGTCCGCGCCGGACTTTATAATGATATATCGCGTAGATCCACATAACACCGGGTATTTGCATAAACAATTTCATTAGCACTGAGCGTAACTTTTGTTATTCAAATACGTGTCATCGATCGCACGATAATTTTGATAAACAATGCAGGCTCCCGTGCACAGCGAAAGCGTATTACGTTAATGACAGTGTTCGAGCTAACACGGTTTCGAGCGGCTTTCATCGCACTGTGTAATTTTCTTAAACGCTCAACGAAAAGGTACCTAGTTGGAAATAGTCTGGTTTGGTTGAAGCGGGAATTTATCGTCTAGAGTTTCTAGTGTAGGTAATAATTCTTCTGCTCCGTTTTAAGACGGTAAAAATACCAGCACGTGTTTCTTGCTTCATTTTTGCGCGTCTGTCAAAATTTCAGTTTTGCTCCTTTAGTAGGTACTCTGCCTTTATTTCTTTCCTTTTCAGCACGGAAATCTTCAGGGGTGGACTATCTTGATGATCGCAATTATAACCAGAATTACTTACAGGCTGACCACGATGTGTCAAGTGATCGTGGTAGGTAGATAATACGGTGTGCATTGCCTACATTATTTATACTTATACACACAAACATCACGCTTGTATTCCCGAATGGGGTAGGCAGAGCACACGAAACGTTACCGCTTCGGAGCCACTTTTAGCAGTTTTAGGTTTTAAGTTACAACATAAGTAGGTACAATAGTATTATTTTTCATTTATGTAAGTATTTTAAGTCTAGGATATTTTTATGTCCATAGTTTTAATTTAATCTGTTGAAAATAATACTGACTTAATTTATGGAATTCAGTTAACCTTTTTTTGTTAATTTAGAGCTTGTTTAAAACTCTATGTTCACCTTCGGATCTCGCAAGGGTTTATTTAGATACATCGATTTCACTATAGATTTAATATTATATTGGACAACAAAAAATCTTGTTTTACGAGCAGCTTGAATTCTGTGAGCATCTGAGCTTAAAAATCTTTTTACTTGGAAAATAAATGTTAGACATCTTGCCTGTAAATTTGAATTGAAATTCAAAACTGAGATTAACAGGACAATATTAAAGGATTTCAGGGCAAAACGGAACTCACGAAAAGGGTTGCGCTAATTTTGGTTTTTGTAAAATCCTCAAATCTAGCAAAATAGGGTAGGCATAAAAATATCTTCTCATTTCACGGGCGAGCATTAATTATGCAGTTTTCCCGCTTAGCCGTCTGCTTAACTTCATCACACTTCGCAATTTTTTAATTACCTTGTAACTCTGAGTTAAACGTTCTCATTCACGCGTTGCCCTTTTTATTTAATCGGAGGACGTGCATTACGCTACAAAAAATTTAGATAATGAAAGAATACCGTTTTAATATTCACCTCGTCTGCGATTATAAGGACCTATTTTATAATAATACATTTTATTCAAAAGTGCCTGATTGGAAGTTCGGAGGCGCAAGGAAATGCTTTCGCTCCGTGAATAGATTCAGGCTGAAAAGGAAATTGAAGGGTCGTTCCGTACTCCGTCTCTGAATGCTTCCATAAATTTGCGAATATATTATTGATATTTATACAGAATGTCACTTCTGATTTTTGTAACGTTACATCTATTGTGTCACTGGAAACGTTCCAATTAACTAACAGGTGATTTGTGTGGCAACGAATGATAAATGGCGCAGCGGCATAGCATAACGCGAGCACCTCTTTGCGAAACTGTAATGGCGTACGAAGTACGAAATTATCAGAGTGTAGTACCGATTTTCTTTTTGATGGCATTGAGTGTTTTGTGGAATTTTGCAACAGTTGAGAAGTTTATAGCTCAATTTAGGCGAATGGGTTACCTTACGGATTAGGTGATCGCGGGAGCATGAAAATATATGAGGGGCGCGAGGCTGGCCCTGTCCGCTTAGGAAACGGTTTGTCGCCGTGTCGAAACGTCCGATTATAAAGAGGAGTTAATGCAGTGGTGTGCTCACAGCCGCAGCCCGCGGGCCTAGAAAGTATTACGTGCGAAACGACGATGTTGTTTTTACCTAATAACCATTTTTGTAATGAAAGTAAATCTCAACGGAGAGAGTCGAGAGAAATTAGCGATCTATTATTCCACATTTTTATCATTGTGCTGATTATATAAGTCAAGTTACTTAAGGTTTACGTCTTAATTATTTTATAACACCCTGTTTGAGCCAGTTCGGTATTTAATTACGCCTTCTTGAGCCTCGAGGATGGATGACAACTGCAAACTTTATAAGCAATTACTTAGTTTCGCTTCGTTCGCACACGTCAATTATTTCTCAGCGCTCATTGCATATTCGCTTGTATTAGCATAAGATTTGTCAGTCCATTAAAAATTCTGACACATACCTGATCAATTAGGCAGGTATAGTTTGTACCTAATGTATCAAAACTGAGGCAGGTGCCAATTACTCTATCTGTATGAAAATATGGCACTGTAATTGCAGTGAATTACATTCCTAAGTGTGTAATAAGAGCTATAATCCGACACCTTGAACGTGCCCGGTGTTCTAGCGTTACTTCCCTTTCCTGCGCCTAAGCCCGTGCAGTAATCATTTACAGAATAATCATACCTAATGACTGCCCAGCGTGCGTGAAGGTCGAGTTTTCTATTCGGAAGGTCAGAATTCAGAGTATTATCTTCATTATATTCAAATTTATTGTTTATTGCTTTTTATGCCAGCGTGTGAAGTCAGTTGAGTAATTACTGGGTATAGTTACATTACGGGCTTGGCGAATAATCACTTAATTGGAGACAATGATAATGGTGTTGCACCCGCGCTTGCTTAAGTAATTAAAACGGAGTAAAAAGCAAAGTTGAATTGTACAGGTGTTTAAGGTGTTGTGTAGATGTTCAGTTAAGGTCAGAAATATGATGTACGTTACCAAGGCGTCAGAATTATGTATAACACATAAAGGCATAGGCCACTAACCATAAGGTTGGTGTTTACACGTGTTTATACTATACATTTTTTGACATGAAGGCTGTACGAATACAAATTTCTGCCTTTGACCGTGTGATAATAGAAGAATGTACTTGTAAGAGAGAAGATAATAAAGATAATAACGTAACCAGGGACTTGTACGGTCACGATCGTTAATTTGGGACCCATTTCGTGAAAAATACAAATGCATACAAAATGACAAATATTCGATCTTAAGTGGGTCCCAAATTAACGATCGCGACTGTAGAACAATAATATTAGTGATGTATCTACAATGATTTTATAGGGGGACGTATCTGAATATCGAAAGCTAATATATCTAATGTTAAACAGTCGACGATCAAAATATCGAAAGTAGGTTAGGTAGGTAGTAGGTAGGTTCTATATTTTGACCATCGATATTTTAATTATCGATATCTCAATTTTCGATATTCAGATACGTGTCCTTTTATAGTTCTTTCTTAGACACGTACCTTTGAGAAAAATCCAGTCAATTGTGAGGAGGACTCGCGTAATGTTGCGCAGTAATTTTGATATTATCATTTTTTAAATATAAGTACGTATTTCTGTACCTAATCTAATCTATATGTTTTCTCAAACAAGTTAAAAAAAATATTACCTACAAGTTTTAATTTGTGTCATCTACGTGTAAAACGAAGTTGTCGTCTTGACACATAAGTACCTAACATTTATCTGCATTAGCATTAACTCAACATACAAATACTTCTATTCAGCAAACCGCGTCGCATGGACATTGACCCACTATTCTGCTAGAATCTTAATTAGTTTATGCAACGCAGGAAACACCAAGGGCTTCGGATTGTTACTGTATCTTCGCAATACGAACTTTACAAATTATTTGTTTTATGTGTTAAAACTTTGTATAGTTTGTGCAGCCAACCTGACATTGTTGCGTTGGAAACAATAGTGAGCTTATTGATGAAGCCTGCTCTTTTGTTTCTAGGTAATTTCTTTAACTTGACTCATCCTGAGGCTTTCGGTTAATTGAGCTCAAATGGTACCATTAACCAATAATTCAAAACAGAACAACTAATGAAACACTTAATTCTAGTCCTTCAGCAACGTCACAGCTTGTTATTGCCACACATATATTATTTATTTTTGATATTTAATGTTATTAAAACTATGTTATTGATCGATGGAAAGATATATCCTAATATTGACGCAACGTCTACTTTTCACGAAGATTTTAATTCCAAGTAATTACCTACATCTCATTCCTTAATTTTAGATATCAATTATTACACAACGAAGGAAGCGCCGTGGAGGCAGTTTTACCTAGGCATATATTTTTTACTATTTATATATTCCTCATAGCACACTTGCCTATAATACTCGTATTATTGAAATAATAAGCTCGTAATATCAGGCAGTACAAAATGATATTAAAAAATATAGCACAGCAAGCTCATAAATATCCAGTGGGCCCACTGTACTCGCGATCACTTCTGATAATGAAAAAGTTGCCTCTTGCCAGCCTACTCAAAAACTCCCCAACCACTGGGAAAAATATAGCAAAAACTTCTTCGTTCTTTGTAAAAGTATTCCCATCACGTTATACAATACGGAGCATGTTTGCGTATTTTTTGTCATGTTCACGCATAATTTGTTTTTTCTAATGATACGAGACAAGCAGGTTTCGTAAGTATGTGACACTTTTCCTTTTAACTAACGCATGCGCGGAGTGAAAGTGTCCTAACGCTCTTTTGATGTGTTGTCACCTTGTTTTAGACACGGTTTTACTAAATTCGTCATATGAATTCCATTTCTCGTATCTCTGTGTCGTTGTTTGCTTTGATCATTTCGCTTCTTGGCTTTCTTTTAAATTATGATTGATGAGACGAGACGTGATCATATCATTATCAGCTGGGATTCTTTTGTTTTTGTTTAGCGGATGCTTTGTGTAAGTGATTATGTATCTGTGTAAAAAATAATTTTATCGTATTAGTTTTTATTGATGTTCGTTTAGTAACCGCTTAATCATAATATAGGTAGAGTCATTCACGATGACGCGTGCCGTGGTTCCAATGCAGCAATGTCATTTTTGACAAAATCACGCGTCTTCGTGAGTGGCACTAGGTATAATTATTGTATACAAGGTATAAGCTGAAATACGTAAGTGCTGAAAGGTATTATTATAATGTTATTTCCACGATACCTTTGTTTTGTTTTATTGGCTTTAAGTACCTTAGCCAAATCTTTAAAAATACTTGTGAAATAAGTGACATCATTATCTCTCCGCTGTCACTTTCAGTATTTTGACATATTGCAGTTTTTAGTAAAACTTAAGTCTTTAAACGGACTCTATACAGTTCTTTCCACTTTGCGTTAGAGGATTATGAAATATGACCAAAATAATGTTGTGCTAAGTGCATGCAATTTGTAAGATGTCATACCGTAAATAATTTGCGAAACTAATGGCGTATTCATCAGGTGGCATTGTAACTGTGTTGTACAAATGTGCATAAGTTTATTTTGTTCTATTGTTTATTGAATAAATATTCTTAGTCCGGTATGGAGATCCGTTAGTGCGTCAGTTTACGTGTAAGTGTCAGGTGTCTCCCTGCCCTTACATGAAGGCGGGAGAGATTATTAGCAAAGGATTTCAAGCCACTGATTCTTACGTATATTATTTTAATGTTTTCAACCGACTTCAAAAACTATGGTTTTAAACAATAAACGTTTCTTATTTCTTATGTTTTTTTTTGTATGTTTGTTATGCGATAACTCCGCCAATTGTGAGCCGAATTTCAAAACTCTTTTTTCGTTCTAAAGGACATACTTCCGAGGTGGTCCCATTGTCACCAAGTCAGGATCTGATGATGGGATCTTATAGAAATCGAGGGCAAACCTCAAATTTTATAAAAAACACCTATAGCGATTTTGGCATTTTTAACATCAAGTTATGTATTTATATTCAGAAAGTATCATTTGGTGAACTGGGCCTGATGAAGAAGACCGTGGGTACCAGTACCCTGTTATAAAATAATATAACTACGAGTATGCCGTGTTGGGGCTTAATGGAATCGTTGTCAGATGCACTTTGGCAAGAAATCACAAAAAACTTTTTTTTTTGCAAATAAGGAACAGACTACAAAAACCGTTAAAATAACTTTCTACTGGTTTGAAGTCAGTGCCTCAGCGCAAGCCAGCAGGATTGATTGAAGCCCAATATATATGTAAGTGCGGTAGACGACTATACTTCCACTTCTGCTGGCTCGTGCTGAGGCACCGACTTCAAACCAGTAGAAAATTATTTTCACGGTTTTTGTAGCCGGTTCCAGTTCTCGTTATTTTTTTATCGCTTATTGTATTGAAAACCACACATCACAGCGGCTGTGTGTTTTTGATACGCAGAGCAACGTATATCCATCAGCATACTGGCTGCAGTCTTTCTTAGGCTCAGTGTGATGAAAATGTTTTAATTTACACGTCCACATTTAACCAAGACCGCTGATTTTGTTACTCGATCATCGGTAGGTTTACCTTACAACTCAAGATCGGCATTAGATATACTTAGCGGCACAAAATTTGGCCCACTACATAATTACCTATAACTCATTTGAGGGCCAGATTTTTTGCCGCTCAGTATATATATACATTTGCAATAGGATGTAGACGTGATATCTTGTAATAAGCTTTCAATATTTCGACGGAGCTACTAGCCTAGCTGGTCAATAAAAAGAATCCATATAGCACCATGATCACGGGCACACCCGGGATGTCATCCTCTGCTTGTAATGCGTTGAAATATCGGGAGCACATTAAAGGTAATTATGGTCTACATCCCGCAGCAAATATGTCTAAGGCGCATCAAAATCTTAACGCTTTAAGTGAACAAGTTTAATTTTATTACTATGCAAGCTAACAAAATTTAAGGGGTGGAATGGTGCAACAAATGGTCGTAACCCATAAGATAAAGTGGCTAAGAAATCCTGTCCAAATAGACAGAAACAAGCTACTTAGGCTTGTTTTGTACTTGACGTTAACTAAGAACAAGTGTTAACAACCGGCTTTCCGTGTCAAGGGAAGCATCGTAGGATGAACTGCGAAGAAAACTACGAACATCAAGACTCAAGGCGCAAGTAGTAACCTGTCAATGTTACACTACTTATAAGTCAAACTGCATGACTGAGAGCTTGATTTGCGCATAAGTGGTTAATTGACTATTACACGAGTCAGTTTTTTTCTATAATTTGTCTACTCATTTTGTGATGCATTTGACGAATTTGACCTGATGTGGTCTGTATGGATGATGGCTCTCAAGTAATTCACTTTTAATTAAGCCCAAGATTCCAGGACAACGTGCTTTGATTTCTTATAAACGTTATATTATGTATGTCATGATGGCCGTCTTGAAGATTGGTTTTATTTGCAAACTACACAGCAAAATTAAAGTCAAGTAATTTAATTGAATTTACCTACCAGTGGCTGCCAAAGTATTCCTTTATTGATTGTACCATCAGCCAAATATGTGGTCTACCACCCTAAAGTTGATAATTTTGCATGTCATAAAACAATAAATGCCAATAGACGTATCTGTCAACTTGAAAGTTCGACTTTATAGTGACATATTCATTTGATAGGAACTTTTTTAATAATTGATAGACCACTTATTTGGCTGATGGTACATAAATAAGTTAGGTACCGTAACTTATACCGGGCGTGGCCTGTAATACGAGCAAAAAATTAAAACAGATCGTCCTCGTCAAACTAAACAAGATTTAGTTCAGCGACTTTTAAAAATAATGGAGTCTTTGAATTTTCCTTTTTTCATACAAATTAAATACTGCTATCAATGTATGCCATCCTAGAACCCAACTGACGTCAATCAGTTCGCTTTACATTGCTTCTTCGAATAAACTTAAAAGTGTAATAAAAATTAAAAAATTAAATTACTTTTAAAAGTCGCTGAACTAATCTTGTTCAGTTTGAGAAGTTTGATCTATGTTTTAATTATTTGCTCATACTTATTACAGGCCACACCCGGTATAGTCGAGCAGATTTCCGCTTGTAATATATATGTGGATGTGACAGCTAAAATTCATCGTCTCAATGTAGATTGAAATATTATCACAATAAAATGGTGATTTAGCTACAGAAAAGCCGGTCGGCGTTAGAGAGTGGGTTATGTAAGGGGTGACTTTATTAGTCACATGAAGATTAAAATTAGGATTTAATATTGATTTAATACGTTTGGTGATCATCTGTTTTAGGACATTTTTAACATGCTGTTTCTAGTTTTAGTGTATTTTAATATTTAAAATACGTACCTGTTGCGTTGGTTACATTTTTGGTAAGAAAAAAGTTAATATTAACCAACACCAACATAGTAACAACAGCATGATTTTTGGCAGTTTTTCAAGCAGAATTGAGCTATAGGTACAGGCAAAAAAAAAAACAGACAAGTGCGAATCAGTTCCGTACCCATTTGTAGGCATCTATGATTCAGTGTTAGCAAAACTGGGGTCATTTTAAGTGGTCTTCAGACTTTTTATATTGGTCTTACTATAAGAGCTGCCACAAAATTTCAAGTTTCTAGTACAACTTCAAGTACCTACCTACCTTATAGATTTTGATTCGCATGTAAAAATTTTTTTTAGGGCTCCGTACCCAAAGGGTAAAAACGGAAACCCTATTACTAAGATTTCACTGTCCGTCCGTCTGTCCGTCTGTCTCCAGGCTGTATTCCATGAACCTTGATAGTTAGACAATTGAAATTTTCACAGATTATGTATAACTGAGGCCACTTTAACAAAAAAAATATTATTTAAAGGAGGCTCCCATACAAAAACGTGTTTTTTTGCCTTTTTTTGCTAATGTCTAATGAATGCTGTATAGATGGCACGGAACCCTTCGTGCGCGAGTCCGACTCGCACTTGGCCGGTTTTAATGAATTTATCTTTTGATTGCGTTGATTCAGACGTTTAATTTGTTTACTATTTCAAGGGACAGCAGGCCTGAGTATGTGATATTCATTTCCGATCGATACCTCCATGCGATTTTGAGAAAAACGTCTTAACGGATGGACAGACCGACAGAAGAACAATAAAATTATCCTGTAAGAGTTCCGTTTTATCCAAATGAGGTACGAAACCTTACAAAAGCAGTTTGTAAAATGCCATCGAAGCTTCAAATATAAAAACATGATTTCTGTGCACTGACCGCGCTACGAGTATACTAGTAAAAGCACATAACATTATGGAGGGAACAAAAAGCTCTTGTTTAAGCCACCAACTTCGATACTGAGTGCATTCAAAAAGTAAGCGCAACCATAAAAGCTGAACCATTGCGAATAGGAAGGTACGCCATAATGACGTGATGCAAAGATGGCTTTAGCTCTGAAAATGGTGGAGAGGATTTTTAGCTTTTTAGCAGAGTATAAACGAAGTTGAAAGAAAATTCCTTTTGTCTTCGTTCCACTTAAGTATCCCAAAACAACAATTTCGCTGACACTAACCAAATTTCACAGTTTTACCCTAAAAAACGTTGAAAAACTGAAGTAAAAAACAAACTCTTTCTTCACGACTACTACACGCTTATAGCACCCGTTGATTCTAAGTTTCGCACCCAAACATTTTTGTTAGGATTTAGATATTTCAAGCCCCACGTGCGGCCGTCACATTTCCAATTCTCATGCGTATCTTTTTAAATTTGACATTTTTCGTAACCCCTGGGCCGGACGTGAAATAAAAATCCAACCGTTATTAGAAATACATTGTGACGTGAACACGCACTGTACGAGTCAACATCGAGACGTGGTCAGTGGTATCTCGTTTCTTAATTTCCCACGGGATAGCGCCTCCGTCCGCGGACAAATCGAAGTGTTGGAAACATGTCATCCACATACATAGCCTCCCCATACACGTATCAGATTACTTTTATAAACAACATTAATGCTGACGGGACGCACTTAGCGGGATAGTAAACACGACTTTACCGCCATGCCCAATTATTTAGAAATTCGCCACTAATGGAGGTCGAGGGTAAGCGGGGTAGGTACTTCACAGATTCGTTAAGAAAACATTAATAAGAAAAGTTTTAAAATATAGATAAGTTAATTCAGAGTATAGTATGTACTGTACTGGCTTGCAGCGTATTTAAAAAAAAAAAACCCGGCCACCACCACGGTTTCAGGTGGTTTTCACGAATTCGCGAATGTTAGAAAAATTGCCATATGTTTATAGTTGTATTTTATTTGTGATATAATACTTTGGAAATATATTTTACAGAAATATGGAGTAGATCGTTTGAAAGTAAAACGAAAGGTTTCAAGAAAAATTAAACCACAGCTAATTCTCTTAACTTGGCTTAGTTAAGACCCATGTCGGAAGCTCATCTCTGTCGGCCTTTCAAAGCCACAGAAAATATTTTCTTAAATAATATTATATTAAGTATTTAATTTAAAGGCTTTTTCTTCAAAGGCCTCATACTACCGGTTTCATATAAAACGGTTCCAACGTAACATCCTTGACAGGAATTTATCTGTAACTCGTCAACTTCAAAACATAAAAGGAACGATATACTCGTATTTATCCTTATTTAAAGCAAGCCTTTGTTATAGCTACTGTCGTGAACTGTAATACATTATTGCGAATACTTTCAATATAGAAATAAAAATCATGTTGCATAGCGCTTCGAGATGTATGAGTAAAGTAATTTGTCTTGTTCAGTCGTATAGGAGAAAGAGTCGGCCTCTGAGTTTTTCGAAATTCAGAGGCGTGATTGAGCAGTGGGACGTATATAGGCCGTAATGTGTGAGTCAGCTGGAGAAATCTGTATCCACTGTTTTACGTTAGGTAAGTATTGCTATAATACTTATTGCTTGCATTGGAATAAAGTTGGAATAAAGTGCACATGCCTGCTCCAGCCATTGAATCCTATCCTATAATAATCATATTCATATTTTTACTGTATCTTTGTTATGATGTAGTGTGTTGTTTTATTACAGTAAATGTTGTGTTTGAGTTTGAATAGTTTTTTTTTGTCTTTAATGTTTTCTCTTAAGTCTTTACGTTACGTAATGTTTGTCAATTGTATTGTATTATATTGTAAAACTCTTTATTGTACATAAAAACAATTGTGTTTGTTTACTTATTTTAAAGAGTTTGTATCCTTAAAATAATGCGACATCAACGAAAATATTAAATTAAAGGGATAAATAGAAACTCAATTTCATATAAAGCTTCGGATCGGGGCGTTAGGTGGGCCCGGCGAGAAATTTAATAAAAGCGCAACGGTTCAATGGGTATTATTAAAATTGGTCAAGACCGACTTTCTGGTAAATGATTGGTTCAATCCACGACCCTTTCGCAATTTTTAAATATCGTATCACAAGTCGAATGCCAGCGGGTACTTGAATTGAAACGATACCGTTTCTTTCGTAGTTATACCAAATGCCACACTGGCATTGTAGTACTAAAACGTTTCTGGAGTGCTTAAATGATCGCACCCGCATTGGGCACAGGTGGCTATGAAATTGATATTGTATTGGTATTTTTGTGCATAGCGTGGTGTAATCATGCCTAATAACGAGTTTATGGGAAATTTATTGCGAGCATTTGCGCTGTAGCGGCGCGGATCGGGGAAATTTATAAAAAGAGTTAATCTAATACCGCTATGGTTTTATTTTCTCATGGATGCCTACCCATGCAATATCCAAGCAACGTTAAAATGAATACGTTTGCATACGATTAATAAAAGTTAACGTGCATTTTTGTTAAAATGACGATTAAGAGGACGATAAATAGTTTTGTTATACATTTGTACTATCGCGTACTGTAATTATGAAGCGGACATTGTTAATGTTTATGTTTTTTTTATAAAAGCAGTAGAAGAATAAAGAATGTTAGATATAATGCGATAGCGTTCCCATATTACTCTACAAATACTTCCAACGACGAATGAACTTGACTCAATCATTATCACGAGTAATACTTCAACGCCGGGACTCGAGTGCCAAACGGACTCCTAAAACCCCGCCTTATATAGCCAATGGTTGAGCGGCAGAACACGTGTCGTGCTTAGCTGAAATCCGTTATCGAGAACGACTCTCAAAGGATTTAATTTCCTGTCGGCGAAATGAAAATCGATTAGTTTGATTTCCGACGCCCGCCGGCACCCGAGGGTCGATAGTTTCCGATGTACCCGGGGCCCAATTTAATAAGACATGCGAGTTAATCTAACTGGGCTACCTTTGGCTCCCACGCCTAATGGCCCGTCCTACCGACTGCGCCAGTAAAACCTAATCAAGTCAATTGTTTTGAGCATATTGGATTGATTTGTATTCAGTTTCAATAAGATTCAGTTTGTAGTCACTGCGTGCCAAATTGGTGTACCTACCGACTTTGTTCTTCAATATTAAGACTTGATGATACGTATAATACGCGTGAACGGCTGGACCGATTTCGCTAATTCTTTTTTTGTTGAGTTTTCTATTGTCTTCTTGGTTCTTGTAAAAGAAGATTTAGAAAACTAAAAAAAAAACAACACCGGGGGCGAAGCCGCGGGCACCAGCAAGTATTGTATAAACATGAATTTGACTGTACCAAATTTATGTGGTGAAATCTTTAATTAAAAATTCAATGCTGCCTGTGACGACAGGTTATAGATATGCACCTTTTTTTAAAGGTAAGAAGTGGATCTTAAAAATGAGTCTCTTAACCGTGCTTAACAAAACATACAGATAGCCTAGTTATGAAAAGAAAATCACCAGAACCAATTATTTACACCAAAATCGCCTCACGAACACCGGCTTATAAATGTTAACTCGTATTTACAGCTTACTAGAGTAGCGTCAAGGTGATCCTTGGAGGAGACCTATTTCTAGCAGTAGAGTATCTGTAGAATAAAAGATAGTGATGATTTACAGATTTCATTCAGGTATTTGAAAGCAAAGCCAAAATAGACATAAAAGCTTATTTTATGTGGTGTTTTCTGATGTTTAAAATTATATTAATCGGAATTGGGAATAGCACTTAATTCGATGGTTAAACTGCTTTATGTTAATTAATTATAATACTTAATGTTTGTATTTTCGAATGTAAAAATATTTCAGATTAATTTTCATAGTTCATATTCGGATCCTAGGTTTTTAAGCACTCATGCATGAGCAGAATAGAGCTTTGACACAGCAACAGTGTATTTAATATGCAACACCCAAAATTTTATATGCAAAGTGCACAGTCTCATTTATCATCCCAGCCTATATACGTCCCACTGTTGGGCACAGGCCTCCTCTCAGAATGAGAGGGCTTGGGCCATAGTTCCCACGCGGGCCCAATGCGGATTAAAAACTTCACACACAATTGAATTGCTTCGAAGGTTTGTACAGATTTCTTCACGATGTTTTCCTTCACCAGAAAACTCGTGGTAACTTTCAAATGTAATTTCGCACTAGTCTAAGGGGCTGTTTCACCATACATTGATTAGCGTTAACCGACGGATAAATGTGATGCCGTCTCCATCTATTCGAACAAAACAAATAAAGACGGCATCACACCTAACCGCCAGTTAACACTAATCAATGGATGGTGAAACAGCCCCTAAGTCTACAGAGTAATATTACAGGGGATTGAACGCCCCTGTTCTTTTTCGAAATTTTTGATCCACGTTGTAGTCACGCCTTTCAATACCTAGAATACCTTGAAGTACATAAAATAAAATAAAGTACCCGGGTGGCCGAGCTTTGCTCAGGCTAAAACTCATTAATAAGCGTTTTCCCAGAGATAAGACCAACATACCCCGAAAACCCCTAGGTACATACCAAATTTCATCGAAATTGTTGGAGCCGTTTCCGATATTCTTATTATATAGAAGAATTGCACGTTTAAAGGTATTAGGTAGATAAAAACTTAAAAAAAAATACGTCTTATTGAGCCAATGACAGCAAATGTTTGAGCTAGTAATGTTAGGATTATGGTCTTGCAGATATTGGCCATACATATTGAATTGAAAATTATTAAAATTGTTAAATATTAAAATTGAATTAACTTAAACAATAAAACAATTAAAATTGGCAATGCTGTCTTTAAATCTAAAATCACAGTACCATTTACCAAGGACCAATCTCCATTTTAACGAATTTCAAGCGTATACGAAACATTCAACGGTATTTAACGAAAACTTCATTAAGCCGAAAATAACAAAGTCATTCCGAAACTCGAATTGTTATTTAACACTGAAAATTATTGCGGGAATAATTATTTACTTACCAAACAGGCAGGTAGAGCTCTGTCCTTCTGGAACAAAAACAGATGAAACTTTTAATTAAAATCGTTCGTTCCAAACTTTATCATTGTTCTTAATAATTACACGGAATTTTAAAGACGAAATCGAATTTGCTTTTCTGTATTTGTTATCCCTAGAATCAGGGATTCTTCGCAGGCTCATCTGAATACTGCAGCTTTGTTTTCCAATAAAAAACCGCAGAAAAATTGTCAGTACGTCAGGAAAACAAAATATTTCTTCGTGGCTAAAAAATTTAAATTGGCTATTCACGAATACCTCACATATGTTTGACAGCAACATCGTCTTCATAATCTATTTTTATAGTTGATCCCACGGATATATACTAAATTGGATGACATAAGTGCGGTAAACTGTATAAACACCGAGTGTGTTCATTTTTATCATTTTATGGAAAATATTTGCCTGTAATTTGAATGATGTAAGTACTTAGTAGATTAACATTATTCAGCATATTCGCTGCTGTTAAACTAGGATGTGTTTATTACAAGAAAATGAAATCTTAGCGTCATTCAGTTGAATACAGACCCGTGATTTAAATTGCCCTTTTCTCTGCCGTTATAAACCTTTTTTAAATAAATTTTATGCTAAAGTATTCACAAAAAACAATTAGTATATCATATTATAATTAGTATATTATGCTAATTTTAAGAAATTTAAGTACCAATGAAAATGTACACCATCTAAATACTAACCAAAGAACAATTTACGCAACTGCGCTATATTTCTATAATTTCGAAATAACCTTTATACCTAATGCTAGTCACCAATTGTGCTGTATAATTTAATTTTAAGGGCTAGTAAATACTACTAATATATTATTAGATTTATTAGCCACAAAATGTTTGATTAGCGGACTGGTTCGTTACCTAGTGGTTGCAGCAAAACAAACCGCCTTAAAGCATTATTAGCACAGTTTCCAAACTGTCAAGAGTAATTTTCGATGAAAAGTCTTATGCCTAGTCTAACACATCATTATTGCGAAGCAGGATATTATCTCTGACTACATTTTAATATCCCTCAAACACACTGGCATGGATATTATATCGATTTCATTGATAAATTCTTATATAATTATCGTAACCAAATGTTAGCTCTCATGGATGTGACAACTTAATTTTCGAAACATAATAGTTTGCGAACGAAACAATAATATTAATAGTCAATTTACATGAGACTTCCGGACAGGTATTATGTGAGTGACATAATAGAATAGCATAATGGTTGTGTAAGTCAAATGGGTGTAGGTAGGTATATTGGGGGTCGGAGGTCGAAGTGAGAGCGGGAGGGAACGACCCTGCCTCGCCGTGGCAGGCAAGCTCAGTGCACACTGGAGGGTTAAACGCGCACACTACTTTGCATAAAATGACTTTGCCTTTGAAAAAATTGTTTGTAAATGTTTGTAGGAAAACGTAAACAAAGTTTTGATTTTTTTTTAAATCCTACTGACGAAAGAAACTAGCGGATTGATTGTTTTATGGACTGTGTTTTCGAATCGAATTTTATTGACTCGTAAGTTTTGCTCGTCCGTATAGATAATTAGATTTTTATTAGTCACTGGCATTAAAATAGTGCCTATTGATGCGTATTTTGAAAATAATTAACTAGTAATAAATTACTTAAAAAGTAGGTTTTCGTAGTGATTAGCTTTGAATTGAAAATATTCATTTACGAAATTTTAAAAGTAAGATTAAGTCATACATGAATAAGAAAATTATTACACTGATTCTTAATGTTAAGCAAATTATAGAATATCTTAAAAAGGATGCCAGCTGAGACATGTAGATTTTTGGAGTCAGTATACATTTGTGCAAAAATAATAGTGTGTCCTAGTCCTTATAAAACCACAAGAGGAAGAAGCGATGCATCACTAAAACCGGTACTCTCGCGCAGACCCGCTCCACTCGTGCCAAACTGGTTTCAAAACCAACCGATAGTGTTTTAGTTAATTATCTTTGAAATAATTAAAAAATAAGCCTCAAATAAAATGTTACACAACTTATGACAAATTAAGATGAATCACTATTAAAATAACAACTCAACATTTCAATATCTGGAGGCATGATAATCTTGATACCTTGTAATACTAATTAAATTTTGACGTGGATGGATTTGTGGTTTAAACTTTTTATTACGTACTTATTATACCTCTTTATTACATTAAAATACTGGCTGGATAAAGATTAAAAGAAAGTAACGTTCAGTATAAAGCGGTTTAAATTTATAATCATGTAGAGATACATACGATTAATAATGAGAATCTCCATACGTAAAATAAAATAAAAACCACAAAAAAGAAACGATTGCCTGCAATATGAAACGGTTTAATTGACTGTTTTATTGAAAATGAGAACAGCAATGCATTCCTGACTATACTCGTAAACATTGATGTAAGGACAAAACGACAAAAATTGAGGATTAGGTCCGCTGTTACGTTTAAGATTATTTCGTGAATAATCCACGGGAGGAGACTGATCTCTTCCCGTGGGTGTCATAAAAGGCGACTGAACTGAGAGCTGAGAACGGCACGGTGGGCTCTTATCACCCGTACCCGCAAGTTTTTTTGCATATCCAATACAACAATGACTCTTTATGGAACACCTAAACGTAGTAAGCAGTACATAAAACATAGGTATTTAGAGATTTTCCTGGATAAGCAATAGGCGGCCTTTTCGGTTCAGAGCGATCTCTTCCAGGCAACCTTTACAGCATATTAGAGCAATATCAAAAAATACACAAAAGCTGACCACACAGAGGTAGGTTCAATACACATACACAACAAATCTAAATAGACAGCAATATTATAAATAAACTAAATATAACATTCACACGGAAGATGACAGATAGTGCTCCTTAAACATAGATTAAAAACTACTTAATTTAATTGGATTTGGGTGTTACGTTACAGAAATTTTCAAAAAGAACGAAAGCGTTCAACTAAAACTTATTAAAATGCATTCAAGTTATTCTGCCATGGCAGGCAGTATAAAGTTTTCAGCTCACCTGCACTACGTGCATAATAATCTTGTCGCAGGTATATTTTAGCAAAATTATGAAAATTGCGTTGTCATGCGGGTGGGCGCATGAATTAGTTGTTTTAATTTGGATAGTTTATGTGCATATTTGAGTCTAGACGTTGTTTGGAATATTTTACATAAATGAAAATATAGACACAAATATCAAATTCAAAATTCAAATTCAAATGATTTATTCAGTAAATAGGCCGCAATGGGGACTTTTACACGTCATCTTTTTTTAAACTACCAGCGCTTTCGGAAAGACCATCATTGCCAAGAAGAATGCGCCGCAAGAAACTTGGCAGAAAGTCATTTTTTCATAAAAATATAATTACAAATAAAATACTTAAAAACTATATTATACAATTAAAGAAAAAAAAATACAAAAAATAATAATAAAAGAAATACAGGGATGTATGGGGTCCCTTAGTTAAAATACTAAACACTAACTATATCTACGTTCAGTGGAAGTGTAGAATGCTTCCACCGTCATAAATTTTAAAATAATAATAACAATAATTTAGTTCTGAAATATACATTTCAGGTCAAGTAACCATTAAGCTTTTGGATTTCGAAGGCAAGTTCACGTATCGTTTGAAAATAAAAATTTAGATTATGCCTTCCTTGTTATAAATACTTGCTAGGAAAGCTCTATGAGATAATCTTGAGGGTAATATTGTAGGTTTTCCGGACTGTAATTGTTGGCCATTTCCAAGCAATGTTAGTTACAAGAAACAAAAGCTATTTCCTTTGTTGTTAATTTTCCCCTTAATTAAATCACCGATTCAGTAAATCATGGTTACCCTATTTTTAGAATCATTACCTCTTTGGATCCTATTTAGACTGTTTTATTCTTATATGACTCCTTTGCTATAGTGGAAATTCAAGTCAGTCATTGTCAATTATTTGTTTTGTTGTATCGAGGAAATAATTTGATCATTGCATGTTTTTAGGATCCCACTTATCTTTAATGCTTCATTAATTCATATCACCTGATCACCTGTTCGATGTCCCCATGTACCTATATGCGGAATTGAATTTGAAATTTAGTTGAAGTAATTTGTTTTCTTTAATAATTGTTTATTGACTCATTAGTTATTAATTAGCATTAAGTAAGTACTATATTAACAGCACTTGACCTAGTTCTATATTATTTTTCGTTATTTCTATGCTTTACATTTTTTTATTCTTAAATATTCGAGCCGAAGGTACTGCTAAACAAATGCCTTGTTTTCTGGAAACGTAATTAACTTGTCATAAGCAAAGTCACGCAGAAACCAGAAGGATTACAAAATTAAAAAGCTTTTCAATACGTTCAAGTGAAATTTTAATTTTGCAAGTCGCAACATTGAACTCGGGAGTGTTAATTAAACTCGTCTCATTCAATGAAACTGAGAATGAGTTGCCGAAATTAATCAGTATTTGAATAAGTCAAGTAAAGAAAGTTCTAAACGGGTAGACTCGGAGAAATTGAATTTCATTCTATTAGAGAAGTTCTTGAGTTGATTAGCATAGTACAAGGCGAGATGAAATGAGCTTCACCTGGCGCTGGTCAGCTGCGCCTGCGAAAGCTGTGACCTAAAAAACTTGGATAATCTATTCGTGTAACGGTATTGAAGTCTCCTGTAAAGATTATTGAAGCATTGGCTATAAAAGCTTCATATACCGAGTGTGCCCTGTAATACGAGCAAAAAATTAAAACGTAGATAGATCATCCTCGTCAAACTGAACAACATTATAGTTCAGCGACTTTTAAAAATAATGGAGTCTTTGAATTTTCCTTTTTTCATACAAATCAAATACTGCTATCAATGTACGCCATCCTAGAACACAACTGACGTCGCCTGTCACGCTACAAACATCAAGCATTTTGCTTTACATTGCTTCTTCGAATAAACTTAAAACTGTAATAAAAATTAAAAAACTAATTACCTATTTTTAAAAGTCGCTGAACTAATGGTGTTCAGTTTGACGAGTATGTTCTATGTTTTAATTATTTGCTCATATTACAGGCCACACCCGGTAGACATACGAGTGAATCCGAGTATTTTTGGCTCAGCGAGCTTTCTCTCGACGGAAAAACAACGAGCGGAAAACTCGCCTAGTCATAGTAGTCATGTAAGTACGTGAAATTACGTGTACCTGCCTCAACAAAATTTATTGATTCAGGCATTACTATCCGGAAGTCTATATCAATAAACTACAATTTGACACCGAAATTTAACAAACTTTTTTTTGCAACAGGCGTCCTCAATAAATGAAACTCGAATTATAAATCATCAAATACAACACTACAATTTGGTATATTACAATTTGGTTGTAGAGAAGCAAGGTAAAAATATGATAGTTCACCAATATGTAAACTCTTAATTGTACAAAATAATGTAAATAAACCACTTTAAAGTGTTCACCAATAGAAGATGCAAATAAAAAAGTTATTATTTGCGAACTGACTTAAAAAAAAACTGCTGGTGATTTGCAACTGAACTGGTTTTTAACAATAAAAGTTTTTCTGTACTGGTGCGTTTATTAGCAATTATAGCAATATTAGCGCAAGATACGAAAGTATTATCACAGACTGAGTTTAGTTAGTGATGCGTGACTCTCTTGGGCTTAAGGTTTTCGAGTAATTTACTAGACATTTACGAACAAAAATACAGGAAAAATTGCCTTAATGTCTCATGATTTTATGTTTTTAGAGCAAACGAAGAAATAAATATCTCCATTTCTAAGTTACTCGTATACCTATCATTTGCAAAAGAGATATGCAGGCGTTGTCTTGAACTGCTGCAGGAACGCTAAAGCAGAGTCATAAAGTAAGTTGTTAACGATTATCGCGCACCAGTATTACGCCAGGTAAATTTCATCGTAGAAATCTTAAGTACCATTTTTAACATAGCTTGCGTTCGCTGATTTCATGGCATGTATGCTGTCGTCAGTGAATTGCAAAAACATATTGCCTTGTAAGTATGCGCAAGTAAGATCATCCATGATAATTTTAAACGAAGAAAAAGGTTAAATACCTAACTTTATGTGCCAGTGGTTTAAATTTCAATTTCTTATTATACTTTTTATATCGATATAAATCTTGCAATTTAAAAATTACTTTAAACAAATAATAAATAAGTCTGAGTACCTCCACAGTATTTATTCAAGACGAAGCATCTTTACTGACTCATCAACAAGCGGCGAAACAACGAACTTGAAACTTTGTGAGTGTTGGCGGGCCCCTTGAAGCATAAGCGCTTATTAAAAATGGATATTTAGTAATTAACTCCCGGGGGATCAGAGAATGGTGATAAGAGGGGTCCTAACAAAGAAATAAGTTGTGAGGAATACTGCGGGGTGAGCTAGTACGCAATGATTCATTTGGAATATTATTTTTTGCACATCAAATAAATAATTGCCTATATATCAATTTATTCTCATCATTTATATACCTACCTTTGTACATCAATTAAATTATTTCAATACAAATAAACTAACTGTTTAGCAAAAGTAGTACTGCAGATAATTCGAAAAAATACATCGACACAAACTATACAAAAATACTACAATCACATCAAAAATACTGACTCCACAGCAAATTAACTAGAGCGTGCGTAGATGATACTCATTCTCATAGCAAAATAACTTTTACTGTCAATTTGGCACCGGAAAATTAGGTACGACAACGAGCGGAGCGAGAAGGAGCGTTAGGTACAATTGCGACCACAACGCGCGAGCCGAGCGAGCAAAGCGAGCGCGCCGCGGTAGCGGCCGGCGAAGCGCCAGAACCTTATTTATTTAGGGAATAATTTGGCCCCTACTAGTGCTGGTTATGTAAAAAGTATATACATGCTGAAAATAAATTGAGAGGTAATTATGTATTTGATGTGCAAAAATAGAAGCTATATTTAAAAAAAAGGAGTTACAAGGTATGATGTGCGTTAGTCATTATTAGCTGTGCATGCAATAATAAAAATGCTTTACTTTAAGATAAATAGCGATATAAAGATTATAATTTGCAGTTTATTACGTAATATTTTGAGTGGATATTTTGCTGTGCAATCAGTAATTTTGATGTGAATTCGGATTTTTTTTGGATAAAAAAGGACTTTTTTGCTGTGCGTTTAATTACTACCCATTCTATTTTACCCCTTTATTAGCGATGAATAAAGCAGTTGACGGCGCCGGGGCACACGTGTCGGGGACTAGTTCCGCGATCCCTTCCTGTTTATTACGTGGCTGTTGCCACGCGTATTCTCTAGCTATACTATAATTATAGACGTATCGAACGTACTCGTACATCTGTCATTTCACGTGCCATCACATTTACTTAATTGAGTTCGACAACTGACTTTTATACTCAATACCTTACTGGCAAGGTCTCCTCTAAAACTTGTGATTTAGTTTCAAAGGGAATTGAATGGAGCACCGGGATTCCGACTTCCTCTCGGAATATTTTAATGAGAAATTCTCATAGCTTTAGAAACAGTAAATGAGGGCCGCGATCTCCTGCGTCAGTTTATTTTGTCTCACATAAAGTTTGTACAATTTTGGGGAATTCTCGGCAACGTCTTATTTGTGTGCGTCGGCTGGGATTAAAATATAATGTTTGGAAGTTGGGTCGTTCTGGAGTTTGCGAGTGGACCAGATTGGAATTATTACCTGGACGCAAGCGGACCGACCGCGGCGCGGACGCCGGAATTATTGCAAGTGCCAGATGCTGACAACAATCGCGATGACAAATGACTTTTACGCCTAAGTCTAAATTACAATTCTTTGCGCTACGGCTCTTTTTATTACTTCTGCAACTCTGAATAATTACCTTTTTACGTTTCCCTAGCCGTAACAAGAAGCGTTATGATTTACTTCAGTGCGTCCATCTACAATATCTACATGTTTATCGCGATTTACATTACAGCCATTAACATTCAAGGGAGGTGAAACAAAAGTTTTAACGATAGCGGCCGTCAAAAACAAATGAAAAAAACCTTTCAAACATAATTGGAACGATAGCATTTGAATTGCAAATGGTTTAAAAACAAAAGCACTAATCACATACGCTTATGAACGTATAGCCTGCGTAATGAGTTGTCTGTGCATCAGACCTCTTCGTTAATTAAAATCGTGTGTCAAGATCAACTGTGAACGTCCTAATTATATGAACTTGGCTAACGTTGACCTTGACGTTGCATCGATTCATTCATAAAAAATTATGATCTAACAGACGAGGGAGCCTGCATGTTGTGTCACGTCAAAATAAAAGCATTACTTAACACATACGCGTGAGTCGGCCTCAGGCCTCGAGCGCTGGAGAACTTTTTTGGGGATCCGTCACTGTACAATTTAATGCAAGTTAAAAAATGATGAATATGCAAAAATGTGTGATTATGTTTTTGTTTACATTATCGTATAACCTATGAATAGATTTGAATAGCATCAGGCGCGGCTCACTCCGCGATTTTATTTCCCGCTACAAGTAGATGTCTGGGGCCCCCTAGAGTGTGCTATTCAACTACAAGTGCCGCGTGCGAGTGAATACGAGTTATGCGATGGACTGCACAGAGGCACGATTCTTATGCCTAACTAAACGTCACTTTTATGCGGTAGTGAGGCTTCTGTACTTTGTGTGATAGCAGATGATGAGAGTATCAATACATGTTAGTTATAAAAGATTTCAGTAATTTTTGGCTGGCTTTTTATATATCCATTCATATTGTGGGGTTACGGTATTTTGAAAAGCCACCTGTTCAACAAAAGGCTTGAAATACGCGATAAGCAGGTTTTAACACGCCATATTGTATTGAAGGACTAGCATCTACTTTAATCCATAGTACCTACACAATGCCACCATATTAAGCCATAAGGTTGCTGAATCAATGTAAGTTTAGCATGACCTTTAAGCTTAATATGACTAATGGAAATCTCATAGTTATTGTGTCTGATTCATTGTTTTATAAAACGGCTTATTAAGCTACTTAAGCCGATGGATGGTAATCACTGGCTGCGTAATAAAATGATTAAAGATACAGGAAACGAAATGAGTACATATACTGTGTAAATCTTGTATTATAACCGTGTGCGGAACCACTGGCTGGCGTGACCGTTTCGTTTTTAACCGGTTCCTTTGTTTCATGTTTTACACATATTTTTGACAACGACTTGTTTGATGGTTCGGCACGTTTAGCTTGTTCTTCCGCATTCTCAAACTTTAATTAAAACACACCCTTAGTTTAGTTGTTATTGTTTTCAACATCCGTAAAAAACGTCACGGTGCCTTTATGTTCCTTATCTCATGCTAGATTAGATTATGGACGTGTCTAAGTTAAGTCCCTCGATAGGTTCCTAGTAGTTCCTACTGTGTACGTTCAAGGACTTTAATTCATGAGCCACCTTGGAACCATTTCACAGTAAACGTTATAGTGACATCGCATTCGTTAACAATGAAAATCGTAGGTAATGACTTTTCTTTTGAAAAAGTTCCATGGTGGCTCATGAAAGTCCTTGACCGCAGGTACTGTAGTGGACGGACGGTCCACTATTCTATTATTGCCCTATTAAGTTATTAAGCAATTAAAAACACTTCCTTAGGATATTTTCCTGTGTATTTCCAATCAACATGCTACGTTGGCAGCTCGGATACAAGTCTTTGTTTTACACCCTTGCGTCCGTTCCATATTATTATTCAAAAATGGAACTATGCTGCCAGCATCGAACCAACGGACACAAGAAGTTAGTACAGTACGTGACAGTAACAATCGTTGTTACTATATAAAACTACCTTAAGGGTAGTTGACTTTGAGAAACAAAAACGTCTATTAGAAAGGTTCTTTGTGGTAATAAAATAGTATTATCATTTTGTCGCTCTTCTATTTACAGTGTCATAACTTTACTTTGCTATTTCTATGGGCAAGTTAATTGACTTCAAGAACTTTATCTCCCCTTTTACAAGAAGAACCACATACCGGTTGCTACGAAATTCCCACCAAAGGTGGCGAGGGAGTGAAATGGTCCCTTGTAACAGTCCATTTTACAAATAAAAACCATAGTAGGTACAAGTATAATTCTTTGAAGAACGGATAAAATGAAGTTTGTGCAACCCTATTTTAAATAGATTATTGAATCAGGCGTTACTTTGCGGAGGTCCATATCAATGAACTAAATGAATTTGATAGCATGGTGTACGGTTGTTACTCTGAAGATGAGCTCTGGTTGAGTTCGAAACGTGTCACTGTGGTGTGGTGGTGGTGATAGATGGGTTTGTGTGATTTGTGTGTGTTCTTACAGTGTGGAGGTGGAGGAACTGCATGAACACGCATATTTTGCATAAGCTTAGCTATCGTAAGTTCGCGGGTGAGCAGGGAAATTATTTTAGTTCATTTTTCAACCCTATTTTAGTAAAACTAAAGAATAAATATCACAAAAAGTCTATTTTATGAGTACACCTCACCTTATATCCCCGGAGTGACAAATGACAAGAATAATAGAAACAAACTCAATAAGTCAATATACCTTTCAGTTGAAATCATCTACGACAATTCAGGCTGACTGACAAGAAAGCCCGCAGGAGTTGACCCTAACATTAGTTTTTGATATTTTTGTGTACTTAAGTAGCACGTCGTACAATAATTCCCTTTCACATGTAGAGTATCTCATACAACTTCGACCAATGGCTCTCTCTGGCCACAACAAGTATTTCCGCTTTCATGCATGCATCTCGCCTTGACAAAGTTTCTGTCTCATACAATACATGCATAAACGTGAGTATGCTATTACATACGTTACTTGTGACAGCAATATGCAGTAGAAAGTTCAACGTACTTTGTATGATTTAACGAAATCCGGTGTCAACTTTATGCGGTCATTAAATTGCTTTTATCGGTGAAGCGCATCGGTAACGTAACCGGCGACTCAAAGATATTGAGACAGATAATTTGAATTCAATTGACGAAGAATGAAAGAGTTGATATTTGGCTTTTCATATAAAAAGTGACAACGGAGAGCAAGTTCGTTGACTTGGTCATGACTTACTTTTCAGTGGATGTTATAAAAACAGTTGACTACAGCGAATCAGAATTTGTTGGAGCTCCGTCTATAATAGTTGCTTGCAATAAGTTAGCATGTGTAATTTTTTTTTGGTATTGTAATATTTAGATTTTTGTGAAAAAAAATCTTTTTGAAATTTTGATTTTTGTGAATGATCATTCTATAGAAAACTATAGGTTAGGTTAGGTTTGTTTTATAACAATTCTGAACAATCATTGGATTCAGAGAAAAAAGAGTTATGACAAACGACCATTCTGACAAACATTACATTCGGACTTTCAATTAGTATGCGAGCCGATATGGACCCAAATAACAAAAACTTAAAAGTTGGGTGAAAATTTTGATAAGTAATTATTTCAATAAGTTATTGTGTCTTATTTAGTAAGATCTGTCACAATTTTTTATTATATTAACGGATCCATCGTTCAAATTGAGTTTTGGTTCCATGTGGACCGTGCTATAAGAATCGATAAGGAGTCAGACTGGCCAAGTACGAGACGGACTCATACACGAAGTTTATTATTACAATGGAACAAAAAACGCCATGAATAACAAGTTATATTAAAAGGGTTCCTTTTAATTTAAAAATTTGTTTTATTTTTAGTAATTGGTGTTAAATCGCCCAGAGTACGAGTAAATATAGTATAATTACTACATTAAATGTTTATGTTGTATCTATTATAGTTTAAGAGACAGTCCTATTGCGCACTTTGTGCGTGGAACCCTAAAAAGCAGCAAAAATATATTTAAATACTTTGTACTTTTTCCTGTTTTCAATGTAGCGAAAATATTTTTGCAATAGGTTTGCGATAACTCGTAGTCGTATGTGACCTTTCTGGATATTAAATGTACTTATCAATATTTTTATTATTTATCTAACTTATACCTACTTAACCGTAAAAGTTTAGCGGATCCATTATACTCGTAAATAAATTAGTTGCAAATGTCAATATTATGCAGTTTCACTCTTTTATTGCAGTTTTGCAAGTTTTCGTGCACTTCAGATTACCTATTAATTAACTGAAAGTGTATAATTATGTATTTTTAACGATGTTCGTGTAATACAGGCGCTTGTTACAGCATGAAGTAATTAATACACGTAATCATCATGTATTATGAGATTTGATACTGAAAACGTGTAGGAAATTTGTAACTGTAATGCATTTGTAAAATTACCCGTGAATTGCTTTGATGTTCGAAAAACGTTTTGATATATAGTCGAACACGTACCTAAAAGTAATTACGTCTCAGGGAATCCTTTATAATCTTGTTTAAAGTTTTGTCAACAAGTTAATGAAAAAAAAAACACTTAACAAAAAAAGATGTATTTTTGACAAGTCATACTCATAAAACATGCACACACTTAATAACCGAAAAGTGATACAAAAACCCAATTGTTAAAATACCCCAGAAACAAGTTGATGCGCTTGCGCAGAGTGCGCGTTGAACTCTTTTGTATGGTCAATTGTATTATCACAACAACGACGTTTGATTATAGTCCGATTTTAATGAAATGGTGATTAAGATAAAGACAAAGATAATTTATTTGTCAAACATGAGTTCCTATATACAATTGTTAAATTGAATATATAGATGTACAATAATTGTATGTCCTGTCCTTCATGTCTTGCCTTGCAGCATACAAATTTTTACTTATGACTTTAAATAATTATACAATAAAAAAATAGGAAATAATTAAATTATAATCAATATTACATTAATGTTATATAAATAATTTTGCATTTCATACTAATGCTAATCAGTGGAACATTTTGAAAACAATATCTAGTCTATATTATCTAGTAGATATTCGTTAACAGAGTAATATGCCTTGTCGGTTAAAAAATCTTTCAATGCTTTTTTGAAACTAGGTCAAGTTAAAGCTTTAAAGAAGAACTTATAATCATAAGAATAATATTAGTTACAAATAGGCGTTTTTCTTGCCGTTAATAATTTCTATAAATAAATACCTATTAATCGACTCCACTATTAAGTTCTATGTTCTCACGTTGTGATGATCTCAGTTTGAATTCATCTTGACAGTTAATGTATTTATAATTTGGTTTTATACTGGTATTATATAAATCCAATATAATAGTATTTATAAAATGCAACTGCGGTTTCACAGTCTGCCACATCCTGTATAAAAGGTGACGTCATAATTATTGTCTATGAGTAGGAAATCATACTGCGCTGTTTCACTATTTGTTCCTCATTGATGTCATCTTCCAAATCAACACCAAATATAAGATTTAGTCTCTGTTTCTCAAACTTTTTTTATCTTAAATAGCACAGAATCAGTGAGTTCTTAATCTACTGCTACTGACTTTTTTAACTACTAGTTGTTACCGTAGGCGACAGGCTAGCAACTTGTCACTATTGTACCGTTTTTGTCAAACTTAAAACCTATTTAATTGCTAAAAGTGGCTCCGAAGCGGTAACGTTTCGTGTGCTCTGCCTACCCCATTTGGGAATACAGGCGTGATGTTTGTGTTGTACGTAGTTGTTGATGGCGACTTTGTCTGTGAAAATTTTTGTTTATCGTGTACCTGCGGGATAGTTCCGGATAAAAATATATATACATTTCCGGGATAAAAATTCTATATCCTTTTCAGGGTTTAAATCCATCTTCAAACAAAATTTTTAATGCGCATGGTCTTAAAGTTAGAAATGGAACATAAACCAATTAAATGTCTTAGCGAGGTTGCATATTATTTAGTTTACTATCTAAGACTGGTCGTTATTCTGTATACCTGACAGGTACAAGTGTGTAGAGTTAGGAGTTAAGTGAAATTCCAAGCTTAGCAACATGTACGAATATTTTTTTGGAATTCTTGAACATAAAGCATTAAACTAACTTAAAATAAAAAATAAAACCGGCCAAGTGTGAGTCGGACTCGCGCAAGAAGGGTTCCGTACCATTATTTATACAACATTAGACATTAGCAAAAAAAAGACGTTTGTTGTATGGAGGCCTCCTTAAATATTTATTTCATTCTTTTTTTAGTATTTGTTGTTATAGCGGCAACAAAAATACATAATCTGTGAAAATTTCAACTGTATAGCTATCACGGTTCGTAAGACAGACGGTGACAGACGGACAGGGACAGCGAAGTCTTAATAATAGGGTTTCTGTTTTAACCCTTTGGGTACGGAACCCTAAAAAAAAAGATGGCGTGCGTGAGGTTTTCAGTTATTTAATTAACACTTTGTAAAGATAATATGTGGATACAGGTCGCTTCCGACCGAAGCGACTTGGAGGTCAAAGTCAAAGTCAAAATATCTTTATTCAATTTAGGCTATAACAAGCACTAAAGAATGTCAAAAAAAATCTACCACCAGTTCGGAGAAACCTTTGTTAAGAAGAATCCGGCAAGAAACTCAACGAGGTATATATTTTTTTGTAAACAGATTTACAATATTATTAAATGCTATCTACACATCACAAGCATTTAACACATTTTATTTTTAACACAGTAGGTTTGCTATTTGAAGTAAGGGATCGCCAATGCGGATCGGAATTATTATCCATGCCATAATATAATCATTAACTTTATTATACGCCTTAGATATTAATTTATTCTTGACAATAGATCTGAATTTTGTATCCGTTTCATTGGTTATATTCTTTGGAACTTTAAGCTTCCCTGGGTTTCTATATATTCTAAGGCTACTTTGGCTTATTGACGTTAGTGCGAAAGTCGCATATGTTCTTCCTAACATACATGATTATAAATAATTTATTGAATCAGGCGTTACTTTGCGGAGGAGGAAAAACATAAAGCGACGGCAGTGTTAGGATAGGTTAGGTCTATGGAGGAGTCTTATATCCAACAGAGAACGGCCTACGACTGATTATGATGATGATAGATGTCATAGATGATGGGTACTCAGTTAAATAAGCCACCAAGTCCACCAACATAATCGCACGCCACGGTGGTCGACCGATCGAATCGATGGGCACCGATTAGTGCACGTTACGCAAGTGTCATTGCCGTCATTTGCATAAGAACTGTGAGTAATCGACATCGCAATTATTGTATAACTTGAGGGAAAATTCCGTCGCGATCCGAGTTGTGGGGACCCGCAGACCTAAGATCAAGATGTGTTGTTTACGTTGTAAGTGATTTATTGTATCAGATGTTGGTTTCTAGAGGTTTCAAAAGCGAACACTGATTTTAGGGTTCCTACCTCAAAAGGAAAAACGGAACCCTTATGTAGGAACACTTTGTTGTCCGTCTCAGGAACGGGTGGATCCTGAATTTTTTCAAGTTTTTCCACCCACCGGTTTAGATTTTAGAGGGGGGGGGGGGGGGGGGGGACGCTCGATTTGAATAAAAATTAGCACTTTAAAGTTGAATATTTTACAAACAAATCACTGAATCGAAAAATCGTTTTAAAAATCCGCTAATGGTTTTAAAATACCTATCCAACGATACCCCAGACTACAAGGTTCGATGAGAAAAAAAAAACACCCCCACTTTACGTCTATGGTACTCTAAAAAAATTTTTTTTTTTTTAAATTTTTTGTTGTACCATTTTGTCGGCATAGTTTACATACCTTTATATTCGTGCAAAATTACAGCTTTCTAATATTGATAGTCCCTGAGAAAAGCCGTGGACGGACAGACAGACAGACATGGTGAAACTATAAGGGCTCTGTTTTTGCCATTTTGGCTACGGAACCCTAAAAAGACGGCTCCGTACCTCAAAATCGATATTTTTTCTGAGTGAACTTTGTGAAAAATTTATTTCAAGGGCCAGTTTTGTTGACGTATTGATTTGAGATATGAGATTTTTTCAAAGTAGTGATGAACAACGGGGATCATAGAGATTGCCAATTTGCTGTTAGTTAAAGAAGCACTGAAACAACACATAAAATTAAGTAACACCTAATTAAGTACGAGGAGGTTTTACTTTACAATGGACAGTTCTCAGTGCTCTAATTAAACGCACAGACCTTATCTTTTTCGGGTGAAAAAATCAGTGTCTGATAATATAGCACTAATTGAGATTTCTTATCGATTACGTTACTTTAATGCTGAAGACAATGGAAGTGTCAAAAGAAAGCGATTAAGATTGCGATTAGAATGGTGGCTTCTTACAAACTTTTGTTTTTGTTTTGGACGTCGTTTTTGATGCTTGCCTAACTGTTGCCATAAGCAAGGGGAGTTGACTTTTTACATTCAAAAAGATATCTTATTTGATATCTTACTCAAGCTTTTTACTGTGACATTATGGGCTAACGACAGAAAATACCCATTTGATTTAATTGAATTTGAACTTGACAAAGATCAATTAAACTTGCAGTCTATTTACAAGCATTGTTATGAAAACATTAATTTAACAACAACAAAGAGAACATTTAGTTCTAAATTGGTTTCCAAAAGGACTTTTTTGTTTCGTTGCCGTTCTAAATGAGTCATAGATTTTTGCTTGTCTAGTATCCAAATTTATAACCAGGAAAGTATTGATGGAACTACTCTCAGTTATAAACAGGTATACTTTTGACATGGTCAAGCCCTCTCGGACTCCGAGGAGGCTGGTGCTCAGCACTGGGAAGTTAAAGCTGATAGGCCAGAGATACATTGTATGCGTATAAAATAACACATGGCCATCACTGGCAACAGTTACGCCGTGTGACGCTGTGCCAAGCCTATTTACGTCACTTATCAATTATCAACGCTTTCGCACTCGGTTTGTCAACTAGAACTGAAACAAGCGAATTGACCATAAAACCTACATTTGGGTTTCTCACGATGAATATGATGTCACTATTTGTAACGACATGATTCGATTTGGTTGGAGAATTAAAGAAATTTTTAAAGCGCTGCGGGTGTCTATGGGCAGTGGTGATTACTTAAAATCAGGTGACCCACTCACTAGTTCGTTTGTCTGGCCTCTCTAACATAAAAAAAAACATCAATAGGCATCTTCTGTTGTGCTGATTCCCCTAGGAATTCCTCTAGCCTCTCTAAATTGTCATTTAGAGAAAAGGGATCAAAAAGCTGCCATCTTCGGAATCTAGTCATTTTTAAGTTTTTTTTTTAATTTACGTTAAGTTTAAAATAGTTGTACTCATATATAGATAAAGAACCTATATAGAATCTAGAATCATATATAGAAAAGCATCTTCATTATCAAGGTCAAAGGACTTAAAAAAATACATTTAATTTCATACTATTATATGTAATAGGGAAACGTCCGAGTTACTAGCCATTGTCCCAATAGTTGCTGTTTTTAATTGTATGACATTAACAACAGTAGTGGCAGCAGGGCGTCATCTATTGGACAATAGCAAGTCGAGTAACAGGGCATTTACCTTATCCGAGTGTAAAATTGTAATACCTAGGTGACCGAGTTTCGCTCGGGCTAAAAACTCGATGACAAGCGTTTTCCCAGAAATAAGACCAAGCTAGATCGATTTTTCATCTCCGAAAACCCCTACATACCAAATTTCATTGAAATCGTTAGAGCCGTTTACGAGATCCCAGAAATGTATATAAATATATACAAGAATTGCTCGTTTAAAGGTCGATTAGATATAAATAAATAGATAGTGCTCTGTAAATGTTTAGAACTTCAATATTAATACTATCAAAGCCTGTTTCGCCACACAGATAAATTTCTAATATTTTTGTTAAAGTACTTCCAGTAAACGAGTCTTCTAGTGACTTTATAGAAGTCTGTGTTTGATATCTGTGTACGGTTGCTATGACTTGTTATTCTAAAATTGTTGATTGGTCTTTATTCCAATATATTTTCCCTTAGCAAATGCATTTACTTTAATATGGTAGCAGAGCGCAAAAATAAGATTTGAAGCTTAAACCGGATAACGGTCTATTTTTTCAAAGAGTGCGGAACAATCAAATCGAACGAAAATGGGTTCAAACATTAAATTCGAGATTGGACGACTCGAAGGTAGTACCAACTGGCAAACCTGGAAATACAAAGTTTCGTTGCTATTGCGGAGCATACCAGGTACGCTAGATATAATCCAAGGTATAGCGACAAAGCCTGATCCGCCTGCGGCAAAGGCGTCATCTGAGGAATTGTTAAAATATAAGACTGATTCGGACAAGTACCAAAGTCTCGACAGTCATGCATTGCTTATCCTTACGACCAACATGACCGAAGAAACCTTAAACAAGGTAATTCGATGTGGAACGTCGAAAGATATGTGGACAGAGCTACATCGTCTTTATGATGGGGCAAAGGAAGATCGAAGCTATGAACTTTGCATGAGGTTTTTCCGCTTTCAACTTGAAGATAATGATATGGCAAGTCACATCTCGACACTTAAAAACATATGGTACGACTTAAACAAGGAAATTGATGGAAATGAACTCCCGGAAATGCTTTTAATTTGCAAAATCTTGGATACCCTTCCAGATAAATATTTTAACTTTAAGTCTAGCTGGTTGTTGATGAATAAGAGTGATCGAAATATCGAAAATTTGACGACTCAGTTGTGTGCGCACGAAAGAGCTTTAACGAGTGGATGTAAGGACAACATCGAAGAAGCATTAGTACTGAGATCTAAAGGAAGAAGTAAGGATAAATTTAAGAAAAGGAAATGCAATTATTGTAGAGAGGGATTCCACAAGGTCACATCATGTCAGAAGTGGATTGCGGATGGCAGACCTCCTAAGCCTCCCAAGCAAGCTGCGAATATTGCGATGTTGACAGGCCTGGCTTTAGCATGCGACAATCAAACCACTGATAAAGACACTTGGTATGTCGATAACGGTGCGACCAGTCACTTTACAAATAGAAGAGACATATTCCAATCTTTTGAAAACTTCGGAGAATCGCGTAATGTATTGACGGCGAACGGAGAGGTGATCGAATGCATAGGAAAAGGCTCTATTCAAATTGAAGCTGACATAAAAGGTCATAAGGAGTTAATAACCTTAAAAGACGTATGGTACGTTCCAAGCATTAAGAGAAATTTATTTTCTGTGTTAGCCGCGCAAGATACGCTAAAGAACAGCATCTTTCAGTCAAATGCTCAGTCATGCAACATAAGTATTGATGGCAAAGTTGTTTTAATCGGAAATCGTGAAAAGTATGGCGGTTTATACAAACTTAATGTCAAAACACTTATGCCAGAACTTGAGATTAACCAATTGACAACGTCACAAAATCTTCAACTCTACCATGAACGCCTAGGACACCAGAATAAGAGACATGTAGCAAAACTGATACAAAGAGAACTAGGAGTGAGTCTAGACTCAAGTTTCACAGATATCTGTGAAGGCTGCGTCTTTGGCAAGACACATAGGCAAAAGTTCGGCGAGAGACCAAGAGCTACAAAATCTGGAGAACAAATTAGCGCAGACGTATGTGGACCATTCCCATACTCGATTTCAAAGTGTAGATACTACGTTCTGTTTAAAGACAACTACTCAAAATATCGATGGATCTACTTTCTGAGACACAAGTCTGAAGTTCACGCATGCTTGAAAGACTTTCTTGCTGAAGCTAAAACTTGCGGACACGTCGTACAGGAGTTACTCACCGATAATGGAGGAGAGTTCGACAACGAACAAGTACGAAATACTTTGAGACAATTCGGGGTAAGACAAAGATTTACGATGCCTTATACACCTCAACAGAACGGTTCTTCTGAACGCGAAAATCGTACGGTTGTAGAAATGACAAGAGCACTAATGCATGCTCATGATGAGATACCGAAAGGTTTATGGGCTGAGATATCCAAAGCTTCAGTCTACATACTGAATAGAACGGGACCTACTCCAATAGAAGGAAAGTCACCGCACGAACTTTGGTACGGTAAGAAGCCAAGAATAAATCATTTAAAAATTATTGGTAGTCATTGCTACGTGCATGTTCCAAAAGAAAAGAGATCAAGTAAGTTAGACAGGAAGGCTGAAAGAGGGATACTTATCGGATATGATGGTGATGAAGGATATCGAGTATTTGATTTGAAGAATCTCAAATTGATCAGATCACGAGATATTGTTGTTGATGAGATATCTTTGCTAGACAAGAAGAAGACTGATACAACTTCAAAAATACCTGAACCTGATACAAATATCTACGAGCTACCTGTTCCTTCAACGAGTTCTCCAACTTTTTATGAAGAACATCATCCACAAGCACAATCAGAGACAAACGATAGTGTTGAAGAGTATGAGTCATTTGAAGAAGATGAGACAGTTGAAAATAATATAGATCCCAATGTTATGACACGACAAAACGCCGACTTGCCAGTGCATGGCGAGCGTCAACTACGTGATCGAAGCCGGATTAAACCTCCACAAAGATTTAGTTTCGAGCAGTTCATTAACGAGGCTATATCCATTCCTGAACCATCTTCATATCGAGAAGTTTTACACAATCCTGAAAAAGATAAATGGATCGAAGCGATGGACAAAGAAATACAATCCCTTAAAGAAAATCAGACGTGGGAATTAACTAACCTGCCTAAAAATCGGAAAGCACTACCTTGCAAATGGATATTTAAAATTAAAAGAAACCCTGATGGTACAGTCGACAAGTACAAAGCACGTTTAGTTGCTGTTGGCTACAATCAAAAGAAAGGTATTGACTATGACCAGACATTTAGTCCAGTTGCGAAAATGAGTACAATAAGACTTCTGTTAAACATTGCTGCAAATGAAGGATTAGCGCTTAGACAGTTTGACGTTTCTACAGCTTTTCTATACGGTACTGTCAAAGAAGAAATTTATATGCGACAACCAGACGGCTTTGATGACAGAACTGGCCGAGTATGCAAGCTGAAAAGAAGCCTATATGGACTTAAACAGGCACCTAAATGCTGGAACGAGTGCATTCATGATTTTCTTATAGAATCTGGTTTTATCCAGAGTGAAGCTGATCCCTGTGTCTATGTCCGAGAACGTGGACATAATAAGATACTAATTGGGCTCTATGTTGATGACGGTCTGCTGGCTGCATCAGATGAGAAAGAAGCAGATGATTTCATCCAAAATGAATTGAAAGGTCGATTTAAAATAACGACAAAAATTCCATCTTACTTCCTTGGGCTCGAAATAGAACAAAACAATGAATGTATTAAGGTTCATCAAGCTGCTTACACTCAAAAATTGCTAGACAAGTTCGGGATGAGTAACTGCAAAGCTGTTGGGACACCCATTATAAAATGCGAAAAGGAAATGGAGAAAGAAGAATGTCCTGATCAACCGCCAAATTTTCCATACCGACAAGCTGTTGGATCTCTAGCTTATCTTATGGTTGCAACGAGACCAGATATAGCATATGCAGTTGGGGTGGTATCAAGAAGCCTAGATAACCCTACCAAAAATAATATTCAACAAGTAAAGAGAATCTTTAGATACTTAAGAGGAACTGTCGATACAGGACTCGAGTATAAAAAAGGCGAAAGTCGTCTTGTATGTTACAGTGATGCAGATCACGGTGGTGACGATACAAGCGGATGCTCTACGAGCGGAATGTTATGTCTTTATGCTGGATCGGCCATATCCTGGCGAAGCTCCAAGCAAACCAAGGTTGCACTGTCGTCTACCGAAGCGGAGATAGTAGCGGCCAGCGAAGCAAGTCGAGAGATTATTTGGTTGAAAAGGTTGTTACAAGATCTAAAAGTAAATATTGATACGCCTACTTTGCGAATTGATAATGAATCAGCAATTAAACTGGCATACAACCCTCCATCGGTACAGCATCGAAAGACTAAGCATATAAAAATAAAACACTTCTATGTCAGACAGTGTATATCTGAAAATGATATAGTCATTGAACAAGTACCGACAGCAGAACAATTGGCTGATATATTCACGAAGCCTCTGTACAAGCCAAAATTGATTAAGCTTTGTGAACAGTTTGGCTTGAAAAAGGCAAGGAAATGTTAAAGTACTTCCAGTAAACGAGTCTTCTAGTGACTTTATAGAAGTCTGTGTTTGATATCTGTGTACGGTTGCTATGACTTGTTATTCTAAAATTGTTGATTGGTCTTTATTCCAATATATTTTCCCTTAACAAATGCATTTACTTTAATAATTTTATGTGAGAAAATCTGTTCCATTTCTGTTTAATTTGTTCGGATAAACAGAGACAGAATCACTGATATCTATCACATAAAATACAAATGGTGAAACAGGTCCTGGAATAATTAACGTAAGTATAGTTGTGTTTCCATTCCAATACAAACGGGTGCATAAACGTCATACTAAAACTAGTTACATAGAAAACCAATAATAAGACCCTATTAAACCGGTAGCAGTTCTCATGAACTTGTTCTGGTAAGAAGGCGCAGTGACCGTATCGCTAGCACAAGTGATATGGCTTGGTTTCTTTTTCTCCATGTCGCAGTTGCCGTGGCTGTTCCGCTCACCTGCCAACCTGCCAACCATCCTCACCTGCTTCACGTAACTTTGGACCAACTTCGGGTGTCTTACCCGATCCTACGGACTATCGCCCAGCTTCCATCTTCATTCAACATCAGTACAGGATACGTAGTACTAGCTAAACTGAATCATAGGAATTAGATTTTTGCTGTTTTATCTAACAGATTCGAATCACACCCCAGATTTATTATTATCCTCCTTTGTTAGTAATTTTGTTGTTTTACTCGATTACAGGCAAATCCAAAACTGTAACTGTTTCTAAGAATTACATGAAGGACGCGAAAGAAAGGGCGCGCTTGCTAGCCTCTTAGGTTTTAATCAAGCATTATTACGGCGGAACACGGACCGAACAGTCGCCGAGTGCACTAAGCACTTGTTGTAGAACAAATTGTACAAGAAAGATCGCTAGCATGAAGGAAATAACAACCATGGCAGAATATAGCTAGTCTCAAACTAAGCAAAACTTTTTCTATGGAGAGGCAAAGATAGTTTTCATTTGAAGTTTGTGCAGAAAATTGTTAGTGAAAATCATTTTATGACATAATGTAACGTAGTTTTTATGTTGGACTTCAGTGACCACATAAATTAGCACATACCTATTTATAATTCAAGTCGGCCAAGAAACTGCTCCTAAGGTTAAATGTAAATTTATACGGTTTTAAAAATTAAAGACAATTATAAACTTACAATTTACGTTTTGATTTTTTACATAAATTTTAACCGTCATTATCTCCTATTCACCTGATATAAACTAGTAGAGCTTAATTAGCAGTTTATGTTATCGACTATACACTGAAGTTGGCAACTTAGTAACTGTGCAATGTATGACATGTTGTGTTCGAATTTTATAAGTTGTCTCACTGATAATGATAGCTGTGTCTAAGTCAACTGATTAAGCTGGTTGAGACGGCGAAGTCGCGAACATTTGCTACCTAGTGCAAGGGCAACCAAATGTAGCAGTTTTACGAAGTTACTTGCAGAATTCGTGATTGGATTAAAACAGGAATGTCTTTTCTAGGAATTGTTCACTAAAATACGCAGCGCTCGAGCATCATTACTGGATCAAATAAGGCTTTCATTCTAAGCACTAGAGAATTAATCAAAATTATTCGTTGCTAAGGGCGCAACCCGCCAACAGAACGCACCGCGTCAAAGATACCACTGTTTCCCTTTACTTGTTCTTGTTCATTTAAATTTTCACCGTTCAGTGAGATTTGAAGAGGGTCCGATTTGTATGACAAAGAGGAGACGTTTAAATCATTTTTGAGCGACTGACAGCTGATTAAGGCATTGAAAGTGGAAATTGAATACAATTAGGGAGGTATTGGTGTCAAAAACAGCGTGAGACAGATAAGAGAAAGAGTAACACAATAGAAAATTTTGTAGCGAGCTAAAGTAACAAAAGGATTGTTAAATTTCTCTCAAGTCATAGCAAGACGTCTTTAGCAAAAAAAATATTTAATAATAACTATAGATAATATAGCACAAAAAACAATGAAATTTACAGTTAAGAAGAAGACAAAAAGAACTAAGTACTGTAAACATTAAAAATATAAAAAAACACTCCGTCTAAAAAAATAAATTTAAACATTGAAATTAAGAAAGAAAGAAAGAAAGAAAATACATTTATTTAACGCCATAAAAAACAAACATAGAACAAATAAAGACATACATGACGCTAAACAGGTCCCCACTCAGCATAATGCCACGGCAAGCCGTGGCGCTGATTTTCAGTGAGGACCTTATCTAAAAACTAACTTAAAATAAAAATTTAAAATAAAATAAAACAAATATTAAATTGTATGGCAACACCGGCTTAAACAGTTCAAACGTGTGCAGTTGAAATGTTTTAAGTCACCGCCAAAAGTATACTTTGCAAATATGAATAATGCATATTACTGTTAAAATGGTTATTTAAAAACAACATGCTACATACTTGACTCCTTAAAACAAAAACACAGGTATTTCTATTAAAAGTATCTTACTTGACTAAATAATACGCCAACCAACAGTGGATACATTTTTGAGATCGTAACGTAATAAACCGAACTCATTCAGTCTACCGCCAATTGGTAAAGCGAAATCGACGTTTCTAGCTTATTTATAAGGACGACAAACATTATGAGCGCCTAAAGTGCAAAAAAAATAAATAAAAAAAATACAAGGTAAGATTGAGAGGTGCCTACTTATTCATTTTCTCAATTAAGAGGAAGCTTACGGATATGTCGGCATGCACACCTATACAATTAGTTTCTGTGTTGTTAGTAATCGTTATATAAGGATCTGTCTGTCAGGGAGGATTTGTTACAATCAGACTCATAAGAGAGCTCAGGATCAATAAACAATGGATAAGAGCTATTCTCGGAGTATCTAGGCGCGAATCAGAAATGAGAAGATACGTCAAAGAACTAAAGTTAGCTCAGCAAGTTGGACATTTTATGCTACTAGTATAACACACAAGTTGCAAGCCCTAGTTATAGTTGTTTTGAGCATGAGCTGTAGATTTGTATGGCTGATTGATTGAAATACAAGACTGAATTCACTGAAGTTAATTATAGGAGACTTTGTTGCCACCATCACAGTTGGAAGCGGAAGTTAGAGAAAAAATCTGTCAACATAAAAACTATATCAACTCGTGTTGCCAGCAAGGGTATTAAGAGTCACATACTCATAGAACTGGTAGCCACTGGGAAAAGGGTCTTGGAATGGCGCCAAATAGATAGACGATCTGTCAAAATTTGCAGGAAGCCATTGGCTGTGGGTACCTCGCACAGGACCGATCGTCGTGGGGAGGGGAAGTCATAGTCAGCCTGAAAATAGGCGATGATGATAGTTTCTATATAAAATAACAGAATTAAAATTGTCTGCTAATAAAGCAATTTTGCTAACATAACTGAGATAATAAAAAAACGATAAAAAATATCGGTGCATACTGCGTGACATTTATCTACAGTCGTAGCTATATAAATGCAAATTGTAAGATAATATCAATGTTTATATTACCAGTAGCCCTAATATCCCAGATGGCATTCCTCTGGCCCCTTGGAGCAAGGCCGCTGTCACTTTCATTGGAAAGTGCGCCGGCGCGGCCGGAACTGACCGCCGCCCGATCATAACTCACTGCTCTTAGGGAGGTAAACTACTACGCATTGTCCAATGGTGTAAAAAACTGCACGTAAACGGGGTGAACTAAATAAAAAAAATAGACGGAAAGAAAACATTTATTCGTGACAGTATAAATAAAATAAAAATAGGTATCACAGTCACGAAATAGAAATTAAGAAAACTATTTTTTTTGTTTATTAGTGCTTTGGAAAATCTGACGCCATATTCTGTCGCCTTATAAACGGTTCAAAAGATTAAAAAATATATAGATACTTGTTTGTTTGACTATGTTTGTATTTCATGATGTTTTTTTTAATTAATGAAAAAATGAATGACTTTATACTTAAAGTACTTAACCAAACTATTTTTTTCGATATTTTTTTAAAACATTTTATAATAATTTCACAGTCATTGTTAAGGTCAAATTGTGAAATCCACTAACCTGACGAGTGACATTCACGTGACATATAAAAGAGACAAAAATAAAGCTCACTTTTTAACCTACTTGTCCTAAATAGGTATGTGTGAATTAAAAACACTTCAAAGAAAGAAATACATTTATTCAAAACACAACCATAGACAACACTACACAAGACACAACAATATTATTAAGTACGATAGTATCTTGATAGTATAGATAGGTAGTAAGATAGTATATGTCATTGCGGTTGTGTTGTTGTGTTCAATTACCGACTTTAAAAAAAAACACAAATTGAGAACCATTATTACACTCTTTTAACTCGAGTTTTTGTCGAAATTGAGTTAGATACATATTCAGAATCAGCAAAACGAGTTCTACAACTTCTTTTTTGACGTATATTATTATATTGTAAATCGTCAGGATCCATGATTTACAATAAACATAACTGCAGTAACTGACAGTAAGTATAGATACTGCACTGACCTTTGAAGTCGTTGTACAATATTACATAGTCACTCCTTAACAAAAGTGCAGCTTCTTAAGTCACTGCGATTGTAATTTGGAGAGATCGCGTTTAGTGCTGTTGAGCCGTGAAAACATAACTGCAGCTTCTAAAGTTACTGCAGTTTAGTCGAGAACTTTTTCTTATTTAACCATTAGAATAACTGCAGTATCCACTAAACTGTAATCATAACTGCAGTAAATGTAACAGTTACTGTAGTTATGAATATGATTAGAAATTGTGGTATTTCCGACTATGGAATTCGAAGGCATAAGCGCATTTGACGTTAAATGCCACACATGCCAGTGATTTTTAAATTGTAATGCTAAATATACAATCTGCGTTAAAATAATTATTATTTTGGTATATGTTTCATATTCGTAGCTAAAATAGGTTACGAAATACAATTCATATAAAAAATAAATCTTTGGACCTCGTTTTCTCAAAAACTAGTCGGATCGAGTTACTGCACTCTTCGTAACGGGGGCAGAATTATCTTGCTTATCTTTTGAACATTAAGAGTTAGGCCCATTGTGTCTTGGAGAAATTAACTTCATTTGACCTGTTGATGGCCCCCTTAAAGTTGACTTTAATAAAAAATAACACGGTGTATATATCAGTGCATCAGTTCACATAATATATTATATGAACTGATTATTACGCTCATGCACGCATCTAGTAATTATTATACCGATTTTCCATGCAACATTCTCTAATTATGTGTATACGCAAAACTAGAATTCAGCCGAACAAAAGTTATCATGTAATTCACCATATAATTGCATGGTACCTATTCAAACTTGGACTAACAGTTGTTAGTAACATACTCATTGGATACAGCCCATCTCCGGTTTGCTGCATGTGTGTTAACGCGTACAACTTGTTGTCTATACTATATGCACACAGAGATACTTCGTACATACACGATGACACTGTGTCGTGCGCAACGTACGTGCACACTGAACGGGGTAAAAGTTCAGAGTTAGTTGGTGCCCAAAAAAATGGCATATATCGGTCACTGAGAGACGTCACATGTTTTTTAACTTCATGAAATCATTATAATATCTATTTTTGTATCACTTTAGATTCAGGAAAATTAGACAAGACGGCAAGCAAAACGAAACACAACGCGTGAGCCGAGCGAGCAATGCGAGTTCGCCGCGGCAGCGGCCGGCGAAACGCCAGGAGGAAATTATGTTATTTATCTACGCTGTTATTCGATCAGATGTATTCTTTACCTTCGGGATGACAGTCTAGGAGTTTGTAGACTTTCGGCCAAACGTACTTTCGGAATTTACGATTTCGGTCAAATAAACATTCGGTTTTTCAATATTCGTACTTTAATTCATAGGTCTTCTGAAAATCGGTTTCTTTGCTTCGTTTTTATGATGTATATCGGTCACATTGCGGGGCTGCGAGGTTATATTTTATAAATGTTCGGCAATGCAGTGTAAGTTGTATAATAAATATAGCTTTCTTACCGTGTAAATAACGCCTTAGTCTGAAGCTCGGGTCGTACCTACTAACATTAGTCAGTGTGCATCGGCTATAAGGAAGTGATCTCGTTCTAATTACTCGTAATTACACGAGACGTGTACTGTTCTTGAGCTCGATGTCTGTTGATTTAATTTGCGGTTTTGTTGATAGACGTCGGGTATGTGTACTCGTCACGACTTTTTTGTTTTAATTCGTAACCATGTTTAATAAGATAAATTAGGTATTTTCCGCTTTATATCCGACTGCGGCAAAGCAAACGGAGGGTTATGATTTTAACTAGTATGTGTTTGTGCTTACGTTTTTGTTAGTGAACTCTCCTTAAGTACTAACACTGTAAGACAGCCTAAACTAATTTATGTTTTATAAAATGAAGGTTCAAATACATAACATCCATCTACATTCGACGTTAATAGAAGAAAACACTGCTGGACTATTAAACTAAGAATAAACAAAGAATAAAGGTGGTGTAGTACGATCATGTGTGATTAGATCATGATGATAGGATATTTGAGTATATGTAGGTTACTTATGAGAAGTATGTATGTAGTAAAGGAATTACAACTTGTTTCACACATATCGCTTCACATTTATGCCCTCTGTATTTCTGAATAAATTTAATTTGGAGCCATTTGAAGTCAAACTAATTAGGTTGGTATCGAACTAGTAAGCTTGTTAAAAAGAGGTTAATCGCTAGTTGGTTTTAAATAAGATCGACGCGGAAAATAAAAGAGAATAATTAAAAGCAATGACTAAATAAAAGAAAAACAAAATGTACTTTATTGCATGGGTGGTTAAATTCTCGTTACTTGGGAGATTAACAAAAAATCTTTTGTTCAAAATTTGTTGCGGTATGACAAATGTAAAAATGTGGTCCAAGATTTATCTCGTCGGCCGCCTCGTCATGCAAAAAGTGCCCATCAGATTTTAATCATGTTCACGGGATGACGTGGAGGAACTGGAGTCAACAGGCCGTTAACGCAACAAGGAATAAGATAAGCCGATGTTTTGTCTTTATTGTTGGTTACACAAAAACAAGGTGTATTAGTTGTCAAGGAAATGTGAGAGAGAGACGTGGAGAGACTTTGGTACTTGAGGGTCGCCTCTGTCGCACGAAGCTGAGCTGTGATTCACGAATAAAAAAGGCGTATTGCTCGTCACAACTAAATATTGTTTACAAAGGTCAAATAGCATCACTTTCTCTGTAATCATCTTTTGACTTCGTTCATCAATAGAAATAGCATACCAACAGGCTGTTTCTGTTTTTATTCCAATACTCACAAGTGATCGGAATGTGGAATGTATGCATGTATAATCCCGAAATGTAAACCTAGAGGCTGATACGAGTATTTTGATCGAGAAATCTTCATAAATGAATCTTCATTTATGATTTTTGAAAATCCAATTTAACTGCCATCCTTAATAGTTCAAGCAAGTAAAATTATTGATGATATATTTTAGTATCATCATCTTTTGAAATGTCACTGACGTATGTCGACATATTTAAGTACAATGTCTAAAAGGGTTTCAAATTAACCAGAGTGAAATTTTCTATTCTGCTGCTGCAAAAGTTAGTAACAGAGTGAACTATTATTATATTAAAAGACACAAGATAAATCCTTGTTCATCTTATTTAAAAGTTACAGCTGGAAAGCTGCTCATCTTGAGTTTTCAAGCAAAGTGCAAGGAACCGAGCTTCTTCGAACTTGTGAAGTAATGGAATGGACAAGCTACTGGACTGCAGTATCAACTAAGATTAACTCTTAAAGTTCCCGTATTGGCAGCTAGGTATGAACGCTATTTCGTGTCCGCGAGTCCGTACGAGCTAAACATGATAAAACTTATTTCGATTCGTCGAGGGATAAACGTCGACTACAAATAAGTGCACACTTTTAATTATTTAAATACTTCGTAGGTAGGTATTAAAATGTGTCATCGACTTAGACATTTTACAAGGAAACCATTCTGGAAAATCGAAGGTAGAATAATGGCATGTATGCATTGATATGACGACCTCTGAACGTTAGACTTGTTACAAGAAAGTCGTTCTGGTAACCACTTGAGGCAGAGCCTGATATAAGGTTCACGGAAGTGGTTAGGTCTGAGCAGACGTTGTCGGGTCGCCATCTATTGGACAAATGTATTAACAGATTATGCAAGTTTGTTATCACCTATAGTCAAAGGAAGCACGTAGCTTTCGTGATGCAGCGTACTTAGTTGACAGTTTCGTAGGCGGATATTACATTACATTATGTCATAGTCATAGATGTTACTGTCATATTACTGCAACGATTTATCATGTATATAAAGTAAGACAAATCATGCATCATAATCATATCACCTTGTCATAATCATTCACTGGATATGTAATACGCAGGTATTGTTTTCCCCGCAAAGTGTATTCAAGCCTGTTTTTACTTTGGAATCGTAATAGACTTACACGAAATTGTATAAAACACTGTGCTTATCTGGCCCCTATTTTAATAAAAGTTACGAGTGCTACAATTATACATAATTGTCACTTTTTTGTATGAGAAACTTAATAATTATGTAAAATTGTAGCTTTTGTAACTTTATTAAAAAGGGGCCTGGTTACTTATTTTGTCGTTACTATGGAAAACCGATTTCGTATAATTTTCTAGGAATAGAAGTTTGACTTTATGACTGGTCCAAAAGGTAGCAGAACTGAGTATTTGATATTAATTTCAGCTTGATCCTTTTTCACAGGAACAAGTGGATACCTGTGTGTGTATATGTGTGTGTGTGTGTGTGTGTGTGTGTGTGTGTGTGTGTGTGTGTGTGTGTTTTGCCGGTGGATGCATGTGGCGAGTTGTCGTTCATTAGTGTACGTCTTCCAGCTGATAATGAGTGGGCACCTCTTCAAAACTCAAAAAGGACTTAAAAGACAGACGGATTGACGGACTACAAAGTGATCCTATAAAGATTCCGTTTTTGCCAACAGAGGTACGGAACCCCAAAAACGGTCCATGATCAGTCGGTCAATCACTTACTAATTGAAACATTACTACTCAGAATTAATCGGAACAGAATTACCAATCCATCAACGGGAAACCTCGATGAGTGCTGTCATGTATTCAAAACAAACATAACTACAGTTACATCATTCTTGATTTGGCTAATCACTTAACAGCAATAATCACGCTTAGTTACGTCGTATTAGCATTAATATAATGCCCCGAGGGGTGAATTGAACACAATGAAATAATAATTTGTCTCAGGGTTATTTCAGTTGTAAGTTAAATACATAAGTAGTAACCGGTCTCGTTGCTGTAGTACCGTAGTTCAACTTTGACAGTTCTATAGTAGTAATTTTGTCTTTGACAAGTCGATAATTATTGTTAGTGCTTATTTTGCCTTTGGTGTATTAAGTAAATTATATTTGCAATGTCATGATTCATGCAAATAAAAATAGAAATTTATTTGAATGTTAATTATCTTTCGTCCAGTTGTAAGCTCACACTCAATTGTACTTAAAGGAAATGCGCTTTTTAATTTTTTGCTTTTTTTTGTCGTGTGTATATTTGAAAGTTAAATGAATAAAGGGAAAGTTATCAGCACCGCTCGGATCGGAAATTGAAAATAAGAATTCTATGCGTGAAAAACTTTTAATTGAAAATTTAAAATCTGAGTTTAAAAGCTTACGATTTGTTCAGGATACTTTCTTTGTTTTGATTAAAAGTTGCTTTTGTTACATAATCCTACGTCAATTTGTTGGAAATATAATATTATGGAGATAGCTTCTTTTATGTCTACCGTTTATTCTTCCTTAAAACATTTAGATGCTCATGCTATTATGTAAGCAGGCCTGTGCCTGACAATGAAGCGTATATTATTATTATTTTTTCGACAAATAAGTACGTGTGTAAATATATGAAATCAGTTTTTAGATGGATATTTCAAACAATGTATTTATCTAGACAAATCCTAGCCGACTGTCTATCTCTTCAAAATCTGACCTAGAACATTCCTTTTGCGATATTGATTTTGTAAAATTCCTATGGGATAGGCAGTTCTACAGGGGGGTACAAGCAACCAGCGCAATCCGATTTTTTTTTCATTTTCCAGTGCATTGCACTTTGATATTTGAACTAGATGATCACATTCTAAATTTAATGACATTTCCTCAACAAAGAGTGAAAGAACGAGGTAAATACGCTGCGTTCTGGCATCGATTACCTTGCTCAAGCAACAAGCTTCACTTGCCCACTGGGAGCTATTTTTGCATGAAATAAACGAGAAAATCTGTTTCTATTTCCATTAGCCAGTTTTATCATAAACCTAATGTTTCAAAGTCAAACTCTAAAGTAAACTGTCCCGTAAATACTTGAAAAGCAAAATTTTGTTAATCCGTTAACGTTTTAGTTTTCAGAAAATGGCATGTTACATGGTGATGACTTTTTGTGGGTCAGTGACTAAGTAAACATGGCTGACAGTGCTTGCGCTCCTTGATCTTGACATAGATGCGGCCAACTAAATCCTTGCTGGAAACCTGTTTGGTTTATTTGCAATAAGTTATAGGTATTGATGGTCTGCGTGTATAATCGACTATGCATTTTAGAAACTCGTGATTTCTATAACGATGTTTGTTGGGTTGGGTTCGAAAGGAGAACAGGCTTTGTTACTATTTATGTTTGCTTTATGATTCACATATTTCTGGTTTGAAACGAAGGTGAAGGTGGGAAGGTATTTGCACGATAATTAACACAGTAGTTTTTTTCATCATGACATTATAAATACTAGGAACGACGCATTTAGATACTTTAAAAGATAAATATGGTCTGTAGTCACGGCGGTCTATTATAAGGCCGTAATCAATAAGGGACTTCCGATATTTCGACGCATCTGCTAATCTCATGATCACGGGTATCACTGTTAGGATATATATAGGTATATTGTTTTTAGTAGGAATGGTTTAAAGTTGTTAACATAAACAGTTTTTACGAGTTGATCTTATTTTTTTATATTTATTTCATGCTGCACAATATAAATTTCCTGGTAACGTTCATCGCCAGGCGCAACAAACGTTAAGTTTTGACGTTAAAGTAACACGATAATTTTTCACTAGTCCATATCTAGCAAAAGCAAAAGTAAATAAATACTATTACTTACAGCTCGCTGCTGAGACAACAGCAGAATCCATAACACCAACGTAATATTTTGTTTAAAATGTATTTTGACCGAGAAGTTCTATTTTTAGTACCACAATAAAACTGTACGTAAGTTACGGCGATAAGAATAAAAATGCACATCTCCGGCCATTAAACTCTGGGATGCTGTGTAAAATCGTATAAATGTATAATTATGTAAATGCGGTATGGAAGTCTGTGTACGGACCCTAAAGGGCTTACGTGCGTTTAAAGTTAAAGTACATGCGACTTTTTGATGTTCACTGTACCCGTAAGGGTGGTCGTGTCGGTTTTCACTGATAGAAAGACATAAAAGTATACAAGTACTGTCATTCCGTAAAAAGGTTGACAATGTAGGAGTGATATGTATATAATGAGTATTTTTTATCACATTTACTTTAAAATGTTACGGGACAGTATCTTATACCTAGCGACTGCAACTAAAGAGGATCGGGAAGGTAAAAGTTTTACTTTCATAGATATTATGGATCTTAAAGTAACGCTTGAATTAGTCAGCATAATTATTAATTAGTTGCTCGCAACTCTACCTGCAAAGATTTTCTTTATCGCTATCCCTAACTAAGCAATTTTCTTGAATAAAAACTATCCTTATCTAGCGTGAAGAGGTTGCAGGCACATAGACAGACAGACAGGGTTACTTTCTCATTTATAATCTTACTTTGGATTAAAAATTTAAATTAAAACTTAGCTTTTAATCCAAACCAAGTTTCTTACGTTCTGTGATTGAAAATATAACCCTTTTTGTGCACAATATCTCCTGAAAAAAGGTTTAAGTCTGATATTCTTGATTACCAGTATCTTAACGATAAGAGATACCAATCATTGTTAGCTGAATGAAATAAAATAAAAAAGCATTTATTTCAGATCTTATAAAAAACGATCTACACGTAGACACGAGACAATAAACAGCTCACAAAAATAAATGTCTCAAACAAGCTCCGAGCTCTCTACAAACAACTAAGACGTCTCGCCAGCAATAGTTTATTTGAAGCGACCACTCATAATAATGGTTTTAGGTGTACGTAATGCAAATATTTGGTTTTTTAGAAGTAATTTTGAACATGAAACTACCGTGAGACTCACTCATATTAAATGATATTATTAAATGATATTATAACGGATAACTCACGTCTTAAACCGACTTTAGCTCGACATGTTTCGGGCTATTTCGTAGCCCTTCTTCTCAGGAGCACGAGACTCGGCGGCTGCCGCAACACGCACCCTACGCGCCACCGCTCTGCTCGCGCGACTGCCCGACGAAACTAACACCGGCGCACAACTACCCTCATTTTTATTGTCAATGTCTAATGTAGGGTAGCACAAAACACTAACAACATCGCTCCGTAAAGGCACGTTCACACCAACCGATAACGCAGCACGAGTATTTAAAACTGTTTTCCAACTCGGGGGTACCGACCAACTGCAATCCCGGTTAAACTTCGGATGACGACTAATCCCAATGGCTTCACGCACTTTCCGCGGAATGAAAAACTTTTCTCTCGCAAGTACAGACACCTTATCAAACCTGATGTAATGCGTCAAATCTAATAATGCTCGGCCACAACAGAGCCCCTGTCGTCCTGTTTCCTGATACTACGTATGTGCTCCGATACCCTAGTAGACACGTTACGCCCAGTCTCACCGAAATAGCTCTTGCCACACGAACACGGAATCATGTATACCTACCCCAGGACGACTCAGGGGCTCCTTATCCTTCGGCGATCGCACCAACTGTCTAAGCTGCATATGAGGACGGAAAATCGACTTGATGCTATATCTTCGGCGTAACAAGTGCCCGATTTTAAACTAAACTCGGTTTAAGACGTGAGTTATCCGTTACAATATCATTTAATATCATTTTTAGAAGTACTTGGAGTGTTTGTGTCTTAGTTTAAACTCTATCACATAATGGATTCTCGAAGCACTGTCTGATCGTAATTAACTACAATGTTAATATATAATGTAATGTATAAACAGAGTAATAAAAAATAAATAATAAGAAACGCCAAAACAAAACTAGGTAGGTTACAATTGGCGGTAGAGGCTAAATTTTGACTTAAAAGATTCGTTAAAATAATTGCCTCGATTGAAGCGAAGCCAATATTCCATCACTTTTTGTGTAATAAGTGTTAAATAAATCATAATAAATAAACATCATGGGACAATTTTCACCAATTTCCTAAACCACCCAAATTACCCAAAGTAAACAAAATGTGTACCTACTATGGGTACAAGGCAACGGATAAACATACGTATATAGTTAAATACCTACGTACTTAAATACATATAGAACACCCAAGACTCGAGAACAAACACTCTTATTAACTATTCATAAATGTCTGCTCTTGTCGGGGACCGAACCCGGGACCTCAAGCTTCGTAGTCAGGCTCTCTGACCATTTGGCTATCCGGTCGTCTAAATGTCGTTATTTATAATATTTCCATTCGTAACCCTTCTCTGCGTTAAGTTCAAAACTTTCTAGAACTAATAATGTAATATTAAAATAGAATTAATATACAATGTATTGTTTACTACTTACTTACTTACTTATTACTTACTACTTACTTGTTCAGAGCATTGTTTTTGTCTGTTTGTATAACGCTTTAATTATAAACAGTTCTAGCTAATTGAAATTTATTTGATATGGTTGGCTGAAAAATGATCAGTACACAGTAGTATACAAGTATACAAAGTTAAAATAACGTGCTAAAAAGAATAATTTAATGAATACGAGTATATACTTTTCAGTATTTCATGTTGAGGGTAGGAGGAGCATAACGAGGGTTCGCCATGATTGTTAGTTTTTAAGAGCGTTTATACCTGCCGAGCTGGCAACGTTGCATTTTTGTTAGTTTTTCTCGATTATTCCATAAAAATTGAATGAAAATTAAAAATGTTGTATGATAGTTCTATCAGACAACATTTTTAATTTTCTTTAAAAACCGTTCATAAATATTAATTCGTTTTTAAAGAATAGAAAAGTCTATCACGAATAATTATTGGAGTACACACATTTACTTATAAATTAAGAAATGTTCTTTTAGACAACATTTTTAATTTTCATTCAATTTTTATGAAATAATCGAGAAAAACTAACAACATGCGTCGTTGCCAGCTCAGCAGGTATAAACGCTCTTAAATCAAACTATTTTTGTAAAGATACCTACTGTTAAAACCGGCCAAAACGTGTCGGACACGCCCACAATAGGGTTCCGTAGCCATTACGAAAAAATTAAGTAATATTTTTCTAAGGATTTCGTATTTTATACGGACTCTTCCAAGTTTAGGTATATTTTATACCTTAGGCTGCTATTTACTACTAATAATTCTCAAGCAAACTTAACCGTTATAGTTTTACTTGAAAGTGTGATATAATTACTACCATCCTGAATTTTTTAAAAATTTTCCATTCACCGGTTTAGATTTTAGAGGGGGGGGGGGGACGCTCGATTTTAATGAAAATTTGCACTTTAAAGTTGAATATTTCGCAAACAAATCACTGAATCGAAAAATCGTCTTGGTTGGATGAAAAAAAAAAATCACCCCCACTTTACGTCTATGGGAGACAGGTACCCTAAAAAAATATTTTTTGAATTTTTAAGTTTACCATTTTTTCAGCATAGTTTACTTATATATCCGTGCAAAAGTACAGCTTTCTAGCATTGATAGTCCCTGAGCAAAGCCGCGGACGGACAGACAGACAGACAGACAGACATGGCGAAACTATAAGGGTTCCGTTTTTGCCATTTTGGCTCCGGAACCCTAATAAACGAATATTATTATTAAGTCACTATGCAACTAAAATAGCATCTTTGCGAAAACAGCGATTTCCACACGATACGCTTAGGTTTTGTAGAGCTCATTTATCACGAAAACTTACTGTAAACTTTAACTTCCAGTAATTAGTACTCTTAATGAACCAGTCCGACTTCACCAACCAGCAATAGCGCATAAATTTAATGTTAAATTTTTAATTCAGTTAAATGTTCGGTTTAAAATAGTTTTTAATGGTTAGCTACCTATCGGATATTTTATAGGATTCTGACTATGTTTTACTTTTGATTTGCACTGTTGTTTTTTTTGCACATTGGTATCTTTACCTACTTCAAAAAAAGAGGTATTTTTTGCGTTTATTTGTATGTAAAAGGGAAGCTCTAAAACAAAAAATACTGACCCGTTTTTAATAATTATGTCACGAATTAAAAGATACATTATTTCTGATTAACATAGTCTATTTTTGTCTAGCTAAAGTACAAAGCTCTCACAAGATGCATAGAGAGTCACGGGCAAGAGCTAGTCGGCTAATATCACAGGAGAGTGTATCTTGATGTTTTAACCTTATCATTATAAGTACCTAAGAAATACTTTAACTCGTGTTAACTGAATTACTATGTTCTTGTAGGTAACGAGACACTCAATTGACTATATTTATGTAATTACATCGTCATCAACTACTGGTAGGCAAATAGAACCATTTTGATGTTTAAAGAACTATAAAATGAGTTTATGTATGCAATCAATTATTGAATATTTTTTAGACGATTGCCCAAAGAAGAAAGTGTGTATTTTTTATATTTTTGCTACATTTCCTTTGAGGTTAAAATAGAAATTTATTTCATGATTGTTATGCGTATTACTTAGACCAAAGCTATTGACGCGTAATTTAAGAAGACTTAGAAGGTTGTTTGAGTTCGAATATCATATCACTTTTCACTTTGCTAATATAATGAACGAATAGTACCTACTAAACTAACTACTAAACTATCGTATTTCAATAAGGACTGATGAAAAAATATACTTGGTTTTTGATTGAGTTGGTAATCGTTTTTTACGTTGGTTACTTATTTGACTACGTCATAATATGATTATTTAATGTTGTGCTAGTTTACAGATACACGTAATTCCGAGCATTTCATCAATATCACCGTCTTGTAAAATCGGATGATGGCATTAATTTACTATTAATGCGCTCGATTGTATTTACCGTCCACATTTTCTTCGACGCGCTGTTTCTTGAAGAATGGCAAAAACAGGCAGAATGCACTGACCGACTTTTCACCTACGTATAGTTTCTTTTGCAGCGCAGAAACTGCGGCATGCTGCGGCCTTATGTTTTGAATTCGCATCAACACTTCTATGTTTCTTTCAATATTCTTAAAGTTTTCAAGGTGTCTTTTTTTGCTTGTTTTGTGTTTTGTTTTACAAATAAAATATGTTTCATGTTTGGAACGTTTTTTTTATAAACGGTTTTACTGGAATGATTAACGGCTTGGACTTTGTAGTCACCTAAAGTGAGTAAAATATTCTGTATAACATCGTTGTAGAAGTTATAACAAAAATAAAAAACAATCAAAAAACAGAGTAGGTACCTACCTAACGAATTCGCGGATTGTTCAATCCGAAAATTTGTTTCAATTTGCTTAAATAATGCTAGCGGATAGAACAATTAAAATTTCGCTGGCAAAATATAATTGTTCATTTAAAACTGGTGAATACAATCTGAAGTGCACGTCAGATTAATCACAATCTCACCAGATCTTTACGCTCGGCTGCGAAAGGATCCACGTTATAAATTTAATATTTCTCGGAAACCGCACGAAAGTTCTGTTCATCGTTACTGTCACATACGTTTACCTGGCGACTTGGTACATGAAGCACATTTAGCACGTGTCCGGAATGTCAGGTGGAGTGAACTTCGTGGGTGCATTGACTCGCCCGGACGGTACTTTCCTCGGCGGTACCGAATTTATGTCACCGCGCTTTATGTTTGAAATGGAATACAAAGGTTTCATGTGGTATCTTACTTTTGTGGCTTATTTTTGACTGGTATTTTAGGTATTATTATCTTGATGGTCATATTTTTTACAATTTATATTTAACGTACAATCTTTGTTTGTATGTTTGTTGAGGTCAAACCTTGCCGAATTCATAGTGATCGCATTGACTTGAAAATTGGTACGGATGCTGCAATGTAAAGTACGAAACTACGAAAAAAAGTCAGTAAAAGCTTCTATTTTTTTTATAAAAAATTATAATGATCAAGTTACACAGAATTCCAGCGCTACTGGCGATAAGAGTCGATGAGACTTAGTTGTAAACTTACAAATCAGTTCATTTTAGTACTGTAACGCAAAAAGTATCGGTAAGAAGCGCGAGGTTGAATGGTAGTTTCCAGCTGTGAATGATCTTGTTTATTTACATAAAAATAAGCACAGTGCTCGTTTATGCGAGACTGATCCAAGCAGAAAGTTTAAATCGATATCGATTTTGATAGTTTGCATTTTTTATGTAAGTCTCATGTATATAAATTTTTAGATTTACTGCTATCTTGGTGCTGCACAAATTTATGTCTGTGAAATGCAAGTGGTAACATAACAATAAAACGAAGCATAAATCTTTTGATAGGCGACACAAGTTCGTCGACATTTAGGTGCTATATACTACTCAGCTTATAATTTGGGTAGAAATTTAATCAAACAATTAAAACCAAATAATCGTCAAAAATTATTCGTGCAAAACAGCTCAAGGCGATACTTAAGAATTACGTCCAACTTTCGCTTCGTAGATTCGTTGCTTCAATTCGAACTATTGAGGCGTTATGTATAATTAGTTACGTCAGTACCGCTACGTGCCTTACTGGTGCCACAGACGGCGTGTGAGGAATAACGTATCTACTTTCACGACTAGCAAATGTTTCGGCCACGCATGTCGCGATTATCACCGGTATGGTTACACAAGGTGTTTACTTTTTTTGTTACGTCTAAACTAGACTTCAGTGACAATGACACAACATTTATATCTGCCCTTTATTTACATTTGACACACCCTTTGAGCTGACATTAAATGGTTGCGTGCAGCAGTTGCATTGTTGAAGCCAGTCTTGATGGAGCTAGTCAAGTCGCCGCATCCTGTTTAAGGCATTTTCCTTCAATTATAGTTTTATAGTTCGCACAAAATGATTTAAAACATTAATTTGAAGTCGTAACAATTTTTTTATAGCAAAATATAAATATTGTAATCATTACTTAACGAAACTTCAGCAAAAATTAGTACCTACGTGCCCACGTTGTAGCAGTTCTCTGGTAAAGTAATAAACCATAATTATCACAGTAATAAACATAAAAGAGTTATGACCAGGTGTGAGTGCATGATAGAACTTCATTTGTCACTGCCCATATTAATTATGCACACTCCAATGCAACCGATTGCATAATTCCATAACATGTTAGACACATTTCTTATCAACGCACTACGGCGTAACGTGCAAAACTTTTTACTGAAACAAAATTGCTTGAACTCGCATATTCCTTGTTTACAAACATTTCGTAAATTTTGGAGCAATTAAATTAACAAAATAACTATTTTTACCTTCGTTGCTGGCCTTTATTATACTCGACTATGAAATATTCATAAGTGTAATTAAACGATTTGCAATGCCGTTCTGGGTCATAAAATTGCTGGTTTTTGCTATTTTGCACTTTCGTGTAAATTTAAATTAGATAGTTCGTAAGTAGCTAACCTTGGTTTTTGTTTGGTGACTGTTGCATAACGCTATCCCAAGATGTTAAGCGGCCGAATGCGTCCAACAGTGAGAGTATTTCTCCACTTTGTAGGTCATAGTGATCTCAATGCTCGGAGATATAGATGACCATATCTGTCTGATTCCTCAGTCAAATTAAAAGGAAATATTGCAAATTATTAATAACTGCGTGTAGTTATGTGAAAATATTGGATTAGTTTGCAAATCTTGCGAAAATCAAATTAAATATTTAAAGTTTGCGGTATCATCATTTAAAAGGTCATTTTTAATGAAGCCTTAAATTATTTATCTAATTATCTTTTATGATTCTGGAAAAAACAGTTTTTAGTAATTATTTTTTATTGGGCTTATAATAATCATATATTTAACAACATCATGTTATTATTCGAGCCTTATTAATTGCCAGTTAATTGTTAAAAATTTCTTAGCAGTCGATATGTTTTTCACAAAAAAAATCTAGTCAAATGAGTAAGCGCGCGATAATTTCTTTCGTACTTTACCGTTGTTACACATTTCGCGAACCGAATCGTTGCGCCACAAAAGGTAAAAAACCGACTTTACCGATAAATCGGTTACGGGCATGCTAATTTCCAGCGCAATGCATTTCCACACTTTGTTAGCATTTGTCTGGAATCAATTTCATAATCATAATGAAGAGTTTGATGAAAATTTGCAATGGTTCACAACGATTTTTTTTTCTTGACCTAATAAAGTATTTTACTTTCATGGATACTCTCCGAAATAAACGTATTATTATTATTATTACCTTTTTTTTGATTAGCCTAATGTTTATTCACAACTTTTTGACATAACTGTGAATTTGGTATTTTTATATCTGTATAAAATAAAAACAAAAAATTTAAAATATACAGTATCCTACTCTCGCTGTTATCCCTTTGCAACTTTGTGTGGACATACCTGTTTCTGGGATAAAAGAAAATTGATTGTTACGCTGATAAATATAGCATGCTCCGGATGAAAAAAAAACAGTTTATTAATTATTAGTTTTTATGTTTACTCATTACAAACAATCAAACAAATAACCATTTTTTATAATATTAATTTCGATTTCAATTCAATTAATCACAATACGCACATATAGATAAAAAAAACTTCGCGGGTAAAAACATAAAATATTCATAACAGACAAACACAATTCACTCAAAAGCTCGCAGACCATTGTTTATTTTTCTATTAATTTAATTAATTTGTTTCGCGCGCAAAATCCATTTATCAACCGGCAACGAACCGTCTAATCTCCGCTTTCTTTGATTATGAGGAGAGAGCCGCAGCCGCAATCGTTTTTACGAAAGTTTGCTGCGCCCCATCATTTGTCATCCCAGCACCGAAAAAGGAATAAATAAAATACTTACGGTAAAAAAACACAAGTCACAAAAATAGAATCACAAAAAGTTCGTCGTAAAAAAGTTCGGTCACAGTGCACAGGCGGCTCGCGTTGTTCGTAGTTGGAGGGTCTGAGTTCGTTCTCGGCCAGTGTCGTGGAGGCACTGAGCGGCGGAAGAGTTGTGCGTGCGCCCAGCGCCCGCGCACGTACCTCTCACCTAAAACTAAAACTGAATACGCGGTATAAACCAAAGTAATCATAGAATTTGACACCCTACACAATAAGGTTAAGGATAGACAGTAGCTATGGTAACGCGTTTTTTTGTAAGCTATTGCGTTGCTCGTTGATTGGTGATTAATAAGTTACTGGAGCGTGAGAGTGTTCAAACGCATTGAATGGAATTTGTGTTGTCTGAAAGAAAGTGCCATTCGGGTAAGTGTGCCGGCTCCGGCGAGCACGTATCGTGAGATTACTATGATTATCGCAAATGCATTTGCATTTGGATTGAGGGGATTTTCAAATGCTAAATTACATACGCTGTGTTCTGGTTACAACTGTTTCATAAAAAATACAGTAGATTTAGTTGTAATCTCTCAATAGGCATGCCATCTGCCAGAAGAGAGATTACTCTATTGTGGCGTGCCGTACGCTATACAGGATATTTACAAAATCATTCAATCAATTTGTGATCACTCATAGCGTGAGTGATTAAAAGTAAAACAAAATAAATACAGCATATTAGAATAAAGATTTCCTTGTAATTTCCATGTAGTTTCGTTTTTGTCGTGTCGTTATCTCATTTGATTTACTAAAAAAAATATTAATTCAAGACAATGATTAAATGAGTATCTATTAGATGAGTTATAAGTTCGGGTTATTTAGCTATTTTTATATCATGAAACAGTGATATCGTTTAATTGTCAATATTTCTTTTTCGATATATTTAAAAAAAATAAGGAAAAATCAGCATAAACAAACAAATGGTCCATGACTTTTTTTTCGAACGATTGCTAAACTAGAACTAAAATAAGTATTTTTATTGATATTTCAAAAATTGTTAGTTTCGTATAACTTGTCCTTAAATTAAAATTCGAAATTCTAATCACAACACAAATTTAAATTTAAATTTGCACTTTGATTAAATCAATCCCGATAGCCAATAGCTGTATGTGGATCGAACGATACAGTGGGAACATAATAATCCTCCTAATCTGCGATACTAAGACCGACTAGTCGTGTACTCCGCCGCCGACACAACTGATATTAGCTCTCGACGTAACTAAGTGCTCTCAGAACAGCTCTCTTTGCTAACTGAGATGGTTTTGTACTTTAGCGATATCTAAGTATAGACAACATTAAGCATCGGGAACCAGTTTGAGCGAATGCATTTTTAGAGATAAGGATCATCTTGTATTTCAATCGATTTACTATCATGGTGCAAATGGAAAATCGTCCAGATTGACTTTTTGAATTCCAACCGAAATAAAATTAATACCGTCCAAAGTGAATCTTGGCAAAATATGCTGGAAAATATTTAGTTCCCACGCGGGCCCAGAATGAAATGAAAACTTAACACCTACCATTGAATTGCTTCGGAGGTTTGTGCAGGTTTGCTCACGATGTTATCCTTCATCGTAAAGCTCGTGGTAAAAAATGTAATTTCGCATTATGAATTTCAAAAAACTCAGAGGTGCGAGCCCGGGTTTTAACCCACGATAACCCACGCTTAAGAGGCCATAAGTCAAACCACTAAGGCCACCACGGTTATCCTATGTTGATCAATGTGTGGAATCATTAATTATCATACAGAATAAAAAATCCTGTAAAACATTCAGTATATTTTGGTCAGCTCAACTGACGCTACACTTGGTCCTTAAAGCCAGGAGATGCGGGTTTACCGGGAGCAGCGTACCCCAAAACTATAATATCAGAAAAATCTTAGATTTCGTTAAGCAAACGTACCTACAGGTCGATTCACAAGAGCGGACGAAACGAACGGATTTAATGAGTGAATGAAAGTATTTGCGTGTTTCCTTTTTGAATACACTTCACACAAATATGAAAATGTCATGCATCTGTATTTTTCCAACAAAAATCTCTAAGTGTCATTACTTTCGTTCAATCCATTCGTGCCAGCTCTTCTGGATTGATCTATACAGCTAATAAAACAACAAAATAATATTAGAAGTATAGTTAGTATTTTGCCAAATCTTTAACGATCTTCAGTGTAAGCTGTATCAAATTTGAGGTATTAAGTATTAAAATTATCATAAAATCATAATTTTCATTTAATTTGTTTTTATTAAAGGTGTTGAGAATACTTGACGTGAACAATATTTCAAGAAAGATAGATGAACAGTGAGCAACGCTTAGTCCGACGCGGGTGAAGCTCGCTGGCATATTTCTTGTGTCATATCGCATTTATCATATCACAAACGTAATATTTACTTTAGGGTTCTTTAACCGACTAGAAATATTATAGCAAGGTGTTTTTTTCTAAATAATTTATTGAATCAAATCAAGCGTTACTTTGCGGAGGGATATATTAGTGCACTATAAACAATTATTTTGCTCACCCACGACCTTACAATAGCTACATCTATCTATGCAATAAATGTGTGTTCATGCAGCTCCTCCGCCTAATAATCAGTGATCTCAATAGCCAGTTTAACTTAATTAAGGAAATTTATTAAGTGGGTAGGTGAGTCAAGCAGATTTACATACTGGTAATTTTTAGGATTTCGTATATTATTATGGAGTCCAAGCTTTCTATTCATTCATCAGCCACAGAACAGCATGAATTACATCTATTGAACCTTTATAAACTTTGAGACGAGATATTAGCCGGTTAAGGTATACCCGCTAAGATCGACCGCTATAAAAAATATTAAACATAAAGCTAAAACTTCAAGAAATGTTTTTTTATCGGTGGGTTTGCTTGATCTTGATAAAAGCAATTGTCAGTGGTATAGCGAGCCCTTCGTATGCGAGTCCGGCTCGCGTTTGATCAGTTTTTTGCAATCAGGGTGCGAAAATAATTTAGAGTTTTGTGCCTGTATCGATATAAGCATGAATTATATCGAATGTAGTGTGAAACAGCTCTATCAGTGAAACTATTTATCTATTCACAAAAGGCCTTAATTACAAGTTAGAATTTCGACAGTTGCATTTTGTTGTCCTGTGTTTCAAATTGCCTTTAACATTGCGTTCTTAAGGCGAGTGGGTGGACTGACGTATCTGCCATTTATATCATTTTACATAGATACTCTAATTGATATCATTAATACCAAAGTGTATTTTAGTCTATTTTCTATAATTAGTAAGAATTGACGTACCTATGTATTTTCTTAACAAATTTAAAATAACGTAAGTAAGTACAAAAAACTGAAGGTAAGTTCTGGTCTAAAATAATCGCAACACAGTTACAACTCATAATTCACTCATATCCATCCCAGAGTAATATATATTATTGTTTTACATTATATTAAACAAGACACACGACGCAACTGTCATATCAAAATGTACATTTTACACTGTATGTTACATGTAGTTTTTTGTGGCTGTCAAAAGTCAAGCAGATAACACTGTTTTAGAAGACTGTCAAAGCAAATTCTTCATTTTTATTGTTGTCACCAGTAACCTAACGTTCTCAGGTTATACTATTTTTTTTATTAGTAGATAATACAAGAGCACCAGTTTTAGATAAACTCTCTATGCAGCGGACGAGCGTACGAAGCTCACCGGATGCCCCTACACATGTAGAGATACATGTGGAAGTATCCATTGCAACATAATTTAAAGCTATAATGGTGTCGCCACACCGCAAATTTGCAATTTTGTGGTTACCGCCTCCATCAGACGGGCATATGAGCCGAGACACTCCATCGATACATTTATTATGGAATCGATTTGCATTCAATATCATACTCGTTATGTGAAGTGGGCCGTTACGAAAAGTAATAAATGGTTGCAGAATAGTTTCGCTCATTGTCGTCGGCGATTGCTTATGGGTGAACTATTGTTCTGCAAATGATAGTTTTCGTCGTAGTGAGCCATAATAAATGGGTGTAACATATTTTTTGCTATAACATCTTTGTCTGATATTTATTTATATTTTCGATGTCGTCACCCGTTATTCGTCACACGTTATTTTAGTTTTTTTTTGTATTTATCTCTCTTGAAAAAGTGTTTGATTAATCATTCTAAAGAAAGAATCCAAATCTTGGCTACCTCACACGATAGATACCTAAGAAAATTGAATATAAATATTCCAGGAATTATCAGTAGGATCTCAATAAAAACCGGCCAAGAGCGTGTCGGACACGCCCGAAATAGGGTTCCGTAGCCATTACGAAAAAATTAAGTAATATTTTTCTAAGAATTTCGTATTTTATACGGAATCTTCCATAGTTTAGGTATATTTTATACCTTAGGCTGATATTTACTCTTAAATTACTAATAATTCTCAAGCAAACTTAACCGCTATAGTTTTCCTTGAAAGTTTGATATACTTACTACCATCCCCACCACCCACCGGTTTAGATTTTAGAGGGTGGACCTCGATTTTAATGAAAAATTCCACTTTAAAGTTGAATATTTCGCAAACATATCGCTGAATCAAAAAATCGTCTTAGCAAACCACAAATGGTTCTAAAAGACCTATCCAATGATACCCCAGACTATAGGGTTGAATGAGAAAAAAAAAATCACCCCCACTACGTCTATGGGAGTAGCCCTAAATCCGAAAAAAATTTATTGAGATGGCGAAACTATAAGGGTTCCGTTTTTGCCATTTTGGCTCCGGAACCCCAAAAATGATCAATTCTCTCGCGTCGAGATGGTACATCTGTGAAGCGACTGGTGGTACAGGGTAAAGTTGAGGGCACAAGAGCACGAGGCTGATCGCCTATGCGCTGGACCGACCAAATAAAGGCAGCACTTGGCAGTTCGCTGCATGAATGCACTCGGAAGGCACCAGTGAGAGAGGAATGGCGACGTATAGTGCGCCGTATTACCACCCCGGGTATGACGACCACAACCACTCTGACAAGAGTGTAACGACTAGGAAGAAGTTAACTACTTAGGTAACTTGATGTTAGAATTATATTATATGTTTAGTTAATTTATGAATACATTAAAAGAAGTGTGTATGCATTAATTACACCGTTTAACAGACATTTTCACGTACTGATGAAACGAAACCACAATTTTATTCACAATGCGTCATTAGCATAAAAAGTTCATCATTATAAGATTTAACGGTCCTGAGATTAATACAGCATGTGCGAAAATAGAGTCATATTAGGCAAGTGAAACCGAACGTTTTGAGTCAGGTCACAAAAGAATAAACGAGAACTATTGTAACATTTATAACACAATCGCCAAGGTTAATCGTTTTGAACTACGGATACCATTTTCTCAGCTGAAATCTTGTCACGACATGCGACGGGTGCGGTTTTCGATTAACTGTCTGGAAGGCTTACACGTTACTACAAGAAATTTAATGGTTTTAGCTTTTTAACCTCAGAAGTGAGCCAAAGAACTAATATATTTTTGTTTTTTTATTAATTATCAAAAACGTTACACGACCTAACGAGATACACTAATGGCCAATACGAAATAAAATGAAGAAATTTTAGTATAGGTATTCTTTCGACAAGTTTTCGACGAGAGTTCAACAGTGATCAAGGTCCTTATATGGGTAGAAGGTAACAAAATTCCTTTTGATCCTTGTGGAATTTCAATACCATCAACAAAAATTTCACTGCCTTTGTCGCTCAAATATCACAAATATATTACGAGAAATTTTTTAACTTCCAGATACGTCAGATTAAGCGAAGAGTTAAAATAAAAACTAAATAACTAGAATTCCGGCTGCAAGTGGCTTACTAAGAAAGCTAATAAAAAAACATGGCGCGGTGAAAGAAACTCGCGCAGCTAACACCTGAAAACATTAAAGATAGAAATGATTTCACTTTTTTCCACGAATAGTATTTTTTTAGTTTATGTTTTAACTATTGCATTTGACTTCTTAGCCAATGCCAGTTTTTACAAGTTCTATGCTCTCACTATTAAGAAATAAAGTAAAGTTGCTCTAAATGTTTTTTTTTTTATACTGGATCAACAATCACTGTACTTTTTAACTAAGTTCTGAATATTTTTCTTTAATTTTATTAAAATGTTAATAATAACGCTAACTTGATTTGTTATTGGAAAAGGTATCGTGACGTGCGTGCACACGTCTGCTGACGAGTGTCCAAGTGCAATTAACGCAGAGGCGAAGGCTCTGCGCACGCACAATTCCAAGTTCGGGCTCTTGCACGTCTAGAAGCGAATGAGTGACTTTGGGTGTTTTTAATGCTTGATCCTGTTTTTTTTTAGTGGTCATAAGACACAGCTTTTTGAAAAAAAAAAACAAAATAAATTAAGATTGTTTTTTTGGAATCTTTTTGTTTTTTTTTTATTTCAATTCCAAATTTTTACTTTTACGGTAATCCCGTAAAACCTAAATTGAATATACAAACTGAAATATAGATGCACAGACAAAACAGAAAAATAAGACCATCACTGGGAATCGAACCCAGGTCCTCGGTAATCCGTACCGCGTGCTATACCGCTACACCACTGATGGTCAACGATACCGACACGAATTTCCCCTATGCACCTCATATCTCAGCTTGTTTGTTTCTTACATAGTCACTTAAGCAGTGACGCTAGCGACATCTATGCCGTAGCCCTCATCGAGAAACTTTTTTTGGCACTCCATTGGAACTAACCGCTCACCCGGACAAGATATATCTTTACTAAGCAATCAAATTAAGATTGGTTTTTTGGAATCTTTTTGTATTTTTTATTTTTAATTCCCAATTTTTACTTTTACGGTCATCCCGTAAAACCTAAATTGAAAATACAAACTGAAATATAGATGCACAGAAAAAACAGAAAAATAAGACCATCACTGGGAATCGAACCCAGGTCCTCGGTAATCCGTACCGCGTGCTATACCGCTACACCACTGATGGTCAACGGTACCGACACGAATTTCCCCTATGCACCTCATATCTCAGCTTGTTTGTTTCTTACTTAGTCACTTAAGCAGTGACGAGCGAGCGAGCGAGCGAGGGGTGAGCGGTTAGTTCCAATGGAGTGCCGAAAAAAGTTTCTCGATGAGGGCTACGGCATAGATGTCGCTAGCGTCACTGCTTAAGTGACTAAGTAAGAAACAAACAAGCTGAGATATGAGGTGCATAGGGGAAATTCGTGTCGGTACCGTTGACCATCAGTGGTGTAGCGGTATAGCACGCGGTACGGATTACCGAGGACCTGGGTTCGATTCCCAGTGATGGTCTTATTTTTCTGTTTTTTCTGTGCATCTATATTTCAGTTTGTATTTTCAATTTAGGTTTTACGGGATGACCGTAAAAGTAAAAATTTGGAATTGAAATAAAAAATACAAAAAGATTCCAAAAAACCAATCTTAATTTGATTGCTTAGTAACGATATCTCTTGTCCGGGTGAGCGGTTAGTTCCAATGGAGTGCCGAAAAAAGTTTCTCGATGAGGGCTACGGCATAGATGTCGCTAGCGTCACTGCTTAAGTGACTAAGTAAGAAACAAACAAGCTGAGATATGAGGTACATAGGGGAAATTCGTGTCGGTACCGTTGACCATCAGTGGTGTAGCGGTATAGCACGCGGTACGGATTACCGAGGACCTGGGTTCGATTCCCAGTGATGGTCTTATTTTTCTGTTTTTTCTGTGCATCTATATTTCAGTTTGTATTTACAAAATAAATTGTTAGTACTTATTTATAGGAGTTAGCACCCTCGCTTCTTTTTATGAAATGCCTGTAGAAAGAGGCACCTTTCTTCCGTGAGAGGTTATTAAAATTTTCGCCAATTTAGTAATATTACATTTTTACCACTTCTACACATACCTATTATGTTACCTATTATATGTGCTAGTTTGAAATAAGCTTAGCAATACTGTGCGAATTTCAAAATAACATCTCTGCATAATTTAGATAGACTGCGTGAGTGTTAATGGACGTGAGAAAAAACTCCACTTTTTGTGAAAGTTTTCTTTTGAAATATCGCGATTTACCGCTTTGACCTAAATGTAGTATAAAATGAAGCATTGCTACTATTTAGTATGTTTTGCGTCGGCCAATGTCAAGAAATTTATTAATTCAGGTTTTTATTTTACTTTAAATACCTACTGAGCTTATGAGATATCGCATAACCTTTGTTTTGTTTAGTTTGTTTTTTCTTTTCTTCGATCCTCTTTGCAGCCCGGCTGAGCGAATTTTAACATAGGGGTATCATTAAATTCATCATAACTGTCGGAGTGACATAAGGTATACAATATTTCAAGATAAATAAAAGTATAAATAGTTTTGTATTTAAATAAATAAATAAGATAATGTACACGAAAACCACATGGGGTGGATTAAAAAAACTTTTGTAACAAGAGGATCAAATGATAGCTGATAATTAGCCCATTATAAATATATAATTAAGTTAAAATAAATAAATAAACATCATAGGACCTTTAACACCTTGACCGAGTCCCAAACTAAGCAAAGCTTGTACTATGAAGATAAATACGTACCTACATAAATACATATTAAACATCCAAGATCCAGGAACAAAAATTTGTGTTATTCATACAAATATCTGCCCCGGCCGGGAATCGAACCTGGGACCTCAAGCTTCGTAGTCAGTTTCTCTAACCACTTGGTCCGGTAGTCAAAAACCGGTCCGGTCGGTGTTATATTACTTTTAAGCCACCCTTTTCACAGGAATAGATATTTATCGAAAAATAATAAAAAAAGAAGTGCTCTAGAACTTTGTTAAGTAACTTACAACAGTCGGAACCTGTAACGGAACTGAAGTTGTTTATTTTATTTTTATTTTTAGGGTTACGTACCTACCTCAAAAGGAAAAACGGAACCCTGATTTATAGGATCACTTTTTGTCCGTCTGTCTCTCTGTCTGTCAAGACCCTTTTTCTCGGGAACGCGTGGAGGTATCAAGCTGAAATTTATATCAAATACTGAGGTCTACTGTCCCTTGGAACTGTGAAAAAATCAAACTTCTACGCCAACGCAATCAAAAGATGCCGCCGTTTATGCTGCAAATTTCCGCAAATTTTCGAAACTCGCAAGGGAATCAAAACCTACAGGATACTTCCGTGAACTCAGAATCTTGAAATTTGGTACGAAGCGAAGGTTCCTGAGAAAACTTAAAACGACGCAATAAAACAACGACAATAAAACTTACTTTAATAAAGTTACTGATAAATAAATAAAGGGTCCTGATAGACGGACGGACGGACGGACCACAAAGTGATCCTATAAGGGTTCCTTTTTTCCTTTCGAGGTACGGAACCCTAAAAAATAAGCAATCTGGGAAACTGACGCAGAGCAACCCTTCCATTCCAGAAACACGCTAATTACGAGTCCAATCAGTTCACTTCCTGAGCATCAATACGGAACAGACATAGATAAATATCTTCATCTCTTGTATTTATTCTCAGTACCTACGCCTCAATGAACACACGGCTTCTATTCTCATCTGTTGGAGATATAAAGCGAGACTTGTATCAGCCTTACTCATTACGAATTGCATGTAAAAGTGAGATAGTGGATTCGAATCTCGCGCACGTGCTGTATGGCAATATCCCATGCGTGGTGTTGAATCCGGTCTCTATTGACGTCTTCCAGATATCATTAGACGATACACTCTGTCTGCCAATTAAAACTATATCGGTACTGTACACAATTTGTCTGAATATGATATTGTTAAGTATAATGCTTTGTAATTACAATACAGAATTAGATATTTTACGTATAAATTGTTGACATTATTCGTCGGGAATTTATGTCTTTATAGATAACTAGAGTTTACCCATGGCTTCGCACGCGTAAGCTATTCGATCTGGTTACAATTGAAATTCTGGGATTTTACAAAATTCCCCTAGCAAATCCCAAAATTTATATCGTGATCTTCATTGAGGTTTACTGTCCAAAATTTCAAGACTCTAAATCCAGCGGTTAAAATTAAAGTTTTTATCTCTATCCCTTGGGAATATCGGGATAAAAAGTAACCTATATGTTATTTTAGAAGTCCAGCTACCTATATACCAAATTTAATGACTCTAAGCCCAGCGGTTGTTATTTCGAGATTCTATCCTTATCCCGTGGGAATATCAGGATAAAAGCAGCCTATGTGTTATTCCAGACGTCCAGCTACCGATATACCAAATTTCATGACTCCAAGCCCAGCGGTTGTTATTTCAAGATTTTATCCCTATTCCGTAGGAATATCGGGATAAAATATAGCCTGTATGTTAATCCAGACGTTCAGCTACCTACATATCAAATTTCATGACTCTAAGCCCAGCGGTTGTTATTTCAAGATTTTATCTCTCATCATCATCATCATCCCAGCCTATGTACGTCCCACTGCTGGGCACAGGCCTCCTCTCAGAACAAGAGGGCTTGGGCCATAGTTCCCACGCGGGCCCAGTGCGGATTGGGAACTTCACACGCACCATTGAATTGCTTCGCAGGTTTGTGCAGGTTTCCTCACGATGTTTTCCTTCACCGCAAAGCTCGTGGTAAATTTCAAATGTAATTACGCACATGAATTTCGAAAAACTCAGAGGTGCGAGCCGGGGTTTGAACCCACGACCCTCTGTTTGAGAGGCGATAGGTCAAACCACTAGGCCACCACGGCTCCCACTAGGCCACCACGGCTCATTTTATCCCTATCCCGTAGGAATATCGGGATAAAATATAGCCTGTATGTTAATCCAGACGTCCAGCTACCTACATACCAAATTTCATGACTCTAAGCCCAGCGGTTGTCATTTCAGGATTTTGTCCCTATCCCGTGGGAATATCGGGATAAAAAGTAGCCTATATATTAATCCAGGGTATACTGGGTGATTCCGGGGTCATGAGCAGGAGTAAAAGGGGTGATGGGGACGACATTCACACTCAGCAACTTTTACTATTGGACCAGCCTCGAAATCGCGAAAAAAAACCATCTAATCAAGAGATAATTGATCGCTAACTATCTGAAATGTATGGAATAGCAGTTATTTTTGCCATTTCGTGGCTGGTCCCATAGAAAAAGTTGCTCAGTGTGAATCACCTCATCACCCCATTCACTCCTGCTCATGATCCCGGAATCACCCAGTATATTACCTGTATGCCAAATTTCATTGAAATCCGTTCGGTAGTTTCTCCGTGAAAGAGGTAACTTTTTTCTACACGTCTAGCTGATGTGTTGGCTTGAAATAAAATTAGTGATCGAAATTAGTTTCAAAACAAAAACACCATGAAGCAAGTTTCAACTGTTTTATTTACCGGGCGTGGCCTGTAATACGAGCAAAAAATTAAAACATGTACTCGTCAAACTGAACAACATTAGTTCAGCAACTTTTAAAAATAATGAAGTCTTTAGATTTTCCCCTTTTCATACAAATTAAATACTGTTATCAATGAACGCCATCCTAGAACCCAACTGACGTCGCCTGTCATGGTTCAAATATCAAGCATTTTGCTTTACATTGCTTCTTCGAAAAAACTTTATAAAGTGTAATAAAAATTAAAAAATCTGATTATTTTTAAAAGTCGCTGAACTAATGTTGTTCAGTTTGACGAGTATGATCTATGTTTTAATTATTTGCTCGTATTACAGGCCACACACTGTATAATGATATAATTCAAATTGATAAATCATAGCGGTAACTGCGATTAACAAAAGATTTCTTAACCTATAAAATGCAAATGTCGATACGGTTTGATAGCCATATAATATTTCACACGAGAATTTCCCAATAGTGACCTTCGCTGGGTCGTAACTGCCCACGTACGTGACAATATTCGCTATCACAACTGTAATTAGTTGCTAAATAGGTTAAAGTTTATTTGAAATTACAGCTCTTAATTAGGTACACTTCATTAGAAAGTATTCATGTTCGGTGCCCACATAACATAGGTAATTTGAAAATAACCAGGGGTAGGGCAGACGCGTTGCCAACATAGAGGCCTAAGATACATCAAGTGCCAGTAATTTCACCGGCTGGGAGCAAGATGGTGGTAGCAATGCGGGCAGACCTTGCACAAGGTCCTACTACCTGCAAAATGGGCTAAGAAAGAAAAAAAGTCCTTAGTTATTAAATCGGCTATTTATTGCACAAAATTAATTAATATGAAATCCGGAAGGGTTTTAGTTTAGAGGGAGGGAAAGATTGAAGTTACGTTACAGTATGTAAAATTAGGCAGGTACAGTAAACAAACAAAATAGAGAAAATTGTAACAATACATTTTTGTTCTGATTTATAAAATTTTGAATCGTCCTAAATCCATAATATAGATTCTATTGTAGTCTTTAAATGTACAGTTAACTAGCGGACCCGGCAGGCGTTGTCCTGCCCGAAAAATAACATACCAACAACAGCGCCATCTTGCGGGTCCAATTTATTTAAATACGTTCTTTAATTTGAGGGGAGAGCTTACCGTATCGACGGGATGAACATTAAATGTTTGACAGTTAAGAAACCTATGAACATTTCGTATGGGAAAATGTTTTTTCTTTTATTTTATTTTTTCGTTAATTTTCCAATGATTTTAATACTTTTTATCCTATTCCTGACGAAAACAAATTCAAAAACACAAAAATCATAAAAATTGGTCCAACCTTTCTTGAGTTATAAATGTTGTAATAATACAACTTTGTTTTATATATACAGGTTGTAACATTCAGATCGGTCAGTATGGGAAAGTCTGAAACTATACGATATACGAAGATCTGTTCTTAGGAACAATGTCCAAAAACTGCATTCATCGAACCCAGTTGATTTGAAAAATTTAAATTACATAAGTAATTTTTATTTGGATATCGATAGTGTACGTCATAAGCAATAAACGTTACTATGAAACACGATATCTAGAATGAATAAAACGCATTGTACTTATTTCATATTATGTAATAATGTAGGTATGTTTTACTTTTAAAATCGCCTAGGTTCGATTCCCGAGCTGAGTATAAGTTTTTTTTTAATGTTTGAATGCAGTTTTTCTTGTTACTAAAATAACATGGTTCCTAAGAACAGATTTTAGTATGCCTTATACTTTCGGACTTTCCCATACTGACCGATCTGAATGTTACACCCTGTATATAAACAACTGTAATGACGAGAGCCTCTAAGTAGTCCTCTACCAATGAATGTAATATAGGAGACTATTATTAAGTTTAACGTCTTATGTTTACGTGCCATATTTATCCTCGCTCGTGATTTATTCATTTTCCTTTCATGCAAATTTCCAAGACTCTGATTGCTTTGTCCGAATTGGAAAATGAAAAATTCTGCCGCCGGTTGAAAAACAAACGTCATAATGATTCGGACATATTTTCGAGATCATAGCCGGGATAGCAAACAATAGGGGGATGCCGGAAAAGCGAAAAAAAGAAAGAGAATAGGCACCCATCTGCGGAAAACGAAATGAAAGGAGATTGGTGCATTTAAAAAGACAATTTAGATACTTTTATTTTTCGTTTACATTTACTCTTCAGATACTCAAGACGTGGAGGCGGCCGCTTAAAACTTTTGATTACTAATTTGTGGGCTGTAATGTATTTACCTTGTTACGTTCATGATTCCCTTTTCCTTGCCAAGTATAACTGGCCCTGAAGAGGTACCTCCTATGGTATAATTATAAAATGTGTACAAAAGGATTAAAAACAAACTTCGAAACAATTTGATTTTCAATTAAACATAAGACATGCGTCACGACAGCGCTGGCATTGAGCTCTCAAAATCGATTGACGTCAGACGTTTTGTTGCATTAGATGCAAACCTTCAATTACATTTCGACAAATTATTGTAGTAATTACGTACACCAAAAGAATTCCGCTTTTCAAAATGATAATTTACTTATTGACGTCGGCCTGTGTGTTGGGGCACCACTTCACAATTTTTATTTACATGTCCATAATTAAATGAGCTCCAATCTTCTTATTTCCGTTACGAGTTATTGAATACGTCAAGGTAAAAAATTATATCTGGACGATTTAGAATGAAATGTAATGTGCCGAATTTGGATACATTTATTTGAGCGTCTTTCACACCTTGGATGTAACCTTATACAGCGTAATTAAATAGCTATTACGTAAAAACACATGACACTGCAACACATGCATGACATTGACAGCCACAAGGATGCGTGTAAGTATACGAAAATTGCATTTTAACAACTCTCATATCACTCTTGTCAACGTTTATTATTTGTGTAATGACAAACGTTTAACTGAAAACAATTTTCCTGTGAAATATATAAGAATTTAAAGTTGGAAACATTCTCATTACTTAGCTTCAAGTCGAGCAAAGACATGGATAAAGTATTTTTCTGTTTCGTTCTTTTTCTTTGCGTGGCTCTCAACGGAGGTGAGGACAATAGTTTTAAAGCTTAAATATGGTATACTTACAAAGGATTTATTTCACACGAAGTTTTATTCTTACAGTGTTGGTTCTGTCGCCTGCGTTTGCGGTGACACATTATTATATTTTATGTTACATTCTTCACGTCTTTAGAGGCTTTTATTAGACGATACATATTTCGAGTTGGACGTTGTTTCCATAAACATAAATAGTAATAGTGAGTTTCGCATGATTGGGTAACAAGCAAGCCATTTAACAAAGCTGATTGACGTTGAAATGTGTTAGTAGGGTTTTCGGAGCGCAGTTGTTTTGAAACTAGCACGAACAGGCAGATTGACACGACAGATTTAAAATTGCTGGTCCACCCGGAACCTACTAAATTTACAGCCGTACTGTGGCTTTTCAAAAACATAAGTAAATCGAGAGGTTTCTATTTAGGACAAGTATGTAAAGTACATAAAAGTGCATACTATGTCAAAACGTTGAACTATGTTTAAACTTTAGTCCAGTCTCATTTCTTGCAAACTAGCATAGAATTCAACCCATTTATCTTTATTTATCTCTAAAGTAAATATTATACGACTAAATTAATTTCATTTTAGAATTAAGTTTATTTCAAAATCGTAGGATTCGACCACTTTAAATAATTTTGTATGATAATTTATTGTTCACTAAATTACATTTTCTGTTATCTATCTTTCATTTGTTTGTTAAATTTGTATAGTTTGGGTTTTGTAAGAGTATTAAGTATCTTCAGTTTTTCATTATTTCAGATGTCTCGTGCAGGAAACATGGACGTACTGCGAAATCCGATGACGGTAAGATAGTCGGCGGCTACAATGCAACGATACAGCAATTCCCCTACCAAGTCTACCTTATTGTACAGAAGGGGAACGACTACTATGCGTGCGGGGGATCCATCCTTAGCTCTCGATTTATTCTGACTGCAGCTCATTGTCTAACTGGGTAAGACGTTTAAACCTCGGCTAGGAACCACTTGATAATTATCCCAGGTAAAAAACGTGTTTTATGATGCGTATGACGTGTTTTACGCTAGATGATAGGTTAAGGTATACCGTAGGCGACAGGCTAGCACTGACCTAATCTGTCACTATTGCACCGTTTTTGTCAAACTTGAAACCTATTTGGAATAGCTAAAAGTGGCTCCGAAACGGTAACGTTTCGTGTGCTCTGCCTACCTCATTTGGGAATACAGGCGTGATGTTTGTGTGTTGTGTGTGTGAGAAACTAGAAAGCATAGTAGGTACAAATGAGCAAAGGAAAGAAAGAAAAAAGACGCTCATTCACTAATACAGAAAATTTAAACAATTACACACAAATAAAATATAAAAAAACATAAAAACACACATGAAATAGTACATTATACAGAATTTTGTGAGTCCTGCAAAAGCGAAACGGTCGCTGACTCAGCATTTTGCTGAGGCGTTAAACGCGAGTGTGCTCTGTTAATAAGGTGTCGCTAGTCGCAAAAAAGATAATAGAAATACAATTATACTTGATCCATATTGAGGATCGTGGGTTCAAACCCTCACCTCTGGGTTTTTCGAAATTCATGTGCGAAATTACATTTGAAATTTACCACGAGCTTTACGGTGAAGGAAAACATCGTGAGGAATCCTGCACAACAAACCTGCGAAGCAATTCAACGGTGTGTGTGAAGTTCCCAATCCGCACTGGGCCCGCGTGGGAACTACGGCCCAAGCCATCTCATTCCGAGAGGAGGCCCGTGCCCTGCAGTGGGACGTATATAGGCTGGGATGATAATGACTCATATTTGTGTCAGCGGGAAACGGCAGGTTAAGGGTTGAACAGTCACCGCAATTTTTAAGTGACTCCAGAACAGGTCGTGAGGTTGTTACGATCGTGACATGACCGAAGGCGCATGTGTACATAATTTTGTACTCATATCACGTTAATATCGCAATAGTGCCGATAAAATAATGGCCGAGTACTTAAGAAAATTACAGGTCAAAGGCCTCTACAAAATGACATGTTTATAGGTGAAATAGCTTTTTCTCAATATGTTAAATGTATAATTAATATTTAAGTTAAAGGAAATCTATAAGTACTACAAGTTTCCACAATAGTATCTACGCTACGCGAACAAAACCAAATAGCACAGCTGGTATCTAAGCTAGCGAAGAAGCAGTCAATATAGTCGCTATCGTTTTTTTGTTTATTTTTTGTTTCATTAACTAAGAAATTAAACAAAAAATAGAAACATTGAATTGATTGAATGATTTTTTTATTGAATCAGGCGTTACTTTGCGGAGGTCCATATCAATGAACTAAAAGAATTTCCTTGCTCACCCGCGACCTTACGATAGCTAGGCTTATGCAAAATATGCGTGTTCATGCAGTTCTGCAGATGAGCTCTGAAGATGAGCTCTGGTTGAGTTCGAAACGCCTCAGTGTAGTGTGGTGGTGGTGATAGATGGGTTTGTGTGATTTGTGTGTGTTCTTACAGCGTGGAGGTGGAGGAACTGCATGAACACGCATATTTTGCATAAGCTTAGCTATCGTAAGGTCACGGGTGAGCAAGGAAATTCTTTTAGTTCATTGAATGAATTTTCATTATTTAAATTGATTTAGTATTGTTTGTTGTTAAATAATTTTTACAAAACATTGAATTGGAAATACTTAATCATTTTTATTTCAGCGTCTCAAGAGTTTACATCAGAACAGGCAGTACCAACTCCGGCAGCGGCGGCAATGTGTATTCTACAACACTTTACACGCAGCATCCGCAGTACAACGCCAGAACCTCTGACTATGACGTGGCGGTTGTTAAACTGTTGCAGGCTATGACATTAGATGGCTCCAACGCAAGAGCTATCAAACTACCGCCTTCAAATACTAATATACCAGCCGGTACTCAAATTGTAGTATCAGGGTGGGGTACAACACAAGTAAGTACCGACCTACGCGACAACACTTCCATCCTCACCATTTAGATGGTTGGCGGTCCTCTACTGTGCGTTTTTCCAGAAATTTCCTGCCTCGCACAGCAAAACTCTGGAATGAGCTATCGCCTGCGGTATTCCCAGACCGCTATGACCTTGAAGTTTTCAAGAAAAGAGCGTACTCCTACCTTAAAGGCTGGCAACGCACTTGTGACTCTTCTGGTGTTGCAGGTGTCCATGGGCGACGGTAATCGCTTACCATCAGGCGATCCGCCTGCTCGTTTTCCCCCTATACCATAAAAAAAAAGTACGAATAATAGCCCCTTAATCTTCACGAGTAACATTAATATATCAGTTAGGCACTAATTAGCAATACATTACCTCTTGACTGTTTCTTTTATCTTTCTTTAATAATAGACATCAAGTAATATGTTAATAACGCAAGTATGAGATATCAGTGCTCATTTGAATCCACAATGCCATGCGCTGAACACCTCTTTTCTATCATAATTATATATTTTTTAGGAAAATGGTCAAACGAGCAGCACTTTGATGGCTGTGAGGGTCCCAACAGTTGCAACTTCAGAGTGCGAGAAAGCGTACAACAGCGCCATCACCAGTAGAATGTTCTGCGCTGGAGTGCCTGAGGGTGGAAGGGATTCGTGCCAGGTAACGCTTGATAGAGATACTTGTAAGGCTATGATCAAATTGAAATTACCCACTACATACATTGTGACGTAGAATATATGAATAGCTTGCTATTTTGAATTAACGTTCTTAGTTCGAGAATATTCTGTTATGCGCACTTTTTGTCAAAATTAAGTCAAGTAGCTATGAGCTGCTCACCATTTCTTTGGCTGCCTTGTCAAAGATATTTAATAGGAAAGATACAAAATATGTGTCCTTGGATGAAAATATGAGGCTAAAAGTTCCAACTTCATGGAAGAATAGTCTTGTGCAGTATCAAATTAATACTGAAGAAGAAATATTATAAATAGCAAAGTGATCTGGATGAGTCTCAACAACTTCACACATACCTTTCAAGATTAGGTGCGACAGATGGAAAATGACTGTGTAAATTTACTATACTAATGACAAAGAAGAATGTTTTCTCATCTACAGGGAGACTCAGGCGGTCCGGCTGTATCCAAAGATTCAGGGCTGCAGTTGGGAATAGTATCATTTGGTCGCGGCTGCGCACAAGCAGGTTACCCAGGAGTCTACACCAACGTGTCTTCTGTACGAACCTTCATCAAGCTGCAGACTGGTATATAAAGATCCACATGAAAGCCAATGTCTACGGAGGCAGCACAAATGAAACGAAATCTGATTCTATCTTATTTTATTTTTCTTTTTTGACAACACTTATGCACATGTCATAACATATTGTTCCTGACTAAGAGAATTCCACTTACAAGCTTGAAAATTTTACTTTGTGCTTACCATTTCCTAATGCTAAGTATGAATAGAACTATTCCATTTAATACTTTGTTTTGTTAGCAATAAAGGCGCTATTTACTGTTAAATAACTTTTTATTTTAACATCCGTACTAATATCATAAATGCCAAAGTTATTGTCAGTTTCTTTGTGTTACGCCGGATCTTTACGCTTAAACCGCTGAACCAATTAAAATGCAATTTGGCATGGAGATAGTTTAAGCCTTTGGGAAGGAAATAGGATAGTTTTCCCGTAACATTTCAACGTTCTCACGGGATAGCGATAAACAAATTCTTCGCAGACGGATTCGCGGATAAAAGATAATATAGGATACAAGCTAAGACGAAAGTTATGTTGTTAAGGAGAATTTAATTGCACTTTTTTCCGTATCAAAAACGTGAAGTCAAAAGCCAAAATGTAAATACGGACACGATGCCAATGTTTTAAACAGATAAAAAGTAAAACTTTTCTTTGATTGACAAAACTCTAAATGAATACTAACACCGGATCCCTTAGCATTTAAATGAACGGGACCTGCCAAGTTTCTGTGTAGCTGAAACTTTTTTAATTTCGACGAAAAGAGCCAGGTGCTGAGCTCACGTCAGTGGCAATTCGACAGACAATCCCCCTCGCTGGATCCTTCCGATAACGTACCAACCTCCCTACACTTTGTGAAGAAATGTGATCGTTTCCTTTTAATTGAGATTCTGTTGATTAGCAGCTTTTGTGATTTATTAACTAACTCTTGAAAGGCCGTTTTATAATTTCGTTATTTAATAGGAGAATTGGAGCTCGAGAGAGGCGATTACCGATTGATTTACCATTTACTATTTACATTTGCTATTTGTGGTGTGTGTTGTAAAAAATTATAGCGAGATCAATGGCGGAAGTCATTAGTGCGGTTTTGAACGCATTTTATACAACGTATCTGTTTGGTTTATGCGCACTGGAAAGTTGTTGCTGATAAGTTTTTCATACGGACATCGATAGTAAATTATATAATAGTAAGCGGTAAGTACAACCAATGGTTTTCAATGTAATAGAAAACGCAACAGACTTGTTCTCGGAAGTCTCGTTTCACATTAAACGAAACTAAAGATAATCCTATTGGTACTATTCAAGATTTCCATTCACAACATTGAGTAGGTACCTACATAAGAACATTTTGATTCCTAATACCTACTTAATTCAAAGGAAACATTCTTGTCCATTTATTTATTTATTTTGGGGCTCTGGGAAATAGCTCTAAAGCCGAGTTTAGACTTGCAAGAAAAATAGTGCAAGTTGCATTACATTGCGAGGCCGTAAAGTCAACGAGTTTGTAGTGGTCAATCGAGCGCCGCAATGTAATGCAACTTGCAAGATTTTTCTTGCAAGTCTAAACTCCGCTTAAGAATTTCGTTGCAATTTGGTACTTATATTGAGGGTTTTCAATCGATATAAATTTTTACTCGTCTTGCATAATTATAAGTACTCTCGAGATTAACTCTAACATTTGAGCATTATTTCATACTAACTGTTGGCCGCGACTTATGCGGCAGCAAAGAATTTGTTGTAGTGTCAAATTATCTCCATACCAAATTTCATAATAATTGGTTGAGTAGGTACTTTGACTGTGAAAGCGTAACAAACAAACTAACATTCACATTAATAAATACTAGCTGTTGCTTGTGACTTCGTCGGCAAAGAACTGGTTTATCGCGCGCTCACGAGAACTGTACAATTTTCCGTGATAAAAACTATCCTATATTCTTCTTAGAACCTCCCAAAATCCCCATACCAAAACTCACCACGATCGGTAGGTTTTAGGTTACAAACAAACATAGTACTTACTTTCGCATTTATAATACTCGTATCAGTAAGGATTAACTAGCATCGCAAGCGTTAGGATTCCTTAGGACGGTTTTCCACAACCAAATACTAACATAAAAGAACGCAGCTGACAATGAAAGGTCTCTGAGTGAGAGGTTTCGCGCAGATTGTAGCTACTGTAGCAAGAAAACAAGCCAAGCCATTCTTCGCGGAGCGTGTTTTGCAAATCGCCGCAGTTTTAACAGACTGCCGGATGATACGGAAGATAAATGAAAATGTAATTAAGCACAAGGAAAAAGTTCAAGGGAAACGATAAAAAGTTTTTAACTGAAGCTACATTATTTATGTCTTGCCAGATAATCTTGTTTTTTGACTCCTTGTTTCCTATTTTTACTTGAGTTATGGTTACACAGTGTCGATGTAGCATAATAAAAAAAAAATGCGCATATCTGAAAACCAAACACGGTTCAGAATATTTGAGCTTACTCTCAACAATAACTTTTTCTTCCGTAGTTTTCAAGTAAATGCATAAATTTAATATCAAATTAATTTCAAAGATTCATTTCAAAGTTTTCACATCTAAGTATTCGTAATTGGCAAGCTACTTTTTAGCAGGGACTTAATATTTATTCAATACTTGCGACGTCGTTTATTTACAACTTGGCTCCTACATTTTAATTCCATTAACGATACCAGCAAGCCACATAAAGTAAATAACTGTACAAAGAACTGTATCGTTTTTCTGTATTTATTGAAGGGTAAGTAATCTGGAAGAAACAAGAAAAAGGTGGATCGCAACTTGCAAAATTACTTAGTAAAAAACTGGAGAGGTTAAATATATAGCTTTATTTTGCGGTAGCTTAATAGACGATGTCCACTCCTTTTTGCTATCAGCTTGTAGCTGTAGTCTTTGGCTTGTAGTTAGCTCTCCATTATAGAGTTACAACACAGTTCTTTGTTTTAATTATTCAACAAGATGAGAACGAAGAAGAAAGGTATTCATCGAAACGCGCCATATAACTCGCTTGCGTATCGCGTTTTATTGATACGTACGCGCGTCGTCGGCGCGTTTAAAAAACGCGATGTGCAAAGGCCCTTGAAGTCACAAGAATACAAGATTTGATAAAGAAATCATTATCAAATTAAATCAGCCTTACCAATAATGAGTGAACAGTTCTCTTTAGACAGAAAGTGTTAGTCCTTACTGCGCCAGCAAACCATTCTTAAACGCTTTACAAAACAGATAGCGATTTTGAGCTTTGATTGCTTTAGATTTAGAACATCAACAGAAAACGGGATCTGGGCTTTTTGCAGAAAATGTTTTTCCCAAATTATTTATTTCCCAATTTAAACTATAAACTATTCAGGATATATTTCAGGACTATCCTCTAGAGCCCTATAAGTAAGGTTTGATTAGTTTTATAACAACCTTGAAGCACCTAGTTACGGTTTAAAAAAATCGTGAGTCTATACATATGAAACAGTTGGGAAATTAATTTGGGATGAATAAATTGGCGAAAAATCACATCAAAAGGTTCATATTAAGGTTTCTTGAAAAAAAAGATGAAACATAACACAGTACTTACCTGTGCGATTCCAATTGAACGAATAATAATTATTCTGCATTTATTCTGACAGATGCAGAGAACATAAATTTTGCCCACCCCAAATGACAAAAATCCTTAATCGTTCCAAAAACACGAGGTTAATTTTGCTGTAGCTTATATTATTTATTCTTTTTGCTTAAAGGAATTTCAGAGGGCTTAATTACGTCGAAATATTTCTTTGCCTCCACTTTTCAAATTTACCGCTTTCGTAATTAGCTCCTTCATAAGAAGTAGAAACGTGCGGGTGTTATATCACTCGCAGTGGATTTCTTTTTGAAATACATTTCCTTGCATAATAATGGCGCTTTGAACTTTTAAAAGATTAAATGTGACTTTCAGGGTGCTTCTTTAGAACAGCAATTATGTTATTTTATGATGCAGTTTATCCGCTAACGCTTGTCTGTTTAAATTGAGGCACGTATACATTTTTTAGTATTAATTAAAACACCTTTGTCGAAACCAAATTGATGTGCTTAGGGATAAAGAATATTAAAAGTTTAAAACAACTCCCATACCTAGGCACATACAATCACGCTTCTTTCCCAACGAAATAATAATAAGCAGAGATAAATTTTTTTCCGCAACATCACTCAAGTTATGAAATACATCGAAATAGTAACTTTCTCCTACTGAATGATAGACGGCTGCTTCCTTACTAATATTACAACAATCAAATAATAAATAAATAGTACAAATTAAATTCAGTTATGAATTAAATTGAATCACAACAAATTATTATTCAATCAAAATTAAGTTAAATTTAACAAATCAAATTGAATTAAATTACAAATTAGTTTAAATTAAGCAAATAAAATTTAACTAAACTAAAGCAATGAAATTAATTTGATCAAATTAATGGGGAATTTAATTTAAAAGGTCGGCCTGTGTTAGACCAACATTGCAGGTTACCCCTATCCCATGATGACCGCTTTATGGTAGCTCCACCAGAGGTCATGAAGCGGGCTAGTGTCTCACTCCTTTGGCCTCAATTCATTTTGATCCTCACTAATTCTGTCTTTCTGTTACATCTTCAAGCTTAAACCGCTGAACTAATGAGACCCTGCAGAGGAATAGGATAATTTTTATCCGAGAAAATTGCACAGTTCCAGCGGGATAGCGATAAACGAATTCTTTGTAAACAGAGTCGCAGGTGACAGCTAATGGGATATAAATTAACACCATTGATAGAACAAAAAACTATTAAGCAACGCACCGTTGTCTTGTTGTAACTGCTGTTCAATTTGAAAACTCTGCTTAAACTCAACCAAAAACATGAGACGCGTGTAATTTACGAGTTGAGTGCATTTACAACAGTATTTTATAACATAACGTGATTCCAATTTCTTAACAAGAGTTAAGGTACCGTAAGACTCACTCATATTAAATGTTATTATAACGGATAACTCACGTCTTAAACCGAGTTTATTTTAACCGGGATTGCGATTGGTCGGTACCCCCGAGTTGGAAAACAGTATTAAATACTCGTGCTGCGTCATCGGTTGGTGTGAACGTGCCTTTACGGAGTGATGTTGTTAGTGTTGTGTGCTACCCTACATTAGACATTGATAATAAAAATGACGATAAGAATGCGGGTAGTTGTGCGCCGGTGTTAGTTTCGTCGGACAGTCGTGCGAGTGGAGCGGTGGCGCGTAGTGTGCGTGTTGCGGCAGCCGCCGGTTCGCGTGCTCCTGAGAGGAAGGGCTACGAAATAGCCCGAAACATGTCGAGTTAAACTCGGTTTAAGACGTGAGTTATCCGTTATAATAACATTTAATAAGAGTTAAGGTGTCAATTATAACAACATAATTATCGGCTTTTAATGTTACGCCAACAAAATGCAAACTTCCTGGCGGCAAAATGAAAATTAATTGGGATTATGATATCCAGCGTGATATTCCTATTTATATCGGAAAATCTACGTCAATCCGGGCTGCCATGAAAAAGGCGGGACTTATCTTTGATAAGAAGTTTAATTTCCTCCCAACCTAAAATGATGACGCGAAAAAATGAAATCGCAATGAAAATCTTACCGGGATAGGTTTAAGATCTTGGTTTATGGAATAGATTATTTTAAAGAGTTTAGAGAAAAAAAATTTGAAACACAGGAAGTTAAAAACGAAACTGAAGAGGCTATTTTGGGTATGATTAATAACTTTAAATGTTAAATTTAAGCCTGTCGTTTGTTAATCCCGTCAAACGTTGTATAGTTGAAATAAGTCTGCATTAAGGAATGTACCTTCCCTAATATTACCAACCTTTTTATTTTGCAAAAAAACGCTTTCTGTGCGTCTCAATATTGAAAGCTTAGACATTTTCATAAGTAGTTTGCTAAAAGGATTCGACGGCGCTTGCAGAATCTCAGTTCGCACAAAGAGATGCAATTTGCATTACAATAAATTTTTATAGGAAGCTTTAGAGTTTAAAAAGCTCATTTTCAATAACGATAAAATTCCGCTGCACCGTGAAGATATGACGCGGAGCGCATTTTGCTGAACTATGATGGTAGTTGTACATGTCGGTAAATTATGAATTTACGGTTGAAGTAAAGAAAACTTAAATAGTACTTATGTTTTGAAAATACAAACTGAAAATATAGATGCACAGAAAAACCAGAAAAATAAGACCAGCGCTGGGAATCGAACCCAGCTTTCGGTATAGGTTTTACGGGCTGACCGTTATAAAAGTAACAAAAAATTTGGAATTAAAATAAAAAATACAAAAAGATTCCAAAAAACCAATCTTACTGTACTGTTTTGTTCAATGTGGCTTAGGGCAATTATCACCTATGCGTTTTTATTAAGTGATCTCGTATAAAATAAACTTTACTCACATTAAAATCAAATCAGAGCGTACGATTGTAGGCAAAGACTGTATTATTTAAATTATAATTTTCTAAACTCACGAAAAAAAAACACTTTATTCATCATAAAAAAAACTCAATCAATATTTTGCCTAATTGTTTCAATATTTTACGATTTCTAGCGTGCTTAGTTTTAAAAGTTTCATGGTGTTAGAAAAATGTACCAAAAGCGATAATTCAGTAATTTTACGATGTATTTTATGTGTACTCATTTTTTTATGTATTTATCATGTAGGTAATCGTTATCAAAGAGCATTACTCTGCTGGGCGTACGGTTCTATAGAGCGGGATGTGCAGCCGCGGCCCGTGGCGTGGCAGTTATGAATGGGCAACTCGAAGCGATGCCTAAAGTCACATTACGAATGAAAAACCGCAGGATTGCCGTAATTGAAAATTCCCTGTGTAATATACGACTTGCAATTTCGGAGAGGAGCCCGGCCGTCCTACAGGGCGCCCATTTTTCTTTATGTTTAACGATATTATTTTTAACGCCACAAATTTTACCATTTTTCTTATGGCGCCCGCAACCGCTTGCAATTTCATTATCGTGATCGCGTATCATGCACATTATTCTTATCTGTTGAATCTCGCGAATTTTTATTAGAATTTACGCGCTGTCCACTGGAAATATTACCAGTTAAATAAAAATAGCTTTCAGATTTTTAAGTGGTAATCATTATAATTATACCTAATATTATTCCAAGATTAAGCATTTAAATGTTTTTAGAATACCTAATTCTAAAGTTCTAAGCCTAAAGTAGAAAAAAACAGACTTTTTTTCTATTTTTATTTTTCAATATAATCTCCCTTTAATTTAATGCATTTTTTTTAATAATGTTTTTAAACCGTTAAAAAATAAATTTTATTTTGGCTGTCGAAATGTTCCTGTACAGCCGCCTTCATTTCTTCTCCACTGCCAAATCGCTTTCCCCTTAAATCGTTATCCAAATTGCTGAATAGAAAATAATCGCTAAGGGCCAGATCTTTCTATCTTGTAGATCCAGCCAGTGGCCAGTGGCTTGTGGCCAGATCTTGTATATCTCGAGATGTAATAAAAGAAACACGGGTGACACTCTTTCCCGGCCCGTATAATACCGAGATGGAAATACCGACCCTGTTTTTCGTGTACACGCCCATAGAAGCTCCTGTCAGTTTCTATGGGCGTGTATACAAAAAACAGGACCGATATTTCCATGTCGGTGTTATCCGAGCCGGGAAAGAGTGTCACCCAGAAAGACGACATTTAATTATTTAGTTTTTAAATGGTCTTTTTAGTGGCCAGTACCGCTAACACATATGCAACCTCAAAATACCTTAGGCTTATAACTTTTCAGCCGCCCCTCGTATGTATACATATTACAGACCATCTTGAGTAATATTTTCAAAAACTATAATAGACGCACATAGGTACCATCAACCAAATATGTGGTCTACCACCCTAAAGTTGATAATCGTTTGCATGTCATAATATCAGCGACTGTACTCTACGAACTTAAACAGGTACCTATACTTCGTTTTTTTTAGCATTAGAAAGAAAGTGAGCGATCTTGACGTGTCTTTTTATTGAAAAACACTTTTGAAAAATAAGTCACAGCAAATATGTAACAATTAGCAAGGTTATAATGATCATTTACATTATTTTGGTAACATAAGTCATAGTTACTGTTTTTTTAAAAACGTTATTCAATAAAAAGACTCGTCAAGTTTGTTTACCCTATTTTCTTCTAATGCTAAAATGAAAAAAAAAAACACTTTTCTTGTATGACGACCCCCTTTAATTTGTAACTTTATTTTATTTTTAGTATTTGTTGTTATAGCGGCCACAGTAATACATAATCTGTGAAAATTTCAAGTGTCTAACTTTTACGGCTTAAGACATAGAGCCCTGTGACAAACGGACGGACGGACAGATAGACAGACAGACATACAGACAGACAGCGGAGTCTCAGTAATAGGGTCCCGTTGGCTCCCTTTGGGTACGGAACCCTAAAAACGAAGTATAATCGGTTTGATTTTCTTTTGTGTTGTGGTGTAAAGGTACCTATAGTATTTTTTGCATCTGACTGTATGGATTCTTCGGTGATCGAGCTTGAATCACACTTGACCGGTCGTTACACTTACCTACAGTTAAACGACATATTTAGACGCCCGCGGTTTTTTGTACTTTTGGGTGCCTACTATATTGGTGAGAATATAATTATAATGAACTATAATCACTATTAGCTCCCGACCCGCTTGCTCGTTTGCCTCCCTCTCATAATACAAGACATAAATGACATAATACAAAAAAATAGCTGATGTCTGCGATTTCGTATATGAAGAAATTGTTTATCGCTATCAGAACTATGCAACTTTTCAGGATAAAAACTATCCTATGTCGTTCCTCAGGACTTACACTATATCTTCATACAAAATTTTATTGCATGTTTAAGTTACAAAGATTTTGAAAAAACTTTCTCGTTTATTTCATAATATTAGTAGAACTTCAGCTCAAGTGAAGATAAAGTAAGTAAAAAAGTCTTCGATTTTTATTAAAACTTTTACTTAAATTTAGTTTAACTGCCAAGTTAATAATGAGAGGTAGATAAGATACGAATGGGTATTAGGTGCTGAGTGCCAATAAAATGAAGTTTTATTATTCATACTTATGGCTCTGATTGAACCTAGTTATCATAAGTAGATTCAGGTCGCTTATAAAGTGATAACACACTGCATTGCACATAATCTACTTATACCTACCATTTCAAAGCATAACGAAACGTGCGATATATGCATACAATCGCTTTCTACAGTATTGTATAAAGTGCAGTTAGTTAAATGAACTTAATGGAACTAAGAATTGCTCGTTTACGCTCACGGCTCTTGTAGTACTAAACTTTCTGAACTAATTAACTCGTTTAGTATGCGAAGCGTTTGCTTAGCTATGATAATCCCCCGCATAAAATGGTCAACAACCCTGTTCCAAAATAGTTGCACCTTTTAAATATTTCAGATGTGCCTTCATTTGTTTTTGCGGCAATATTACCACGCCCAATTGCCCTACTAAAAAATAATGTTACATGTCCTTTAAACCCATCATTACAGAGCTACTTACAAAGCGAGCTACTACGCCTTGAGACAGAATAGATGACAAGGGGAGGGAGAATTAACCGTAATTAAGCTGAACGAAACTCTTTCAGGAGAAAGGGAAAAAGTATTCTTAATTAAAGCGAGATACCTCTGAAAAATGCTCTGTTTTTTTAATTATAACAGGTTTGCTGGTTAAGCGCGTCTTTGAGTGATGTAACTTAGTCCTAATGACTACGCAAGACTGACCCGTCAGACAATTAAATAAATACGACTTTAACAACTACAATACTACAAACTAAGACTACAATCAACAATCTAAGTCTACAATTTGTATGCCTTGCGGCGCAACATAGAGCAAGAAATCTTTTTTTCACACCCCATGTACTCTGTACTGTAGTTACCTGTTTTGAACAAATAAATGATTTTGTATTTGTATTTGAATACCAAAACATAAAGAAAAAATAAGAGAAATAGACAAAATAAGCTATAATATTCCATTAACTTGCGAAAAGGATAAAACCTGTGTAATATCGGTTGATTTGGATAAGTAAGTACATAAAAACTCTATTTCTGACAAAATGTACCTGATTGAAAGCGTAGTTTCCCATTTTGCCGTCGATTTTATCAATTCCAATTTATTCGCATTCAGGTACCACCTTTTCGTTGTATTCCTGAATTCAGTACCGTTTCTACTTCACCCCTTTCAAAAGTTCCTCCCTCGTTATATGCGCGGAGCCGCTAAAACTGAGTCAAGCCTTTATTGAGATTCACCTTTGGAGGCAATTTCTTTCTTTTTCTTTTTTACTACTTTTTTATAGGAAATCGTTCATCGACACGGAAGTAAGAAAGAAAGCAGCGCTCTTTGCTTTCTGCTCATCAGTCTTTGAGTAGATCTGAAGTTCCTGGCGAACTTGCGCTAGCAGCATGAGGCCATTTTGTTTTATTAAAAAAACTTTTAAGATTTTGATAGATTCTAGGAAAAATGTTATTTTAGGTTGTAAAGGAGAGCCCCTGCAAATTAGATTTTTATTCCGTGCAACCAGGACGAATATTGGCACAGGAAATTACAGTTCAAGCCAAATAATTGTCAATGAGGATTAATGTTTTTAATCAAAAAATATCATATGCGTAGCGACCGAAAAACACGTTGCTATGAATTGAAATAAAAACTAAACAAATAAACACTGACATCAGCCGCCCGCTATCAATTATCAGCTATGCGGTTAATGGGCTTACCAACTCATTTATATCTCGATAGCACGCCAATAAGCACAATAAATTTATATGTATAATAAACCCGGGAGTAGCCTATAAGGTAGGTGCATGAGGGCCAGTTGTGAAACTATTCCACTAAATACTAAGGCCCAAAGTAACAATGCCAGCAAAAAGTAGCTTAATTTATGTGCCGAGTTCGGGGTGTGGCCAGTTTGATTATGCGTTTACGATATTGGTCACAGGAGCATTAAGATTAGTTTATTGATCAAGCTTTACGAGGTTGGGTCCTTATTTGATATTGACAAGAACATTATTTTTGTTTAGTTTTTGCAAATATCTGTATCTGTAAAAATAACGAGTAAAAGCAAACATTTCATGGATAAAGCCTCATCAATCAATTACAGTTGAAATCCATCATTTAAGAGCTTTAATTATTTTGAGGTAGGATCTCTTAGCTTAGAGGCACGTAATTCTGACTGATTTTTTTTCCTTTTAAAAATGTTCATTGAAATTTATACAGTGTGTTACGAACTTTTTTATCAGCTACTTATGAATTTGTTTAATTACAGGAAAACCGTTCGATAATAATGCATAAATGAATATAGGTGATATAAGTACGTTGTAAATCGACATTAAGGCTTTAATGAAGTATAATGAACGTTTTCTGGCATGCTCGGTGAAGGCCTTTGTCGTTGGAGGCTAGTAACACATTCTTATTTTACACTACACTAGTCTACTATTAATCAATCATAGCAAATACATTATACCAGTGTATCAGTTTTTTTTTAGTGAGTATGCATATGTGGATAAAAATAATTCACAGACCCTACTCGCTTGATGAAAGCTAGAAGCAACGTATCCGCAGGGCTACTACGAAACTCCAAAATCGAAGTTCGTATCGTACCGCCCCTCTCGCTCTCGTATTAAATAGTATAAGTGTCAGAAGGACCGCACGACACGAACTTCAAATTTCGGGTTTCGTAGTAGCCCTGCTGATTAATATAACTATTGTTTATATTAAAACCAATTATTGATTAAAGAAACACTCGAGCAACGAAATGTGTCAAATAAATTATTTTGTCGACTATCACTTTAGGCAGGCCTTCAATCAGATTGTAATTAGAAATTAGTTGCGTCCATGGCGATGATCTCGCCGCAGTATCCATCTGCTGCAGCATGAAAGCCTAAAATATTGATCTCGGCAGTCTTAAGCACGTACTCACAGATATAGATTACAATAGATTACGCAAATGCATCTACTTCGCGTGTCCGAACCCCGACCAAACGCTGGGGTTGGCCCCATATAAAAACTGACCGCTAACTGACTAATCATGACTAGTGACTGAATCGAGCCCCACGGCGCGGGCAGGCGGTGCATTTTAATCGATTTTGCGCGGACATCGGGGAATTCACATCGCTAATTTGCTCTTGAGCCGTCACAGAAAAAATATAAAAAAGTGACACGGTTGGTTTTCATACAGATTGAGGTGTTTGCGTTATCTAGTGTAATCTATATCTGTGCACGTACTGTATACCAAGGTGCTGTCTGCAATAGAAACAATAAATTAAATTAATATTTTTTATGCAGCTGTTAAAGTTTAGTTCACAGTCATTACAGCTATTGCTCAGCGCCTTTTACTATTCATAGAGCAGTCATACAACTCGCGTGCGTATAGCGTCTATATCGATACAAACGCGCGTCGATAGTGCGTTTAAAGAACGCGGTGTGCATAGGCCCTTAAAATCGCGATATGGTCACCAGCCAGTCGTTGGGCGTTTCGTTTTTGTTTTACCGTGTGTTTGCTGTACATTGGTGGTGTGATTAACTTTGTTAGATTTTTTTCCCACGAATTAAATTAAAACCATTTGGACAGATTTATTGAGAGCAATAAATACCTTTTACTTATCGAAAATACAAACAAAAAATAAATGAATAGAAAAACCAGAAAAATAAGATCAGCGCTGGGAATCGAACCCAGGTCCTTGGCATTCCGTGCCACGTGCTATACCGCTACACCACCGCTGGACAGTGGTATTGACATGAATTTCTCCTATGCACCACATAGCTCAGCTTGTTTATTTTCTTATTTAGTCACTTAAGCAGCGACACTAGTGACATCTATGATGTAGCCCTCATCGAGAAACTTTCAGCACACCATTGGAACTAACCGCTCATCCGGACAAGAGATGTCGTTATTAAGCAATCAAATTAAGATTGTTTTTTTTGGAATATTTTTGTATTTCTTATTTCAATTGCAAATTTTTGTTACTTTTACGGTCATCCCGTAAAACCCACATCGAAAATACAAACTGAAATATAGATCCCAGCGCTGGTCTTATTTTTACAAAAATTTGGAATTGAAATAAAAAATACTTACAATAAGATTCTAAAAAACCAATCTTAACTTTTACTTAATTTATTGTACCAATTATAAGAAACACACTGTATAATAAACCAAATATAATAGAGCAATTTATTGGTGGTAACAACTGGGATGTTTTTTCCCAATAGTTACCACCAATTTATTTAGTGGGTATGAGATGGGAAAAATCAAATTAGTTACCACCACATTCATTTTAATTTTTAGTAGTTTATTGTCAACATATTGAAAAAGGTTCTATTCTTTTCAATATTTATGGAGTTATTTTATCTTATCGCGAATATTTTTCCAATCTGTTACCACTAAAGTAATTGGTGGAAATTACTGGAAAAAAAATCCCAGTAGTTACCACCAATTGCTTTAGTGGTAACTACTAGGATTTTTTTCGCAGGAGTTACCACTGAGTACTTTAGTGGTAAAAGATGGAAAAAAAATCCCAGCTGTTACCACTGGTAAAAATTTGTGGTAACAGGTGGGAATAACCCGAATCAGCTATACCTCTATAGTATTATGCTAGAGATATATAAGTGGCGCTATTCAACGACCAAACACTGCAATCATCATGATATAGTGAAAGATTAATACGTGAAATGGTACCATTCTTTTTTTAATATTTCATTAAATTTATAAAAAATAAAGGTAAGAGGTAATAAGTCCTTAAGCAATTTGAAACCGAGGTTCCCAAGAAAATATATATATGTTACGATCCGATATTATTATAGCCGCTAATCAATTGCAAATGCGTTTGAGAGAACTTTGATTGATAGACAACTTTGTTCTCCTAATGTATGTTTCGTGTAATCATAAACAATACAATTTTAGTAGTTCACCTTAGAGGTATAGCGTACAAGGGCTCCCAGGTAATTTGGATGCATTCAAAACAAATGAACGAACTAACTTCGTAACAAATGAAATCAGATTTTTATATCATACTTAACTTACGAAGGTATGACCTACTAACCGCAGTTCACATCCATTTTACCTCAGATAATTATATAAAGTACCTTCAGAGAAAATGACAAATTAGTTATTGTTGAAGCAAAAGCAATGATGAGACTTTTGGCGTTGAGTAAAAATGTGTTAATGCTAACAATGGATACAAAGTTGAAATATTTTCGTCACAGTAGCCTTTTATTTATTAAATTTAATTGCATATTGTGCGATGCAACGCACAAAGTTGTATTCTTTGAAATTTATTCATGAACTTGAGTAAGAAATAATCGATTATTATAAAGCTATTCAATCGAATCTATTAATCAATCATCTACACTAGATTCTTGTAGTAAGTTAACTAATAACCGTTACTAATAATAACATCAATCATATCTGTACAGTACCTATTCAATATAAAAGCCGTATCTTATAAAATATCAGATTTATATATATCATATACTATATATTGATATTTATAGTTTGATTAACTTACACATTGAATTGCTATACATTAACTAAACTAACATTTATTTTTATGTTACAATCAATACAAAATATTATGAGTTACGTTATGATCATAACTTGCCTAACCCTTTTCATCAAAACTTTGGTATATTTATTACCTTATCAAACAACTTAATTTTTATTATCAGATTAGATAAGAGTGCCTTTATTTTGACGCCATTTTAACGGATTACAAAGTAGCCATTATTTTTTTTTATTCATAGTCAATCAGTCAGTATTTTTGATCAACTTATGACCTTTAAGTGAGTAATTTCTATATTGTATATTTAGAGAATATCAGCAACGGTTTTAATGATTTCGATAAAGGCAAACCTCTCTATGGAAAAATACGCGTTATCTAAGTAGTTTTAGCCCGAGCGAAGCTCGGTCGTCCCGGTACTTACAATGATGCACCATTTTACTTTTTTTTATTCGACTGGATGGCAAACGAGCAAGTGGGTCTCCTGATGGTAAGAGATCACCACCGCCCATAAACATCTGCAACACCAGGGATATTGCAGATGCGTTGCCAACCTAGAGGCCTAAGATGGGATACCTCAAGTGCCAGTAATTTCACCGGCTGTCTTACTCTCCACGCCGAAACACAACAGTGCAAGCACTGCTGTTTCACGGCAGGATTAGCGAGCAAGATGGTGGTAGCAATCCGGGCGGACCTTGCACAAGGTCCTACCACCTGCACTGCACTTTACTAGTTTGTGTTTGTCATTTCAAAACAAACACCTACTTCTTTTTCAGGTCCAGGAATATATTTTATTCACATTTCACCAACGCCACTATTAAAAAAAAATAGCTTCATGATACTTTTATTAACGTCGTTATATTTGAATGTTATTAAAATGGCAGTTACATTGGTAACTATAATACTTGTACATTCAGAGCTAAAGCTTAAACTTGGTGCTACTTCCGGTACGTGATGACATCACGGTACTCCACCACATCGTGTTCAAGCGACGTATGATACGTGACAAGTGAAATCCAAGTTTCCGCGGGCTGTTGTCGATCCCGACTTACCTCACCTATATTTTCACAACTTCTACTCGAGTAGTTTATTCAAAGTTTTGAGTGCAAAGATAACAAGTCCGGGCAAATGCTTTGAATAATGCATACAGTTTCAGATGAACTGTGTAATATGCGGCAGAGTAGAGAGGTGTTAAAGGAAAAGTTCCCGTAGTTGTGTGAAGTTGAATTATAATTTTAATGGAAACAAATAAAAGCCTCAGGCGATTCACGAGGAAATACTGTAGGTATCTACTTGAATTACTTTCCGGTTTAAATAAGTCTGTTCAGAGCACGAAAAAAAAAACATTTTTAATCGTCAATACGAGTATAATTATTTAAGCTGCACATATCGTCACTACTTTTTAAAAAACTCGTACCTTATGATAGTTTTTCCGAGTGAACTTATGCACATTATTTGAAGGGTTGATTTTGTTGACGTATGGATTTGAGATACGAGATTTTTTTAAAGTAGTGACGATATGTATTCAAGCGCAATTCTTGTGACTTATGGTTATTTTATGTTAATTATGAAAAAACTAGGCAAATCATTAGAAATCAGTAGAAATCTTGCAAAAGTATACAATTCAAATATTGCACCATTCTAATTTATTTAACGAAGTCAGTTAACAATTTTTATTATATTTAGTAAAGCAAATAAGTTATTTTGTCCCATCTACGATGCCATTGTACTGTGCCACTGTGCACTACCTATATCTACAATTGAGCATGGTGACTAGGTACCATGGTACAAGTGTAACATAGATAGTTAAATAGTTAAGACATAAATAATCTACGAAAGTAGAACATACCAGCCTACCTATTAATAATAGACAGTTGTTGTTGGCTATCTGTAAGGTATCAGCTTTACTCGTTAGAAATGTCCCAAATCTTCTTGAAAATAATTCGCCGTAATCTGCAAATTAAAATAAAATATTCTGTTTAATTGCAGCTACACCATTTTATTTTTCATTAATTCATGATAAGCATCTCTTGATATCAAATTTATTCTCAGCCAATTTCTTAAGCTGTAACAAAACAAAAGAAGTAAAATAGTCTAATTAATTTCAAAAATAAGCTACATAATTTACACTAAACATTACAGTGTGTTTAAATGTGACATTGTATCGATATCAATCACACCAATCGACGAGTAAGTCGTGTTTGTTTATCGACTGATAAAAAACAGCGATCATATCACACCATGTCGATAACTAACTAATAACCAGTCGCGAGATATATCAACAGAAACTTTTTTGTCCCCTTTCAAATAGTTCATTAATTCGATAGTTAATTAGGTGCTGTAGTTTAAATTTACAACCGGCCATTTTTGGTCTTGTTCGCACGTTCCACAAAAATAACTCGGGTTTATTGCTACTGGTAAAAATGTTTATGGATCGCATTGAGATTGATATTTATAAATAATGGAGCTCCAATTTGATATGAAAATAAACTAACTACATTGACAGATTGAAATGTTTGTGTGTTGTTGTTGTTATTTTCTGAGTGAACTTTATGAACATTATTTCAAGGGTCAATTTTGCGGACGTTTTGATTTCACATACGAGATTTCTTCAAAGTAGTGACGTTATATGAGCTATTAACGTACAATCAGGCACATGTTCATGGAAATCTGTTAACTGGTAAAAATAAGCCTTTTCAAATAATCTGAACAAAGTTGTTCCGCTCTTAAGACTAGTTAGTTACTTCCAGTTCTCCCGTTACGACTTAAAACTCCGCTTACTTTTTAGTAGCTGCATAAAAATAGAATGCAGCTCTAAAAAAGAGAAAGGGCTTACGGTCGGGACAGTTGGAAATTTACTTTATGGGACCAACAAGCGCTATTGGCACCATAAACATTCATATTTAGCGGGATAAAGTCTGGTTAACGCCATAGTTGGAATAAAAAATACTGCTGACAATGTGCTTTGATAACATTCGCTGGGACTCATTCGACTACACCTATTTATGAAAGTTTAACATTTTTTCTCTCCCGTTTAAAGAAAAAGTGGAATGGTTAATTACAGGAGTACTAAAAAAAGGATTTAATTCACACGTCGTCAGCTAATAGTGTGAGACGCCCATCTGGCTATAATAATATATAATAATCAACCCTCAATCGAAGATTGAACTCGGGACCTCAAGCTTCAAATTTAGTTTCCCTAACCGCTAGACTAACCGGTCGTCGAATCATCATCATCCCAGCTTATATACGTCCCACTGCTGGGCATAGGCTTCCTCTCAGAATGAGAGGGCTTGGGCCGTAGTTCCCACGCGGGCCCACTGGGCCCAGTGCGGATTGGGAACTTCACACCACCAGGTTTGTGCAGGTTTCCTCACGATGTTTTCCTTCACCGTAAAGCTCGTGGTAAATTTCAAATGTAAGTTCGCACATGAATTTAGAAAAACTCAGAGGTGCGAGCTGGGGTTTGAACCCACGATCCTCTGCTTGAGAGGCCATAGGTTAAACCACTCGGCCACCACGGCTCACAGTTTAAAAAACTACGGACCAATCACGAAGCCCTGGTAAAAGTTACTCTTACACATTACGGTCATTTTACCACATTAAAACAGTCTTAACCGATATTACCAATTTGTTACAGTTGAATTACCAATGCATTCGGCAAATAAATTTCACTTAACTCAAAGTAATACAAATGCGACTGTGTAATGTACAGTCGAGTTCATAAACTTGTGAGCAAGATTTTGATCAAAAATATCTGAACACGACTCTATTGTTAACGGCGTAGAAGCGCGTTCAGATATTTTTGAACAAATTTTTGCTCACAAGTTTATGAACTCGACTGGTTGTTTCGTCGGGCAATCGCGCGAGCAGAACGGTGGCGCGTAGTGTGCGTGTTGCGGCAGCCGCCGAGTTGGGTGTTCCTGAGAAGAAGGGCTACGAAATAGCCCGAAACATGTCGAGCTAAACTCGGTTTAAGACGTGAGTTATCCGTTACATTATAATTTAACTCGACTGTACCTAGATTGCGGTTAGTTCGATGCGGTAACTCCCTCGTGTGGTGTTTAGGAGTAATGAGTATTTAAACAGAATTGGTCTAAGTAGTACCAACCAAATGATTGTTTTTTTTTTTTTATTCGACTGGATGGCAACCGAGCAAGTGGGTCACCTGATGATAAGAGATTACCACCGCCCATAGACACCTGCAACACCAGGGGGATTGCAGATGCGTTGCCAACCTAGAGGCCTAAGATGGGATACCTCAAGTGCCAGTAATTTCACCGGCTGTCTTACTCTCCACGCCGAAACACAACAATGCAAGCACTGCTATTTCACGGCAGGATTAGCAAGCAAGATGGTGGTAGCAATCCGGGCGGACCTTGCACAACTGCAAACACCTGGTCCTACCACCTGCAAACACCTGCTGCCTGTTTGGTTTGTCAATAATAATAAGATATTAATAAGATATTATGTAGATATTAGTGTTCACCCGCGGTTTCGCACACGTAAATCATTAGATCCAGCAGCTGAATTGATATTTCGGTATTTGATATTTCCGAAAATTAAGTCGTGGTTTTCATTAACGTTACATTAAAAATGATCATGTCAAATTCCATCTCTCTATGCGGTTTTTATTTCGAGATTTTATCCCTATCCAGAATATCCAGATGTCCGGCTATCTACATACCAAATTTCATCGTTTTATTGTGAAGGAGTAACAAATAAACACACATGCACACACACACGCACGCACGCAAGCACGCACGCACGCACGCACGCACACACACACACACACACATACACAAACTGTCGCATTTATAATATAAGTAGGATAATTATCAGATTGGGAAAAAATACGGTCATTATTATTACTATTGTTAACCAATTCTGTCCCACTGCTGAGCAAAGGCCTCCCCCCGATACTTCCGCTGCTCTCTGTCCCCTGCATATAAGGGGCAGTCCTTCAATCTTAGTCCCGTTCATCCCGCCATCGCCGTCTAGGTCTGCCAGGTAGTGCCAGGTCGCCTTTTCGTTAGTATATAGGCGTCCTGCCAATATGTCAGGTACAAATTCACAAAAGTATCGTCAAATGTACCCATATACAAATAAAATAATGGATAATAATCAACAACCAGTTATTAAACTGGTATCTGACTTTAGTCCCCCAAAAGTAAATTTTAGTTGTCGTTCACGTATTTGAACTCTTCACATACGCTCACACACACATCACATGCTTCACATGCGCTTCGCTTACTATTCATATAAAAAAAAGAATCCTACTTAATATTATAAATGTGAAAGTTTGTGAGTGAGTGAGTGTGAGTTTGTGAGTGAGTGAGTATATTTGTTACTTCTTCACGATGCAACGGATGGACGGAATTGGGTGAAAATTGGCAAAAAGTTAGTTTATAACCGGTGTTGGCGACTGGCTGCGGTGTGACCTTTTTTATAACTATACTTTTTGACACTTGCTTTTTTAATATGTTTTTACGATCATGGTCAGTTGCGATTTGTTTGCCCGATCTGTCGGTTCCAATATATAAAATTGTGCTTTTATTATTAAATAACCTATCATTTAACCCGTGTTTCCATCAATCTTCCCATTACTTCCCATACAGTCCACCACTAGCTATCAACCGGGATTAAAACATAGAATACTATTTATCCCAATATTCCCACGGAATAAGGATAAAATCTTTACATAACAACCGCTGGGCTTAGAGTCATGAAATTTGGTATGTAGATAGCCGGACGTCTGGAATAACACATAGGCTACTTTTTTCCCGATGTTCCCACGATATAGGGATAAAATCTCGCACTAATAACCGCTGGGTTTAAAGTCATAAAATTTGGCATGGGTGTTTTAACTTAATGTCAATGAAAACCATGATGTAATTAGTAATATTACCTAATAATAATAATAATTCATATAAAAATGATACCAAACGGTATCATTTTTTTATATGAATAGCCAGCGTTTGATCACAATCACGCCTGATGGTAAGCTAAGATGGAGCACGCTTGCCCAATAACTGCCCATTCACTCTAGATTTGAAGATAGACGCTGGCAGGGCATGGCATTCCACTCTTTATTATTCCTTATTTGGGAATCCATAAATACTTGTAACTTGACATTTTTGTAATTTATGATGTATAAATAAGTAAAATATATTCAATGAATAAATAAACTAAACTAAACTATTATTTTGGAAGCACAAAAAAGTTTTTATATAATTTAATTCTATTCATTCCAACATCCTGGCCGAAGTGTCGGTTGCAGCGGCGATATCGGGCGCATATTAAAATTGATTGCGCCCTGTAACAATCGAAGCGGTGCAAATTGAGTTCGGAGCAGCGCCCACCTGCGCCCCTGGCGGCTCTAAAGCTTGGACACTTTATGTTTTGCAGTTCAATCCGAATTTATTTTTAGCTTTTTCTGATTTTTTTTACTGCGGATTTCAGAGGTTTGTGAAGAAAATAACTTTTGAAAAGGTGTGATAATTTTGTTTTTAACTGAGAGTAGCCGTGTTTTTAGACGATTGCCGAAAAGTTCGCTTGTGCAGTGAACTATTTATTTCTCAAAAAAAATGTTTTTTCACTTCTCATGTTTGTAAAGTTTGTCTTTATGCTGGATCTAGGCGACATAAAATTATTGTTTATGCTCTAATGCATATAAAGTAAAATCTTCGTCCAAGACCAAGACCAAGGTAATCAGGTGTCAACAGCCACAAACAAAAAAGTATCTAAATATTTTTTTAATATTTTTTATTTTATGTAAATTCAATCAAAAAAATCAATAAAACTAAAATGTATAATTATATAGCAATACATGAAAAATAAAAGGTACATAGAAAGTGAACAATTGTTTCCACTGTTGCTATTTCATTTCCTCGCAATCTAAGTGTAAAGTAGAGTGTAAAACTCGAGCATTAAACCCATTTTCCCCCCGACGTAGCTGTCCAGCCTCGCCGTAACGGCTCGGGTGCCTATATGAACGTCTTGGGTAAAATGGCTTGTTTTATGCTCTTGTTGTACAATCTACTATTTTGGGGTTGAGTCGCCTTAAGAGCCAATTCACCCAATTTGCCGATAGATGGCGTTGTCTGTACCCCGACATTGAAATTCTACTTCGCGCTGTTACGATTTTTCCTGTCCTAAGGTCACAGCTCATTAGAGCCACCCGGCACCCGACCAGCACCGCCTCAACTTTTAGCGTCCACTCGTTGTCGACAGGTGGTCCACGGGTGGACGCCGCGTTGACAACAAGTGGACCTAGCGTGGTCCACGAATTTTCCAGTATTCACTATGGTGGCGAGCAGCGGGCTGTCACCGAGTGATCCACTCGCCGTCCGCGCGTGGCAACCTCGCAGTGAGGCGATCCGGTGTCGCTACGGAGTTGATGTAGTGAGCGTATACCCCATAGAAATCCATATTATTACGAGTATGAGGAATACTAATCGCTCGAGGCGAGGCGGTGCTGGTCGGATACCGGGTGGCTGTAATGAGCTGTGACCTTTAAGCAGCGTTTCCACCAGAGATGCGCTGTACGAGGATGCGTAAAGGAAGCGCGCGTATCTATTTGTTAATACTAAAGTATGTACATACAATTGTTGTTGATTGTGTATAAATCGTAGGTAGGTGCTACTCAGAAAACAATTGAACAAATTTGCAATCAGCGGTTTAAAATGGAAATAAAATGGTTGTTTTACTCAATCAAGTCCCAATCGAATAGACTCAGTGGAAAACAAATTTTATTTTCCATACTATTTTGTATTGGAAATATTGTTATTTGAATGCATGAAAACACAATGCAATCACTGGAAGTAATCATTGCTCGTATGAATAACTAACTAGTCAATGTGGCGTCACATAAACAATATTTTTAAATCACAACTACAAGGTAGGTGCCTGTTACTAAACGAATCTTAATTAATTTAGCCGTTGGGTAAGTTCTACTGAATACCTTTACCCACCCTTGTGAAAAGCATGCAAGAACTTTAAATTACGGTTTACAGATACGTAGGTAATATGCTTCCGAAACAACCTAAAACATTCTCCAAACGTGGGGAACAGCACACACACACACACACACACACACACACACACACACACACACGCACACGCACACGCACACGCACACGCACACGCACACGCACACGCACACGCACACGCACACGCACACGCACACGCACACGCACACGCACACGCACACGCACACGCACACGCACACATACACGCATACGCACACACAATACATGCGTTGTGTCCTTTTTACTCCCGTTATGAAAAATACGGTTGTCATTTTCTTCGACAGACTCCAATTTGGTGCCATTTTCACACTTCATTTTTTGGCGTGCTTATAATACTAGCAGTTGCCCGCGACTTCATCTGCGAAGAATTCGTTATCGCGCGCCTTTGGGACCAACTCATTTTTAAGGTTCCGTAGTCAACTAGGAATCCTTATAGTTTCCCCTGTCTGTCCGTCTGTCTGACTGTCCGCGACTAAGCTCAGAGACCCTTAGAAGAAAGCTGTAGTTTGGCATGAAAATACATATATAAATATATAAAGCGGTAAAATAAAAAAAATACTATATAAATTTTTTTTAGGGTATCTATGGGGATAGACGTAAAGTGGGGGTGATTTTTTTTCTCAACTAACCCTGTAGTATGGGGTATCGTTGGATAGGTCTTTTAAAACCATTTGGGGTTTTCAAGACGATTTTTCGATTCAGTGTTCTGTTAGCGAAACATTCAACTTTAAAGTGTACATTTTCATTAAAATCGAGCGTCCACCCTTCTTAAATCTAAACCAGGTGGAAACATTTGGAAAAATTTAGGATGGTAGTAAGTATATCAAATTTACAAGAAAAATTATAACGGCTAAGATTGCTTGAGAATTATTAGTAGTTTAAGAGTAAATAGCAGCCTGAGGTATAAAATTTACCTAAACTTGGAAGATTCCGTACACAATACGAAATCCTTAGAAAAATATTACTTGATTTTTTCGTAATGGGTACGGAACCCTATCTTGGGCGTGTCCCACACGCTCTGGCCGGTTTTTTTAACAAGTTTTTATTTTTGTAAGCGCTAAAAAATGACGTTATGACGTAAGGGTTACAATAGGCAGCGCTGCTACTGCAAACGTCAAATACCAGCTGGTACCCTACCCTGGAATTGCTCCACTCCACGCCAATATTATGACTATATTTGGTCTGCCTAGCCCGGACTGAATTCAGCCAGCTTCACTTTATGTATTTTACAAACTTTTATTAAGTTTCACCTGTCCTGTTTTCTATCTGTCTGTAGTCAAATCTTGCAAGTTGAATTGGACCAACTTCCAGTAGTTGGATTGACTTTAAATTTGGCATACTTATGTAAATTGCATGACAATACAATTCGGCCAGGATCGTCTCCGCAGGACGGAACTCTTCAACGGTTAATGGCATCGACTTGAAATTTCGTATGCAAATGTAGTTTGGGTGACAGTGCAAGTAAAGTCGACAAAAAGAATAGTCAACAAAAAATGCTTGAATTAAAAATAAAATTATCACCAAAAACTTATTTTTAAATAATATTGGTAGCTGTATCATTAGACGCTACTTCATTATAAACGATGAGGCGTAAAGTTACACTGACGCACCACATCTCCTGTTCCCTTGTTATACGAAACCTTTTGTTCCTAAGACATCCATCACGCATCCCTAAATTATAAACTCATGGGTGTGTGTGTACCGTCTATTATTATGTTTTAGCTCGTTAAAACGGTGGTCACATGAACCCGTATTGCCAGTAACACAGAAATTTGAAATTAAAGACTACGTGACGATAGATAATAATATAGTTACTAACATAGCTCAAAAACTGATGCCTGCAAAAAAGAGAATTAAAGAGAAATTCAAAAATTGTTTTTGTTATTTTTTTCATTTCACTTGTAATGTATAATGAAATAACTGTATTTAATAACCGGAATATTTGTTTTTCTTAAAATGGCTGAAAAATACATTTAAAAACCATGCCAAGTATTAGTAAGTAAATAATTCATGGCAAAAATGTAGCAGTTGGCAAAAGAGTTTTCGTTTAACCTGGACTCTTACTCGTATATTATCAGAATGTGTGAGTAAGTACCCATAAATAAATAAATATCATGGGGCACTTGACGCCAATTGACCTAGTCCCAAACTAAACAAAGCTTGTACTGTGGATATTTGGCAACGGATAAACAAACTTATATAGATAAAAACATACTTACATAATATATTAAACATCCAAGAGCCGAGACCAAACATTCGTATTATTCATACAAATATCTGCCCCCAAAAAAATAAAATTAGCTGTTACGCGTAACTTAGTGTCTCACGGAGACTGAAATTTCACGGGATAAAAAGTAATGCGAAAGTTTGTAAGTCTGTTTGTTTGTTTGCTTATTTGTTTGTTACTCCATCACGTCAAAACCGCTGAACCGATTTAGGTGAAATTCGGTACACAGAGAGTCTCGGGGAAGGACATACGATAAATTTTATCCCTGAAAATTGCATAGTTCCCGCGGGATAGCCATAAACGAATGCTACGCGGACGGAGTCGCAGGTAACAGGCTAGTCTGTTATATATTCCTTATCGTCATCTCGCTGGCCTATATAATGTCCCACTGCTGAGCACAGGCATCTCTCAGAATTAGATGGTAAAGGCTGTTTCAATGTTCCCAAGTTTTTTAGTGATATAATAATAATTATATTTAAAGTCTGTTCAGTGGTACCAAAGATTATAAACATGATTAATCTGTAGTAATCTTTACAGTACGAACTGTAAAAAAATATTCGGTCAGTATCTCAAATAAAAATTCCCATTTTAGGCAGCATTCGTTATTATTTGAATTGAAATTAACTGTAATTAAAAAGAAGGCCTCGCCAAAACTAAAGTACGAAATTTCTCCACATTTTCACACCATAGAATAACCGAAGAAAATTTCCTTCGATAAAACACGCCAGTAAATTGAATAAAACTATAAAGAAGTTAGAATGTGTGGGGACAATAGACACCTGCGCCGCGCTAGGGTGACCTTATCAAATGATTGATTGTGACAAATGGTACCATGTGCATGGGCGCCATTCGCTCCGTGATTGAAGATTCAAATTTAGATAAACAAAATGGATTACATGACACTATTACCCGCGAAAACTTCATTACTGACCGCTTTAATTTCTGTTCGTTAAGTAGTAGATAACGAACTTTAATGTTTTATCGGTATCGTTTTTTGTACGTCTAAGTTACATGCTGACAAAAAACGTTGTACTTTTCACAGCATGTCACTTTTAGATCATTGCGATAAGACTTTTGACTGACGGAAACCAGTGAATTGAAAATTGTTCTGTGGTTATCTATTAATAACAGTAATAAAGCAAAATCAAGATCAAACGACGAGACTTAAAGTATTTTTTTTTATCATCGGACACTTGACACCAATTGACTTAGTCCCAAACCAAGCAAAGCTTGTACTATGGACACTAGGCAACGGATAAACATACTTATACAGATAAATACATGCTTAAATACATATTAAACATACAAGACCTGCAAACAAACATTCGTATTATTCATACAAATATCTGCAGAATCCCTAAGGAAGGAAAGGAAAATCTTAAAGGACGCAGTGTTGTATGTTCTGTTTTGTGTACATATGTGGTGTATATGTATATGTGTATTTTGCATGTAGTTTATTGGTCTTGATATTTATTAGTTTATTGACTTTATTATTAGTATTAGTGGGTACACACTAATACCAACAATAATTTTTGAGTTAATTTAAATTTCGGTTCTTTTACCTTTTCATTGTACTTGCAGTGTCTACTCTTGTGTCTGATATCCTGTCAATCGTTCAAAGATTAACTGGAAGAGATAAGTTCGCCTTTGTACATCTTATTATCCTGTGTTTTGTTATTTTCATGTGTTTTTATGTACAATAAAGAGTTTATTACAATACAATACAATATCTGCCCCGGCTGGGATTCAAACCCAGGAACCTCAAGCTTCGTAGCGGTCTCGAACCACTTGGCCATTCGGTTGTCACCGATTGGAACCGACTACAAGACACGAGACTTAAATTTTCTCTTGGATTGGGTGTAGAACAAGTTTGCCTGGCGCTATCAATTACCGTACCGGTCGGTAGTGCTATTTTGGAGCATTAATAATCCACCGACGAAATTGAGTTTAAACATTTTGAAGGAACACATTAAACAAGTTGAAATGATAACAGCAATAATTATTTAAGCTTTAATACAAGTATAGATATATACACATAAAATACATAACATAACACTAAATAACACTAACCATAACAACACATAACACAACAATAACAATAACAACAAATTATACATATATATAATACATAACAAAAACACTACGAGCGTAAATTTCCTAGTTTCATCTTGTTTTTTTATTTCAATTGTTTAATTATGTTTTTAACCCCTGACGCAAAAAGAGGGAGTTAGACCGCTATGTTGTGTCTGCATGTCTGTCTGTGGCACCGCAGTTCTTAAACACCTCTTCTTAGATATGTTTTATCAAAATCGGTTCAGCCGTTTTGGAGATATAGAACTTTGAATTGACAAAGTCGAGGGTTTCCAACTTTTGTTGGTTAGGTTATATATAATTTATTAGAATATATATTTTTCTAAAAATGTGAAATTTTTTGTACTTAAGTATAACCTTTTCCGCAGATTTGTACCTCTTTATAAGACGACTAAGTAGCGAGGATAGTAAGTCGCAGAATAACCCAGTGGTGTTATCGAAGTGGAAGTAACGGCTGGTACGAAGTTTAGTCTTTGTTGTAAGCGCGTTTAAGTTACGTTACGGGTTAAGTTGCGAGAAAAGTGAGGGCATGTACTTGTTTTCTAAAGATAATAGAGCCGCCAAGGATCTTAAAAGTATATAATTTGAAAGGGGAACCCTGTATAGTCGGTGTGTTTGTTTAAAATACGTATTTAAAAACAACTTGTGAATTCCACAAAAATCACCAGGTTCACACCTTCAGCACCAAAGAATATCTAACGTCTCCCATTTTCCTTCGAATCGCCGAACGTACAAAGAAACAAATTTAAAAACCGGCCAAGAACGTGTCGGACACGCCCAAAATAGGGTTCCGTAGCCATTACGCAAAAATTCAGTAATATTTTTCTAAGGATTTTGTATTTTACACGGAATCTTCCAAGTTTAGGTATATCTTATACGTTAGGCTGCTATTTAAGAGTAAAACTACTAATATTTCTAAAGCAAACTTAGCCGTTATAGTTTTCCTTGAAAGTTTGATATACTTACTACCATCCTGAATTTTTTCAAATTTTTCCATCCACCGGTTTGGATGTTAGGAGGGACGGACGGGGGGGACGCTTGACTTTAATGAAAATTTGCACTTAAAAGTTGAATATTTTGCAAAAAAATCAATAAATCGAAAAGTCGTCTTAGCAAATGGCTTAGCTAATGGTTTTAAAAGACCTATCCAACGATACTCCACACTGTAGGGTTGGATGAGAAAAAAAACACCCCCATTTTACGTCTATGGGAGGTACTAAATTTTTTTTTTTAATTTTTTATTGTAGGTACCATTTTGTCCGCATAGTTTACATATAAATCCGTGCAAAATTACACATTTCTGGCATTGATAGTCCCTGAACAAAGCCACGGACGGACGGACAGACAGACAGATAAACAGGCAGACAGACAGACAGTTAGACAGACATGGCGAAACTATAAGAATTCCGTTTTAGCCATTTTGGCTCCAGAACCCTAAAAATGACAAACCTGCCGGCCAGGCCATAAAAAGTTTACACAAAAATAGTCCTGTAGCAAGAGCTTGCTACAGTACCTACTGATTGCTTTTAAGAAACAATACTTATTTAAGTCTTATTTTTATGATTTTTGTCCCAGTCTAAAAAGCTTCGTGTTTTAGTTTTTCTCTATACATAGAAAGTTACAATATAAAGAAAAGTTAAGAAAATAATGTCTTGTCACATCAAATATTAATAAACTTTTCTTTTAATAATTATCCTAAAGAGGTCTGGAACTCCGGACTAACTTTTAATTAGTATAATAACTGAAACTCATGAATAAAGTATGGCACCAAAATGTAAAAAAGATTATAAAACTGGGGCTACTGTTTTTTTCCACTCGATCATTCTAATGCAGGTTATACACCTGTACAGTCGTCATCACAATCATCGCAGCTGTATTGGTATACGACCGTATTATTATAATGTGCGTTTCGATAGTTTTGAGAAAAATACGACGACCCGATGGCCAAGTGGTTAGAGAACCTGACTACGAAGCTTGAGGTCCCGGGTTCGATTCCCGGCCGGGGCAGATATTTGTATGAATAATACGAATGTTTGTTCTCGGGTCTTGGATGTTTAGTATGTATTTAAGTAAGTATGTATTTATCTATATAAGTATGTTTAACCGTTGCTTAGGATCCATAGTACAAGCTTTGCTTAGTTTGGGACTAGGTCAATTGGTGTCAAGTGTCCCATGATATTTATTTATTTAATAATGTGTTTAAACCAACATGCCCATTTCGATGTGTGTGATAAAAGCGAGTTCCCATGCGATAGTCCCTAGCTTTGTTTCATTAAAATCGGTTCAGCCGTTTTTGAGACATTAAACTTTGAAATGACAACGTTTGGGGTTTCTCAACTTTCTGAATTGGTTAAATTAACTTAAATTATTAATCTGGGCTTACGTGAAAACCACGGTACGAGTATAAACCCTCTCATTATGAGTGGAGGCCTGTGCCCCAGCAGTGGACGTAAATAGGCTGGGATTATGATTAATCTAGTTCCTGTTACAGTGGCGATTGGACCTTTTATTTTCCTGTTCATTTCCAGAAAGCGAATGCTATCATAATGCTAAGAAGTCAGGTATAATAATATAATTGCACTCCAGACCTCGCTGCTTGCCATGCCGCAGTCTTACAAAGGTTCTAACCGGCGCCCTTTGAACCCGCTCCCACGCCCAGAACGCTTCGTGACGGATCGACAATTACAGTTTTCAAAGTCTTGCATGCGTTTGAGTAAATCGCCGGTTGCTGCAGCACTTTGGCACGTTTGATTTTTGCTCCTGCCAACATGTATTATAAGGGGCTGTTTCACCATCCATTGGTTAGTTAGTGTTAACTGACGGTTAAATGTGATGCCGTCTCCGTCTATTCGAACAAAACAAATAGAGACGGCATCACATTTAACCGTCAGTTAACACTAATTAATGGATGGTGAAACAGCCCCTAAAGGTATTATTGTTATTATACGAAGTGTCTAGAATTATTTAAAGCTAGCCTGTTGCCCGCGACTGCGTCCGCGTAGTATTCGTTTATCGATATCCCGCGGGAAATATGAAATTTTACGGGATAAAAACTGTCCTATATCCATCCCCGGGACTCAAACTATCTATATACCGAATTCCATCTAAATCGGTTCAGCGGTTGAGACGTGATTGAGTAACAAACATCCAATCCTCCAAACAACACAATCCTACAAACTTTCACATTTATAATATTAGTAGGATAGGGTCAGAATGCTTATAATTAATTTAGCAACATTTAATTGCTTGCACAATTTTTTTTTATAGCTGGCTTAAACATTTTAGTTTATTTTAAAAAAATAGCTGTACCTACTTTTGTCACAATTTCCCTTTAAATAATTTATTGAATGAGGTATTTCTTTGCGGAGGTTCATATCAATGAACTGATGAGATGTTAGACTGACATTAGGTAGCACGATGAACGGTTGTGTTGCTCTGAAGATGAACTCTGGTTGAGTTCGAAACGCGTCTGTGTAGTGTGGTGGTGGTGATAGTTGGGTTTGTGTGATTTTTGTGTGCTCTTACAGAGTAAAGTGGAGCAGCTGTATAAACGCACATTAGTTGAATAGACGTAGCAATCATAATGCGGATAAGCAAACTAATTGTTTTTGTTCATTAAAATTTCCCCCTTACGTTATTAACAACACAGGGCCCCTTATTTTTTAACCCCCGACGCAAAAAGAGGAGTGTTATAAGTTTGACCGCTATGTGTGTCTCTGTGTCAGTCTGTGGCACCGTAGCTCTTAAAAGAGTGAACCGTTTTTTTATTTGAAAGCAGGTTTTTAGCAATGGTTCTTAGACATGTTTTATCAAAATCGGTTCAGCCGTTTTTAAGATACCTACTGAGCTTTTAAGTGACAATGTCAGGGGTTTCAAATTTTTGTTGGTTAGGTTATTCCCGCGTTTCAATATTACACAATTATCATTAGTTAATGCTGTTAATTATTTAACAGTTTTTACAATCACGATTTAAACTAGGTGGCTTACATCGTGCCTTTTAAGGTTAAAAGACAGCGTCTAAAATTGCAGAAAGCTATTACAAATAGGTAAGATCGCAAAAGTATTATTTAAATTCTTAATGTAACGTATTTGAAAAATGTTGGAACCTAGGATCATCAGTAGCCTCGAGTAAAACTAAATTACACTTCGCGAAAGCACTAAGAAACTAACAGAGATGAATAACATTTAACTTAGCCTGCGCTATGTGGGTAAGGTGAATTTTAAAATGAGTATGAACATTACAAAACTTGGTTTGTTTGAGAGCATTACGTGTCTGGAATGGCTCAGTGTGGAGCCAATAAATTCATCTCATACGCGAACTTTCATATCTAGCTACCTACACTTCCCAAGCTATCAAACTTCGCCCAGTAGACAATCTAATGGTGAAGTGAGTTTAAGAGCGACTTTTGCATACAAACTTTGTCTGCAGATTGTTCGTGCGATGTCAAACCTATCCAGACAATTGAACCAATTAATCGGTTTTCCTAAAGTTTCCCTGATTTATACAGGAACAATTTGCGAGTCAACTTCTGATATTATCGCCGGTTTGAACAAAGAAATTTATGTAAATGTAACGGCGCTCCAGTGCCGTATGTAGATTGTGTTTGATCTGATTATTACCGTCTCACGACTCCAATAATACGTTGTCTTAACTCATAACTGACCCACGAAAATAGTGCTTGTTAATTAATAAAGCACCTATAATTACAACCTGTATAATGAGCATTGTTTTGGCAATGGAATAATTATAATTATAAAATTTTAATTGTAATAAATGTCCAAGGTAATGTACAAAATAATGTAGGTAGGTGCTCTTTACAATTAAAAATATATTTATTTGTTATTTGTTTTTTTATTCTACCTTTATGTTAATGATATAAGTACGTACTGTTTTTAAACAAGGGTAATAAAACATTGAATTGCATTTTTGTCCATTTTATCGCCAGTTGGCTATAACGTGGGTAAAGGGTTGATTTCCTTATTAAACAGACGAGCAAAAATAACGATGCCACTATTCATACATCTCTTCTCTTCATTTTATGCAAAGTGACTCGTTAGGTAGGTATTTTTTGTCATTGGTGTGATGTGTTTACTTTGTTTTAACTGGAGATTTAACAAAATGAAAATACACCAGTAATAAACGCAGCATTGCCACGGGATTGGATATTGTAACAAGTAAGTATCAAGCAAGTTACAAAGTAGCGTAATATTGTTTAAAATACGTCTTTTATTTCGCGAGCATAAAACTAAGGAGGGCGATATGAACTGGCGCGCGACTACTTTGTACGACGTTGACATTTTGTAGCACAAAAACTATTAGCCTTTGTCTTTAAAATACGGGAATTGTGTAATTGCGAGTACAATAAAACGACGAATTAAGAGTTAAATAAATGTATTATCTTTCTTTCTTTCAATACTTTTAGTAATGACTAAAGTGAGACAAGTAAAAATAGATGGTGTTAAAATATTCTGTACCTACTATGAATTAACCCAAATTAAGGCTGCTGATTTAGTAATCAGCATTATACGATAGGAACAAGTGGAAAAACATTGAATTTAGAAAATAATGTTTTGTATGGAGATAAAATCTTGTGAATCAACTTCCATTTATTAAATTCGGCCTAGCCAGCCATATCAGAGCCCACAATAGGCGTATTAACTCATAGAGGATAGTTTTGTGGGGTCGCCGTCATCGAAACCGATGAGGAGGACTATATAATATGTAAGTAAACCCTTTATTGCTCAAAAATAACACAATTGACAACCGTCGAGATACATGTTCAAAGGAAAGTGGAGGTAAAAGTAATATGTATGTATGTATGTAAACTCTTTATTGTACAAAAGAAAAGATACAAAATACAATTGACAAACTTTGAGATACTTGTACAAAGGCGGACTTATCCATAGTAGTTAGCATTTTTATAATTAAACTAACTTCGTACCGCGGCTTTGCTCTTGAAAATAAATAGCATACTCTTTTCTCTGGGAATTTAGGAAAATCCATTCTTAGCGCGCCATGACCCTCGAGGAATATTTGTAACTTCAAGTAGGTACCTACATAACTTCACTGATTTAGGCTACATTTTGTCAGTCACTAACGCTACTATTTTATAGGTCAAATAGAGTTGGTTATTAGTTCATAAACGTTATACCTATATACTCAATTTAGAAGTCCATAACCTAGAACACACAGTTAACCAATTACATTATCCTCTCTAATCATGTCCCGGCGCGTACATAATACGCATTATATGCAGGCGTGCAGGTGATTACACTGAATGTACACACCTTATCAGTAGAGCCAGACGTTTGACTGAGGCTTGTCAGCTAAGTAAACAAGCATTTGTGTACGCAAATATACACGTTATACTGGATGCTGAACGCATGCATGTGTTAGATAGGCACCTACCGAGAATGTTTAGAGAAAGGTGATAAATAAGACTCAATTCTCATTCAAAATTTGAACGGCCACTTGCTATACAAATATTGTTCTAAGATTGATAGATTGGTGGATTGGTTTTTGGGATCTTTTTTCGATTCCCAGCTTGGTCTTATTTTTCTGGTTTTTCTAGTCCAGCGGTGGTGTAGCGGTATAGCACGCGGCACGGAATGCCGAGGACCTGGGTTCGATTCCCAGCGCTGGTCTTATTTTTCTGGTTTTTCTGTGCATCTGTATTTCAGTTTGTATTTTCAGTATTGTTCTAAATAAACAAGGTCATCAAATTACTCTGGAATATTTCAGCTTTGTTTGAATAAACACCCTTTTAAATGTTTGTTGGTATTTTTTTATTGTCGTGGTCGTGGTTTTAATCGTGGGTTCACAGTCGATGCAGGCCGCTTTCAGCCGCAGCAGTTGGAGTTCTATAGGGGAAGGCCCGTGTCTTATTTGGCTTTAAACTAAGTTTATTAGTGTCAAAATGAACCGACTTAAGGATTAGATATATCTATAGGTATGTAAATCTAATACACTAAGGGGCTGTTTCACCACCCATTGGTTAGTCTTAACTAACGGTTAAATGTGATGCCTTCTCTATATGTTTTGTTCGAATAGACGGAGACGGCATCACATTTAACCATCAGTTAAGACTAATCAAAGGGTGGTGAAACAGCCCCTAAATTAATAAGATGTGTCATAGAAAAACAAAGAACATGTAACTGTTTAAGGACGACACACTTAAGATTTCGATAATCTGCAAAGATACATCAATTTACTTACTCATAATAATTTCCATCCAAAATTAGCTGATAACACCGTACGGGTTTAATCTCGGTGAATACATTAGTGGAGGAACTCACGACAAACTGTCTGAGCGTACGAGATAATTATTACATACACTTGTTAGACACAAGACGTTTCGAATCCCATTTAGCAAATTCTATTTCAGCTTGCTGTTCGCGAAGTAAATCGGATTTATATGTGTTTAGGAGTTTAGTTGTAGCTTGGAACTCTGGTGTCTTTGTTACATCTATACCTAGTATATCTCGTTGTATCACACATTTTAAGATGAAACATGCGTTTTTCTGTTTTTGATAACATTACTTTCGCAGATGCATTATGTTTTAAAATTTGTTTTGAATAACCTATTATCAGCCATAGGACGTCCACTGTTGGACATAGGCCTCCCCCATATTTAATACTAGTGTGATGTAATCCAGGCTAATAACAGTGGCGTGCTAACACGACTAAAATAAGGACTAGACGATTCAAGAGGACAACATAATTCGTTCACTAGATGTCTTAGTATATAGGATGAACCCCGGCCCGCATGTCCCTTTGTCGGCCACGTAAACAAGAAACCATCTAACTGCGGCCGACGGGCGACACGATCCCGATACGTCGATCGTGATACCGTTTGTTGCTTTTGTAGCTTTTCAGGGGGATGTCAAACGCAGACGATTACCGTTCCGCTTTGCTTAGTTCTGTCTCGTGCACTAAATTATTATATAACCCATAATATTATCAGTACCTGGGAGAAGCTTTGTTCGAGCTAAAACTCGAAAACATGCATTTTCTCAGAGATTAGACCAAGCTACATCGATTGTTTTCCCCGAAAACCTTCACAAGGAAAATTTCTTGTACTTATATTATGATGATAGCCGTTTTCGAGAGGCCTGAAATAAATCTCTTTAAATTTGTGGGTGTCTGTGGGTACTTAAATACCATCAGTTATTTGTGACGCACTTTTTTATAAAAGGGGGCAAATGAGCATGTGATTGAGGTGCGGGGCACTTGCTTATTTCGACCCTAGATGCCATAAAAATCCATCAAACTTTTTAGCGACAAAATGTTCCAACACACTTTCCTAAACTTTCGCATTTACAATATTAATAATTTTAGATTTATAGTCGACCGAGAAAGAGATATCTACGCTTATTGCGAGCCCTATGCATTAAAGCTCCTGCTGAAGGACCATCGGATATCATCATCAACACCATTAAGAATCACCATGATATTTTATCGCATCAAATCACGGATTCCACAATCTGCTATGGTTTATTAAAACATCAAACAAGAGCCATAGCAAATGAAAACGGAAGGTTGTGTTGTCCTTTCTGTTAGCCATAATGACTCCATTGTTTATTGAGTTTGTTAAAATAACTATTAGAAGGCTGTGTATATTGTGTACTTGACCTTCTATATCAATTTCCAAAGATTAGTCTTGCTCAGTGCTGTTAACTCGTGATGATCGAATGATTTTGGTAGTGGTATTATTAAGTATAATGGGCTTGATGCTCACGATTTCTAGTTTCGCACTCTTTAATCATAACAGTTTACTTGATCAATAAGCAATTTTCAAATTTTGATTTACAATATTTCTAAATGACTTTTGTTAAAGCTGTTAAATACTTAAACTTATCTTTTCTGGAAGTAACCGGTAATCAAATAGACGCTTCGATAATGGAAAATCCTTATGGAAATAGGTTGCCAGAACGACACAAAATAATGGATTATTACACTGAGTTGTAACGGAAACAATTATAGAGTTGTTTGTTTTGATCAATAAAATGTAGAGTAATTATTTGCTAAATATTTTTAAAGTTTTATCGTATAATATTTGTGTGTGTAGATATATGAGGGGTGCCCTGTTTATTGTTAATAACATTAACTTCGGTGTACAGTAGCTTAGTTAAATTGATAATACTCTTACGTAAGCATATTACAACTTTGTGTCATATCAGTTGCGACTGCTTGGAGCACAATGAAAATTACTTTGGTCCTGTCAGTTTGCGTCATGAACGTGATTCAAACTAGATAGATATTTTTTGTCTAAATAACTCCTCAGCTTTATAAGAATATAATGGAGCACTTCTTTCACTTTGTGCTATTTTATTGTCGTTTAAGTAGCCTAGCCCCATAACAATCAATTAAAGAAAGAAAGAAAAGGAAAGAAAGAAGACATTTTTTCATATTCACAAAGACATAAATGCAACAAACAAAAAAACAGTAAATAAGATAAGTTACGATAATTTATTGAATGATTTGCAGTACAAAATTACAATATATACAATGTTTTTCAAAATTCTATGTTACACGCAAAACACACACAAACACAATAAACAGCAAACACAAATATAACAAAAAAGGGCTAAAAAAATACATCTTCGGTTTACCTGTACTTTACCTGTAGTAGATATCTGGTTACGTCGTCAATGATGATAGGTCTGACTAAGGTTGTGTAAGGTGGTGTGTGTAGGCCATATATGTGGTATTTGCGTATACCTACTTTATTTTAAGAAAAAATACGATTAATACAATAGTAGCCAAGCTGCAAGGACTAGTTCAAACTAATATTATTTTGGTACAAAAGTTAGAAATAGGTAATTCAAAAAAAGTTAGCAATTAAAGAAATCCGGTAGTGAAAATTAAAAAAAAACTCGGACCAAATATGTTTCCCGCGTTTATCGGATTCAAACCAAATTGTGCCTTTGAAAAAATACCAATGTTCCGCAAACATTAATATTACTGACAAGTCAAATAAAAGATGAGCAATAAACGAACATCGCAACTGTAATGCAAGCCATATTTAATAGCCATTTCACTTTGATCCTTTGACATCAAATTGATGGCCAGCGGCGAATCGAAAACATCCCTCTGAATTAGTTTTCATAGTCGATTTTCGGTTGAATTTATGTTTGGTATTGTGTTGGTCAAATTTTACCCACTTCTAATAATAATATTAATCTGGAATTGGGTACGCATTTGAAGCTCGGATGACGATCAATTACAGTTAACAAAAGCTATAGTAGTAAGCAAACGGCTCGTATATACAAAAACTTCATTAAATATTAGCAGAAAACAGTAACGGAGGGGGCGTTTCGACTGAGAGTAATAACGTTTTCATAAGAAACGTTTAGCGCAACTACAAAATGGTAACTATTGAAAATCATAATTTACGTTTAAATTACATAACTCTCACTTAGCATAACAACTTTTTTCGTAATGTTCATATTGTATAATTCAATTTTGTTAATTAGTTTAAATGAAAATGCATAGGTTCACGTTTAAGATTAAAAAAAAGTGTCTTACGTAATCAGTTAATTTCATCACTTTGGGCCACGTCAAAAGTAGCGCCTAAATTGTTAACTTATCTTTAATTTGTTGCCAGGTTAACTGGTTCGAGTAACTGTTCTAGATCATCTTTAAAATACTGTAGTCTTTAAATAACTGTATGTATTTGGAAGTGATGAGGCCCATCTGTTTTCAGTGGATTTCAACTACAAGCCTATATTTTTAAGATAAGATAATTTGTAGGGTTTTGACGATTGGAGAGCAATCCAAACAACCAACTCGGAGTAAATATGATTTAATACTGCTCTAAAATACAGGTTACATGGTTTATATATGAAGTGCTTATGTACTATACCACAAATTTATTCAATAAAGTATTTAATAAAGTATTTATTCAACAATTTGTAGTAGACGATAAGATCAGATACAATATTTTACAAAAGTTCAATGTATGTAACACGTGTGCATACACTAGAGTTACTAGAGAACTCAGCATAGCAGGCTAAAAGAGCTAACATAAATAAAATTAAAAATAACTATCTAATCTTAACTTTGCAAATAGGTATTATGAAAACTAAGATATACCTATTCTAAGATAATTCAATATCTTAAACAATCCCTATATTGTATCTATTATATTAATTTTAGAATAAAATCTACATTACATGAAAATACATATTTAATGTACGTCTTTAAATAATTTCGTATTAAAGCGATCAATTTATCTCACCGAATAAAAATGTTATTAAGCTTTGCCATTCACATTAACCTTTTTAGGGCACAATAGTGCATATTTTACGATATTTTTTGCATTCCTTAAGGGTCTTTTCGTACTGAATCAGCCCTCGATAAATAATTCATACAGACGCTGATATAAAGCCTAAAACATGTTTTGTCGCAGATATACAGCCGATATCCGCCTAACTACATATTATTAAGCCTTTATACGTTGTAAGTTGAAATTAAACAAAAAATCAGGGCACATATGACAAATTTTGAGTAACACGCTGTTTTAATTTAATTGCTGGTTGTAAACCTAGTTAAAAGATTAATTGTAGAAATGTTCATAGACAAAATAAATACAAGGTCTAGCAATAACAGTTAAAAAATAGTCACGCGCGAAAGGCATTACCCTCGTTTTCGAGCTCGTAGAAGTAAGAAATTAGTTTATTCTTTGAAAATATTCCATGAATCAGTGTATTTTGAACGACTTTGACCTTCATTGTCTGGCAACTCTTCAAAACACTTACCCCCTTATTCATAAACGACAATCAAACCTATTTTAATTAAAATGCCGCTAAAATTCGTTTGTCCTTATCTGTCACTTCGACATTTGTATTTATTAGAAAGGGACAAAGCATTTGTTAGTTAACATAGGCTTGTTAAGTTTTATGAATAAGGGGGTTATAAATTAGCTGTTTTAGTTGTTTTCAATTCCATATAATTTGAGTTTACTTACGTCAATCATTTAGTAGGATAAATATGTCATAATTGGGCAGTTTTATGTGAATTGAATAGACTTAACCTTAAACTAAACAAAGTTTGGACTATGGATACTAGACAACGGATAAACATTATTATTTAGAAGAATACATACTTAGCTGGCATGACTTAGGTACACAACTTCGTTTTTATCATTCCTCCAGATTCATAGCCAGTATCATAAACCATTAAACTATGGTCGTCAATTGAAACAGTTTGCTTTTGTAGGTATCAGAGTAAAAGCAGACCAAAAAAAATTTTATGACCAAAACCTGCCGTGGTCCGAAAAAAGAGAATGGAAGCACACACGCATTTTCCAAGCAGCAAAATAAGTTCATCACCACCTAACGTGTCTTAGACCCAGCCCAATTATCAAAGTTAAGGTTCGAAATATTTTAATTATCGAGTTCATAAATCTGTGTTGGGATGCCGTAACGCAACCGCAGGGTAAAAAGATCCATTAGGCTTTTACCTGCTCAAGTTATAATGAAACTGAGTGGTCGCGAAAACTGAGCCAGTAACAAAGGTGGGCAGTTTTGTCGGCGTAATTGATTTACGCCTGTGTACGGCCACATATGCATTACGGAGAACCCGATATAGGGAGAGTGGATAACACAGTTTTCACTTAACGCAGAATGTTACAGTTTTATTACCATTTTATGGGTTGGTAAATTTAAGTATTGTGATTGAATATAGTGTTTCACTTTTAAAGGCAAGGCTATGTATCTTGCCCTGTTTGTTGTATATCCAGTTTCTGTTGGCCAAGTCATGCAAGTTCATTTTAACCCTCTTCCAGTGGTAGGATTGACTCGAAATTTGGTATAATATTATGTAAGTTGTATGGAAAATCTAAATTTTAAATGATTTTTTTTGAGTGATTTGTGGCTTGCCGTGGAATTATGCTAAGTGTGTATTTGTCCTATGTTTGTTTTTATGCCGTTAAATAAATATATTTTTTTTCTTTCTTTCTTTTTTTATTTATAAGTAATTGATTTTAAGGTGTTAGTAGCGTGCCTGAGTTAGATGTCTTTGGACACAACACCACGAAGTTAATGTACCTACACAAGCTTTGCCATACATTACTGATGTCACCCAAAAATTTAGGTAGTTTGATGGGAATCGAGTTGTCATAGCACCACACCACTATCAACTGTGTTCCATAAAATCTAAAATATTTTCTCTGGAAGCTATTTGCGTAGGTACCGATTACTAAAGACGGGTGGAAAATAATAAGTTGAAATTGTTGTTAAAAATTAACAAAAATGTTTTTGAAACAAATAAATGTGCAAATAGATTTACTTACTTGGATTTATTGATCCTTTCCTTATTCCTCCACTGAATTTAAATTCTTGAAATATATTTAATCGAATTAAATTTGCACCCAGTAATTAAAGGTAATTAATGACCCAATATCCGATTTCAACGAGCTCAGTTGCATTTTAAAACCCAGCCTCTATTCACTTTGGTCTCGTTTGATAATTTACCTGCACATACACTGGAGCTGTGGTGGCCTAGTGGTTTGACCTATCACCTCTCAAGCAGAGGGTCGTGGGTTCAAACCCCGGCTCACACCTCTAAGTTTTTCGAAATTCATGTGCGGAATTACATTTTAAATTTACCACGAGCTTTGCGGTGAAGGAAAACATCGTGAGGAAACCTGCACAAACCTGCGAAGCAATTCAATGGTGCGTGTGAAGTTCCCGATCCGCACTGGGCCCGCGTGGGAACTATGGCCCAAGCCCTCTTGTTCTGAGAGGAGGCCTGAGCCCAGCAGTGGGACGTATATAGGCTGGGATGATGATGATACACTTCTTAGGCATTATGCGACGCGGCGTGCGCGCATAGACGTTGGAATTTAAGGTTATTTCTATACAAACACGATGGGTTCGTGAGTGTCCAAATGAGCATTTACCATAAAGCTCATTCTCTCACAATCTGTCTCGTTCCAATAAATTACAAAAGCACGACGCCGACGTTAAATAAAGCATTTTTGATACAAATGTAATATAGATGTCAAATATCACCTTGCTGTAGCATAGTTTTAGAATAGCCATGAAGTGTCAGATTTTAGAATAAGATGGGTCCATGTCTTACACCCCAAGAGAAGACATGGACCCATCTTATTCTAAAATCTGACACTTCATGGCTATTCTAAAACTATGCTACACCCCACGAGAAGACATGGACCCATCTTATTCTAAAATCTGACACTTCATGGCTATTCTAAAACTATGCTACACCCCACGAGAAGACATGGACCCATCTTATTCTAAAATCTGACACGTCATGCCTGTTCTAACTATGGCTACAGCAAGTTGATATTTCACATCCATATTAAGTTTGTATCAAAAATGCTTTATTTAACGTCGGCGTCGTGCTATTGTAATTTTTTGGAACGAGACAGATTGTGAGACAATGAGCTTTATTTTAGGGTGTGTAATGATCGGTATAACAACATTTGATATAATATTCAAGGATAGGAGATTCACTAAATCTAACCTAACCTAACCCAAAGTGCATCAAATCGAATTAATAACAATAGAAATAAGTTTGGTTTTTAAGATAAATTGCATAATTATGAAAATTATATCAATTGTTGTTATACCCTTCGTTACGCACCGCTTCCTGTGGGTCTCGTAAAAGGTGACTATTGGATAATCGAGTGGGCAACAACGCCTCCTACAGCCGACTACGTGTGGAAGACAAGGGGAAACAACTGCAATATTTCCCCAAAAAAGTCGTCACGAGGGATTGCTACTGAACCTAAACCGAGGACCACATCCACTCTGTCAAGAGTGTAGGGACTTAGATGAAGTAGAATAGTTTTAGATTAGTTGTAAGAATAGATACTTACAAAGTTTGGCAACGTAAGCCGTGGTGGTCTAGTGTTTTGACCTACGGTCTCTCAAGCAGTGGATCGTGGGTTCAAACCCGCGCTCGCATCCCTGAAATTTTCGAAATTCCTGTGCGAAATTACATTCCAAGTTTACCACGACTTTTAAGGTGAAGAAAAACATCTTGAGGAAACCTGTATAACCTGTGAAGCAATTCAATGATGTGTGTGAAGTTCCCAATCCGCACTGGGCCCCTGTGTGAACCACTGCCGAAACTCTCTCATTCTGAGACAAGGCCTGTGCCCAGCAGTGGCACGTATTCAGGCTGTGATGATGATTTCAAAGTACAGAACCCTCGGTGCGCGAGTCTGACTTTTATTTGGCCGGGTTTTTAGCCAAAAGTTGCAGAATGCAAATAATTTATACGGTATCTGAGTCTAGACATATATGCGTCAGCTAAAGCCTCGCGCCAATAAAGTTGCGAACAACGGCTAAAGCAATAACTCTATTCCAATTGGCTCGAAGTATAAACATGTAGCCCTACTTTTCCTTTATTCTTACATGAATATGCAAATAGGATTTATTTAGATTAATTGATTTTGGTGTAATCTGAGTGGTTTTCGATTTATATTGCTACTGGAAAGCGTTACCAATTCACAACACAGAATGTTAATCCGCCTGCTTTTGCCTGGTGATTCTGCGTTTCCCCAGAGATGTGCTAGGATGTGTTGCGAGGAACATTCCTACATATATGTACATACTTGAAGTAAATATTGTCATTAATAATAATTAATAAAAAGGATAAAAGTTACACGGTCAATTTATGAACAGCAGCAAGTCGCTCAACAACATAACCCCGCGTTCTGACTATAATAGCTGGAGGCATGACCAATGAGTTTCGATTGGGAATTGACCAGAGCTGGTTAGGAGCTCGCTCAAGGCGTTTTCCAATTTCAGGCTTCACAATAATATGAATTTATGCCTGCATTGGTTAATGTCAACAATAGTGCGCTAATTATTTTATACAAATAATGTAATGCGTGCGCCGTCATAATTAATACAGCGAGGATAAATAGAGTAGCGCTATTACTTTAGTTCACTTTATACATCGTGATTTGTACTTGACTTTATTTGTCAATGGTCCTTAACTAGTTTAGGTCTCTTGGAGAGACTTAGAGTCACGCAACGAGGTATGTGATGGATATAGCCATGCTTGAAGCTTCTTTGCACGAAATTCGCCGAAGTATTGGGATAGGCATTAGGTATAGGAACCGGTAATTAATTTTATTTTACTTGACTATTTTACCCTAAGTACTTTTTATTTTATTATGCATCCATACACAGTTGACTAATGACAACATGAAAATAAATTCAATCAATAAATGTATCTATCTGTTGGTAACGAAAAACTTTGTATAATATAGTTTGAAATACGAACACAATTAAAGTAACGATATTTCCGTTTGCCAATTGCCTTCTAAATAATTTGGGTGAGTCCGAAGGGAGAGTAAAATTGACGTAAAAGAAAGTTAATAAAATCTATCCTCCTGGCAATGAATTTTAAATAAAAGGGTTTGCCGGTTTGGTGACCAGTTGAAAAAGTTTCGATTAGTTCATTATTTGTCTTTCACTGTTCACTGTTTCACTGTGAATGAATTCACAGCCTGTGTATACTTTTTCGAACATACTCACATGAATCAAATATGTACAATCACCATCAGCTAAATATGTGGTGTTTTTGGAGTTTCTTACAAAAAATGACAACATCAATAAGACGATAGACAGTTGTTTACATTCAAACTGTAGACAACCTATTTGACTGACGGAACCAGAAGTTGATTTTCTTCTCAGCTTAAAATAATTTAGGTTTGTCTGATTTTGCGACCCCATTTTCAGTGTTTCAATATTCAAAGAGAATGCTGGCTGGCATCGCAAGATCCTTGAGCTTGACGATTAACTTAAAATGTTTAAAATTCTTCCCCAATTCCAAATTTTGCCACGTTCAACGCCGCGCCGCGCGCCGTAAATGATCAGACGGCAATATCCGCCGAAATCCCGTTGGCAATTCCGCATTTACAAAATTGCTCCGATCGTTGGGCAGTCGACGCGACAAACATCGAAACACGCATGGAATGCATTTATAATTCGGTCAGATTCTAATTTCAAAATCATAAAATGTAAGTGTCGTGCTGCGTAGACGAATGCGTCCACTTCCGTTCGGAAGTGCAGCTGCCGCGTGCAGATTATGCGTAATGGTTGCGCGTTGGGCGCGGGCCGTCGACATTAACCTCGCCGTGGCTGACTCCCACAGCCGTTGCGTTTCGCAACATAATTATCATTGTGCTTTGGAAAGGAACCTAATACGGGGTACGCGCAGGATTTCCTATTACCTACTATTACAGTCAAGATAAATCGGAAACGTTCGGAAACAGCACGCCCGTCCATATCGACAATTATTTCGTGTAGGTAACTGGCATGCCCTGTGTCGAAATCCAACCGTGGCACGGATTTAAATCTCAAACTAGATTGTGTTAAAGAGATCGGTGCACTGGTGGAGTTTAAGATATCGTGCTTTACGAGTTGGTAAAATTTTTGCATGCTGCGAATTATTATGAAATTGTACTGCTGCTTTGTTATTTATCTGAAATTTATTAAAGCCACTGGTTGATTTTGATTGGTGTCACAGCTAATACTTTACAGTCTTAACGAGCTTGCCTGGGACTAGAAAATTTCGCAAACCTTTTATGATTGGTGGCTAATTGACAGATCACGTAAGTCATAGTAAGCAATGATTATTAATAAATTAAGCAATTGACAGAGTTTTTTTATGAATACGTATTTTTGCTACATATTCCGGGTCACCTGTCGTTTGGGTGTGCAAAGCGACCTGCGCGGGCGCCGGCTGTATCGCTACAGAGCACGTGCCGCGCGAACGGAACGATCCTACCATTCCGCATTGAAATTCCAACGCTTTTACGATAAATTATTCGCTTCTTGGAGGACAAATTCAGTTATTTCAAATAGAAATGTCGCAACGCTCGCCGCACCAGTTTGTTTATGCCCAATTTATATCAATATAAACATTCTTATCACAATTGCATAATTAAATTCATTTTTAGAGACTGTGACTCACTAATACAGACAATTATGCGTTTATACACGTGCCGCCATAAATATACCTTTCTGCATGTAATTAAGACGAAAGCCACTAAACGAACTGGCTATTGTGCTAACAGTATATTAAGTAACAGTCTAGTATTCATTTTATATACATGTGTATTTACTTTTACGGTTCAGGTGCAGCGTTAAGAAGCTCCTTCAAGGTGGAGCAAGGTGGAGTTCAGTGAGCGGTTAGTTCCAATGGAGTGCCGAAAAAAGTTTCTCGATGAGGGCTACGGCATAGATGTCGCTAGCGTCACTGCTTAAGTGGCTAAATAAGAAACAAACAAGCTGAGATATGAGGTGCATAGGGGAAATTCGTGTCGGTACCGTTGACCATCAGTGGTGTAGCGGTATAGCACGCGGTACGGAATACCGAGGACCTGGGTTCCATTCCCAGTGATGGTCTTATTTTTCTGGTTTTTCTGTGCATCTATATTTCAGTATGTATTTTCAATTTAGGTTTTACGGGATGACCGTAAAAGTAAAAATTTGGAATTGAAATAAAAAATACACAAAAATTCAAAAAAAAACAATCTTAGATAGAGTCAGCCATACGTGGGTACACATGCGGCGGTCGTCCGACATATCCTTTTGAACGCCACTGTCGGCAAAACACGACACCTAAAAATCTTGCCATAGGCGTCATGTCGGCATTTCGTGGCGCCTATGGAACGATTTTCAGAAAAATTTTTTTTGGTCGCCTGTGGCCGACCGTGGCGTTCAAAAGGTTAAAGCCGATAAGTATTAAAATGCAGCATTCATTTTTTCTTAAGAACGCGTAGTGGCATCAATTACTTACATCGAAAAAATATTCTGACACGTGTACACAATAGTGCTACTCTTTTCCTATTAATAAAAATCTAATCCCAGATTATATACTAAATAAATTTCATACCTCCACAAAACCATCATAACTAATAAAACGACACGATACGGCCCAACAAAACCTTCGCAGCTCTACATGACATACAAGTCCTAGTAATTTGTACTTTGACTTTAGGCTACAAACTGGAACAACTGTTTCGAAACCTCAGGCTATTATGGTATCCACTAGAACCCGTATAGCCTTGATTGAGTGCCCGTTACTTAATTATTATGCTCGCCGAATTTAATAGGAGCATTATTTTTGTGGTCGCATAGCAACATTCACCCTTGGTTAAAGTTATATATTATTTTTCCAGTATGGATATATCTGTTATCAATAAAGATTTTAAGCCATACGAGCTTGTTTCGTAATATTTTGAAGATGTAGGTAATACAAAATACATACACTTAAAGCCTGGCTAACGGTACTTTATTCTGACGTAAGTATATGCGCAAAATCGTGACTTTGAATGAAATTAAAATAATTTCAAGTAATTGCAATTAAAAGTAAAAAAAAAAAAACTGAAAAATAGATAAATAAGAACCAGTAAGATCAGTTTAAATAGAATGGAATTAATTTTGGCCACAAATAAATCAAAGAAGAAGAGTTCACATTGATTTTGTGCATTGGGTAAAGAGCAACAGGTAGGACTTTGTTTGATCAGGGTTGCCTTAACCCAGTAGTTGTGGAGATCAAAAGTAGACCTAAGCTTTTCAATAAGTTAGTAATACAGTAGTAATTGAAAAGGAATACATGGAAATGGATTAGATCTTGTTTTTTGTTGTAATTTGTCCCAAGATATAAAAAAGAAAGAAAAAAAATCCAATATACAACCATTTCAAGTAGTAACAATTTCAAAGTGATCAGTAAGGTAGGAAGAAAAAATCTACTATGTACTTAGTATCTTAGAAGTACATTTTTTCAAGTGTGTTGTTTAATTCATTACAATTTTTATGACTAGTCAGCAGTTAGTAGCATACTTTCCGTTAATTTATTCGAAGGTCATGAACTTCGAATTTGTATTTTTTTTAAAAGAACATCATACAGCGTTGTGAGAGTGATAAGTCTCTTTATATCACACGATTCTTCTCGCTGGAGGGCTCTTACCCTATTTTGGACTTCCGCCCTTTACACCGCAACTTCAGGTACTACAGTACTGGCTTCCCGGCGACGTACTTGACTTGTATGCATGGTAAAATTAAGAGCTTATTATGTTTTTGGAATTTCCTTAAGTTCACCTTCTCTGTAGATTGGCTTATTCAAACGAGAACCGGGTTGCGTGGCAGGCTATCAGACTCCGCGGCGAAGTATCATGTGTCGCATATTTAACATGTTTATGCTATGTGTGACCTATTTTGTTATATTTTTAGGTTACTATTGTTGCGTTTGCGTCGTATTATTATGTATACTCCGTCCGCGTAGAATTCGGTTATCGCTATCCCGCGGGAACTATACAATTTTCCGGATTAAAAACTATCTTATGTCCTGTCCTGGGGTTCAAACTATCTGTACACCGAATTTCAGCTAAATTGGTTCAGCGGTTTAGATGTGATGAAGTAAAAAACAAATAAACTAACAAACAGACTTACAAACTTTCGCATTTATAATATTAGTTTAAGTTTGTAATAGTTATTATATGTGCCTAGTTGCCTGTAGCGTATATTTTTGAAACATTGTATCAATCTACTACGCCAATTTTTTGTTAACATCTGTTACCGACAACTTCGTCTGAACCCCACGGGAATTTTGAAATTTCCCGGTATAAAAGATGGGTCATGAAAATCTTCAATAGTTTGGTTTCACCCAGTGAAAGATTCAACATAGATTAATTGGTTCCAGATAATAATTATATAATACAAACAAATTACGAGTATATAGGCTCAAATAATGTGTAGATTGAAATTAGCGAAAACACTTAGATACATCCATCAAATAAAAGAAGAACATTCCTGAGAAAGAGATAATCAAACAAAAAGTGGTACTTCAGAGGTGCTTTCAGCTCTTTCCTCCAAAACTATTTCTAGACATTAGACTGGTGACAGCTTTCAATCGTAGTGCACTCGAAGTCGAGCGTCTCTCATGCATATTTAAACACCCGTCAATGTTCCGGCTCAAGATATCGGATTTTCCGCTAGAACACGCGATATTAGCGTTACTCATATACTAGTATAGTGCAATGTGCCTGATTGAAATTTGGCATCGTGCATTTGCAATTTAAATCACTACGTAATAGTTCAATATTTGTGAACTGTTAACTCTACGTAAGTAAGAAATGTAATGATGTAGATAGATACCAAAGAAGCTGTAGGAATAAGAAGCTGAAATAGCAGAATACTCATCATCAACGAGAAGACGTCCACTGTTGAAAGCCTCCCTTTAGAACGCCAAAATAAATGAAAACTCGCCACTTGCCACCAACTCTCGCGATGTTGTCAGTGCACCTAGTGGGCGGTCTGTCAACGCCTCGCCCGACGTTTGTGATAGCCGCTCGAGAACCTTCCTCTCCCAGCACTGTTTTACGAGCTATGTAGCCCGCCCATTGCCACTTCAACTTGCATATTCTTCGATCTATATCGAACAGCAGGTTTTGCAGGTGGTAGGACCTTGTGCAAGGTCCGCCCGGATTGCTAACACCATCTTGCTCGCTAATCCTGCCGTGAAGCAGTAGTGCTTGCACTGTTGTGTTTCGGCGTGGAGAGTAAGACAGCCGGTGAAATTACTGGCACTTGAGGTATCCCATCTTAGGCCTCTAGGTTGGCAACGCATCTGCAATCCCCCTGGTGTTGCAGGTGTCTATGGGTGGTGGTGATCTCTTACCATCAGGAGAACCACTTGCTCGTTTGGCATCCATTGCAGTTGAATAAAAAAAAAAACAAAATACTATTTGGTTAAAGTTGTTTTATTCTTCACTTCCAACGGTTTGTAATTAAAGGCTAACCAGGAATATAAAAAATAAAAAAACCTGACTCGAGGGCAGCAGTTCTAAGTTTAATATTGCAACAGTCATTACACTTACTATACGATAGGTACTGTAGTGGACGGACGGTCCACTATCCTGAATATTTCCTGTTTAAATTAACAACACGTCTTTATAATATTTTCATGTGTATTTCCAAATAACTCGCTAAGTTGGCAGCTCGGATACAAGTTATTCAAAAATTGAACTATGCTGCCAGTCTTAAATGAACGTACGCAAGAAGTTAGTACAGTACCTACCAGTCATATTGACAACGGTGTCGGTGATGTTATTTAAAGGAATATTTTATAATTCTTCAGACTTTTTCTATGAGAAAAACTATTATGCATTGTCAATTATTTTCCTTCCAAGGCTATGGATAATTTTCGGCAGTTTAGCGCACAAAGACACAAAATAACACTTTAAAATACCACGCCCAAACAACGTTAAGCTTTGACAGCAATATACAGATGACATTTGAATTTAGTGTTGCCAGTGCAAGAGATTAGTCTTATCTATGGAGAAAATTTTAACATAATCGGGATTGAAAATACAAACTGAAATATAGATGCACAGAAAAAACAGAAAAATAAGACCATCACTGGGAATCGAACCCAGGTCCTCGGTAATCCGTACCGCGTGCTATACCGCTACACCACTGATGGTCAACGGTACCGACACGAATTTCCCTATGCACCTCATATCTCAGCTTGTGTTTCTTACTTAGTCACTTAAGCAGCGACGCTAGCGACATCTATGCCGTAAGCCCTCAAACTTTTTCGCCATTCCTTTGGAACTAACCGCTCACCCGGACAAGAGATCGTTTCTAAGCAATCAAATTAAGATTGGACAAAAAACCAATCTTAATAATCGGGATTGATCACATCTTATAAATGGCTAAAATTACTTCGATATTTTCGCCTCGTTGTAGCGGCCACGAGTACTTAGGCTCAAAAATTAGATATTTTAAAGTGAGCGATGAGGGTAAGGATTAAAGATGAAAATTGCCAAGGTTCTGAATATTATGTAAAGATACATTGAAGCCCTTTTATTGGTGTAATAAACAAGGTGTTTAAAATGAATTTGGAATATCGCAACAGATGGTTGTGCTATTTTGACTGAGCACCCCTAAAGGTTTTATCGGAATTTTGATTCAGAATATAATCATCCGGGTATTCTTTGAAAAAAGATAGCATGGAAAAATGTTAACCACAGTTAAAAATTCAAAAAACATTGACAGGGGGTTTTAATCAATGTAATCTTACCACCTGCTAAGGTATTCCAGATTAATTGCAATTGTACTTGCTCATTTTGCCTGTCTAAAGGTCTCATGTAACTCTCTTCATTTGTAGGTACATTTACTTTAATTATCAGCTCGCTTTTTTTCATTAAATGGTTGGTGACTATTTTCTTAGATCAATCTTTAGATACGTGCACATACATAGTCTAAAGCCGAGTTTAGACTTGCAAGAAAAATCGCGCAAGTTGCATTACATTGCGAAGCCGTAAGGCCAACGAGTTTATAGTGGTCAATCGAGTGCCGCAATGTTATTCAACTTGCACGATTTTTCTTGCAAGTCTATTTAAAATCGGCTTAAGCATTTCGTTTTTGTGGAAAAAATGCGAATAAGTACGTTAATCAAATGGACTGCACAGGAGGATGACGAAAGATGGAATTTTTCTTGTGCCAATTAAATTTCCCCATCTATATTTAATCACTGAGTTTTCTTACCTGCATTGCCTTGAAAAGGTTAAATGCAGCAATTAAGAGTGTTTTGAAGTAAAAACGAAACTAGTCTTTTCGTTCAAACAGTTATAAGATAACGGTTTCCATCTCTGAAACTTCAACCGGTTTTTACCATTTTTTTTTATTTTTACCACTACGATGTCACTCGAAAGAAAGTTTAGATTCCTTTTTTGCACCTATTTCACTAACAATAAACATAAAAACAAAAATAAGTTTTTTGTAAAAAACTGAAACAGTAAAATTGATTTACTAATTTTAGCATAAATCCAGTTTGCGCTACCAGAAAACATCAAAAATAGAACATGGTCGGTCAACGCTTTGGGAAACCGTTGTCACTGTTGGTATGAAAATGGGACTACATACTTTTACAATAGGTTTAAGGATGCATGTAATTGTATATATCCATCCGTACGTAGGTATTATTATAATTAATTATATGCAGCACTCCGTTATCCGTTTCATAGTAGCATAAAATGATCTCGGCTGATGCCTTTTAGTGTATGTATAATTAAAGCAAATATTGATCTCTCCCGAAAACCGTCTTCAATATTAGCCCAGCAGGGCTACTACGAAACTCGAAACTCGAAGTTCGTGTCGTACCGTCCCTCTCGCTCTCGTATTAAATAGTATAAGTGTCAAAGGTACCGCATGACACGAACTTCGAGTTTCGTAGTAGCCCTGCAGGAATGCAGCTTGTCTCGCAAATACGATAGTGTTGCACCAATATTATAGTAAGGGGAAGATGCAGGCGCATTAGTTATGTATTCATTAATAGGTGTGTAAAATCTGAGCTTCAGTGTGCGTGCGTAAGTAAATATGAGAAATATGAGTAAAGTATAGGTAAAGTGAATATGTCGAGAATTTACCGCGTAAATGATTACAAATTCCACAAACTACCTCTTTTGTGTCAATGCTTATGGTCTTTTCCAGATACCTACAGTACAAAACATAGATTGTATAGTAACTTGAATTGCTTGTTATGCGTTCTAAATTGAATAGTTTTAATAAATAAAGCAAGCAATCTTTAGGATACATTTTTTAGTCATTTTTTCAGCCATGTTTTTGAGTTACAAGACATTAAATGACTAAGAAAAACCGATTATTGTTCACAAACCACGAGAGATTAGTTGGTAACAGATGGAACAAAAATAATTATGTAAAGTGTACGCTTTAATGTTATAGATGATGGAAAAAAATACAATTGGACCACATACAAAATAGCCCTAAAAATGCTTCAATTGAACTTCAATTGGGGGACCGTTTCAGCCTGATTTCCACTCGTTTTAAGATATAAAGAGTGCTTCATTAACGTGAAGAGCATCGACAAATGGCGACCAGTCGTCGCTATCGTCGGCCTCCTCGGATGCAATTAGTGACAGGAAGCCGACGAACGAGCCAAGGATTGACTCCTCGTGGCCCACGCTAGACCCTCCCCTTAATTAATATACAGATCAGGTAACGAAAATTACTTTTGTTTATGTTTAGCAACAATGTTTTAAATTTCTTGTATATCTTGTACAAGTTTATTTTAACTTAGCCGATAAAATAACAACAACATTTTGCTGGATAATAAGTGGCTAGAAACCTACGTGCGTACAATATTATACTGCCATTGTTTAGTCTTCTCGTACAACCGCTTTTCTTAATAAAGGTTCGTTTATAACAGGGAAAAGTATCAGAGATTTAAACAAAATATTCCAGGATCCAGACTGAAACCAAATTCAATAGAGTTGAAAAGTTTTTTGGGGTTTCGTATCTCAGTTGGAAAAACAAACCCGTATAGAATCACTTTGTTGTTCCTCTTTCTGCCTGTCTGTCTGTCTGTCCGTCCGTCTGTCAATATCCTTTTTCTCAGGAACAAGTGAAAGTATCAACGTTAAATTAGTATCAAATACTCAGGTCTACTACCCCATGAAGCAGTGAAAAAATTAACATCTTCAATTCACGCAATGAAAAGATACAGTCCGATAATTATAAAATAATATTTTTTTATATCAATTTCTGCGTGAATCTAATTGGAACAGAAAACGGTAATTTTAGCAATGATCTGTTGCATTTGTTCCAATTGCAACAATAATTATGAGTGTAAATAGAGGAAATCTTAAAAGCTCATTGATATGGACCTCCGCAAAGCCGCCTATAATCATTAATATTTGTAACACTTTGTATTGTAATGAACATAAATTACACAAAGCATCTAACCAATTGGGGATAGTTTTAGTAGTTGTAGTTGTTGTAGTGGGCATTCTACGGCTAATAATGATGACGATGATGATGACATAAACCACTTATCATTCCTAGATTCTGATTTCGGAATGATAAGTAGTTTCTGTCATTCTGGCTCTGGCGTTGTATCCGCATAAAACTTTTAATTCAGCAGAGTGCAGAGACAGATTTATACTGCTGTATCCAGTGCAGCATATGATTAATTTAAAAAACATCACATCGACGTCTGTGATTAATGACTACCACTTAACGGCTCAAATTATAGAGAATCATTCACGGCGCAGTATTTATTAATTGCCCAAAAATACGATAAAACGTTCGATGTGGATTTAATAAAATATGGACCGCGACATATTTCGATGTCCGAACGACATTTTCATAATTCAATTGCCTTTTAATTGTTCGTTAAAGCTGTTGTTGGAAACGAATGCACGTATTGCAGCACAGTGTAGTACGTGTTGCGTTACATTGCTTTGCTCCTTTGATATTTATAAATTCTCACCCCAGCGACCCCGTGATGTACCGCATGCACGATCTAATTCTCGCGACGTGTAAATTAAGATAATGAAGCTACTGCACTTACGTGATAGAAAAGTGGTGCGTAACTTCGCAATGAAAGCAATTAACCTTTTTGTACGCGGTTCGAAACATCGCGACCCAAATATTATACTAAGCTGTTGGCAGTGATAATTGCTCAGGTAATTAGTTTGAAACAAATTATGCGTTGGATTAATTTACTGTTATTTTAATTAAGCCGCTTTTATCAATTAACGTTCATTTACTTGGATTTCAAACGTAAAATGTGTCGACAATTATTTAATTAATCTACATTGACTGCCATATAATTAAAAATCCCAAATGAACTCTTTGTTATGATGTTCACATTTAGATTAGATTTTCTGGAAATGTGTTATTTCATCACAAATAACACTTACCAACTCCTGCACTATACGGGACCAAGACGCGCTTCCACCTCGGGGGATTTTGCGATCCAGTTTCGATGCGCTAGTTCCATAACCCAGCAGCTACAGCGTAACCTGTAGCTAAGTCCTCCCTAGGAGGGCCCTACACCGAGCGCCTGTAAAAAGCTTTAATTGGATTGCTTTTTATTAGCGTAATAAAATTGGATTTACTCAGTTGAAACCGGACGCGTTTTCGCCTCCTGCCTGCCCTTTGTTTCGTTTTTCCCCAAAGGATTGTTTAATCGACAACTGTATGAGTTTTGGTTTTGAAAGAGTTACCGCGATTTATAAATTGGCCGTTTGTGGTTATTTTGCCGTTTTAATTTGGTTGCGGTAAACCGTTGGATGGAAGTTGTTTAAGATACAATATAATACAAATATTACTTATTAACAACTACAAATTTGTTCGGGTGATTTAACAAAACTAAAAACAAAAGGCAGGGTAGGCAATATTAGGTTATCTTATCGCATAAACGCGGCATCTAGTTAAATATACCTAGTATGTGCACAAATACTAGGATGTTTGATATTTTGAGATGTTCGTGACACGAGCTTTTCTTAGTCCTTGTTTTGTAAAAAAAACGAGAGAACTTAAAGCAGAAGTACCTGTACCTGCAGTACCTGTAGAAAAACCTTATAAGAACCGAGATGGCGACAAATAAGAGTTTTATTAAAATAAAACATTCGTTACTAAAATGGCTATCAACTGCTGGGCATAAAATTTAAAGTCAAATAGGAATAGTATTCAAGCAAACAGAACGAGAGTGAGAGAAACTGTTACTGCGTTTCGAAACGGTTCCGGTAATATTATTGCCAAATCCATCAAAATCGCCAAAGATCTTCCTAAATGAAACCCCGAACAAAAAACCTTTCAAATAAAAATTGTAAAAATATGTAAATCCAAAAAGCACTGTTATTTCGAGCCATAAAAGAGCAGACAGAATCAACGAACCGATGCTGGCCATTCACGAATATATCCCGTGGCATGTCCGACTCCAATGTGTCTATTTGGCGGAAAAAAATATAATTGGATTGTTCCTGACAAGATAAATTGGACGCCGGACATGCCTGTTATGCATGGATCAGCCATTTATTGCAAGGATAAAATGCAAGAATTATATTACGAGATATAAAATTCTCCGACCGAAATGTAACAAACGGAACGCTTGCGTACAGGAGATGGAGTCGTTCGGTACGACTACGATATTTACTTAGTTTAATTTATTGTCCATTAATTATTTAAGTTATTATTTGTTTAAATTGTAATAAATTTAGCCCATATTTTTCAATACAATTTTGCAGCTAGTGTTTGTGTTGGCGATTAATTTAGATTAATAAACTAATATCGTAGAAGACTCAAAATTCGTACGTCGGCTATTGATTCGATTATTAGTAAGTATCGAAATTTGATTTAGTATTTTGTTTTACATAGAATAAATCGTAAGACTTCTGATAATGGTAAAACAAATCGAAAATTACTTTACTCATTTAAATTGCTTCAGAACTCTGCTTTTGTTGAGGTTTTCCGTCACGATATTTCTGAACAAAGGCTACCTGAAATCAATAAATAATCCATTACTTCGGTCAGCTGATCGTTCCGAGCTATTTATTAACAGGCCTCACAGTATAAATTTAAAGCGAAGAAACGATCGCTGGAAATATTTCACGTGCGTTTTCGGCACGCAGCGGCTCATGAAAAATATAGTGTCATGAAATTAAATTGAACCATTTTTGTGACAAATTTGTGCTAATCAATCACGATATCGCCTGTCAACATAAGCACGTTCGTATTGAAAAATAAATAAATCTCAAGGCGTTGCGACATTATTCTATGTAAGTATATGACATAATAAAACTGTTATTTTGAAGAGTGATCGAAAAATACATATGTATTTATTAATAAATCTACGTTTATTTTACGAGAAAAGCTCTGTGAGAATAATGATCACACTATACAAAAAATACAAAACATTCAATTAATATTTAGAGTCCTTTGTTTCTGAAGTCCACGCGAGCAGTGGTGCATTTTCAATAACAATAACATAATCATTCATTCATATCATTTGGCACCTCATTCAATTCGTTTGTAGGTTTTCGTACGTCTGCTTTTACAGTCACCTACCTACATAATGAAACAAATGAAATATGCTTTATGTTGTGCAAGTAAACTATCAGCAAATGTCTAGTATAATTTGAGATGAGAGCCATCCCCTCATCGCTGGCTTATATCTCGGGGTTTTTATTAGCTCCCCGGTGTTTTTTCTATCGGAAGACTCGAGAGCATCTGCTATCTTTAGCGGTGCTCCTACAAGATTAATGATAATGGGTTCACAAGGCGCTAGGTGACATTTACCCGCAGCGGGCAAGGAAAATATTATGCTAAGCGCTTAGTTAAAGAAATACTCGCCTGTTTAAGTCGTTAGAGATAATTTAATTGATCGTGCACCTAAGTAGGTTCAATACATCCATTTCTTAGAATAGCAGCTAGTTATAATCGGCGTTCGTTTTCTATTTATTTAAACCTCTAACAACCTGGTGCATTAACTAGATGATAACCCGTTCTGATGCGGAAAAGTGTGCGGTTAAAAGAAAGAAAACGAGGCGAACAGGATGCGATAGGTGAGGTCAAATGACGTTTATTTACGTAAATAGCGATAAATATTATGTCCTAGTTACAATCAGAATGCATTCTATGAACGTTTGATTTATTTGTAGCGTTAATGCAATCGCTTTCAAGTGAAAAACTCGTTTCCCATAACAGGTGTTTGGTTCTTATCATCACTTACTTAATTTACCCACTTCCCAAAAAGTTTGCAAAATGAAATGCATTTTTGAATTTTTCGATGTTGGTTTGGTACCTCATAATGGTGTGGGGTCGAACAGATACAGAGTTATTTTTTTCTTATATGCTAAATAGGTGTTTATAAATAATTATAAATTCCAAATGAGATTTTACAGGTCAACTGTTACCAGAACTTCTAATTAAGAACAAATGAAAAATCTTGTAGGAGCCTGTAATATGTAGGTGTGTATCAAAAGTATAAACATATTTCGAATTAATTTTAGTGTATTTATGACAGGTGAATTGAGTGTATTTAATATTATTAATTGTATCTAAATTCATTTTCAATTCGTTATACCTAATACGTGACAATTTACAAACAAATTTTATGTTGTTTAATCGTAAGATATTTGAATAGATAATGCTCAATTGAAAATATGTGACTGTAGACAGAGTTATTACCCCACGTTCTTTAGAAATTAGTGCTCCAGTTCAAAATGTAAATCGCTGACTCAGGTCACGAAGTTTCAAACAATAGCAAGCTAATAAGCAGTTTAGGTTAATTACCCAGATAGTTCTAGTGGCTAATAGGATTGCAGGTAAATAACTTGTAACTTTGAGGTTATCAGCCCTGTCAATCAGCTCAAAAAGCACGTCTTAGGAGCTACAAGTTTGACTGAAAATACCTACTACAGAATAGTAAATATATTATCAGTAGTTTGTTAAGATATTGAATGATCTATTAATGTTATTTATCTTGCAACTTAGTGTATAATTTGATCAATAAAATGTCACTTACTTTGATGTCATAAAAACATCGTGATTTGCAAGCTCTACATTTTTTAAGTGCTTTGAGCAAAATTAAATTAGTATATGTTTTCTTAAATTATCATATTTAGAATGAGCTCTATGCCGACTGTATTTTTTGTAGATTATACGTATGTACAGCCAAGTCCAAAAATAAGTATCAATTCGAACCACTCAAAAATATGTTACTACGACCTTATTGCGACGGAATAAGATGATCAGTTGGCCTAGTGGTTAGATAACCTGACTACGAAGCTTGAGGTCCCGGGTTCGATTCCCGTGTCGGGGCAGAAAAATATGAATATTTGTTCTCGGGTCTTGGGTGTTTAATATATATTTAAGTATGTAGGTACTTATTTATCTATATAATTATATTTATCCGTTGCTTAGTACCCATAACACAAGCTTTGCTAAGCTTATTTTGGGACTAGGTCAATTGGTGTGAATTGTCTCGTGATATTTATTTATTTATTTAATAAGAGTCTGTGGTACTTATTTTTGAAACTTTGAATTAGTTCATATTTTTACACCTGACTGTACTTATACTTGCATTTTCATCCAAACTACATTATCCCTACCTACCAATTTCAAAAACAGAATGGGGCTAAATTTTAATCATTAGATGAACTAAATATGTAACAATTGAAGCCTGTTAATTTTGTAGTCATTGCCATTGTATATAATAATTATTAGGTAGCTATATATCTACATAGATCTTATATGCTAAATCTGTACTTGGATCGTTGCCGCTCGGTGACAGCAGGGCTACTACGAAACTCGAAGTTCCTATCGTACTGTTCATCTCGCTCTCGTATTAAATAGTATAAGTGTCAGAGGGACCGCACGACACGAACTTCGAGTTTCGAGTTTCGTAGTAGCCCTGCTGACCATGCTTCATCCATCATAATAAAGCTGTGCGCCCACCGGATCAAATTGGCTGCAAAATTTTGTCACGTCTACCGAATCCTGTATTAGTTGGATAATACAGTTTGAAACTCTAAGCATAACTACATAGGTTGTTAAATCCATGGCTCAGGTAATAATAACGGACTTTTGATTGTATAATTGACCTAGAAATTTTTTACAGGGTTTTCTTATGTTTTTTTCACTTACTTCACGTTATTTTTATTTTGATATAAGACCTGCCATAAAAAATGGTTATAAACGATAAAGCACATGGGCGACTAAACACCAATAGGTAATTAAGCTCTTTGGCTTTGTTAATGTTTAATTTGTGTCGTCTGTTTATCATTTGCATCACAGTTAGCAGTATCTATTCAATAAATTGGTGCAATTAAAATGTTGTTCAGTCATTTATTCAGAAATAATTCCACAAGCGCAATATTTACTTCGATGAGCGCAAATAGGTTCACTTTATATATTTATTTAGGTTTATTTGATCTATATAAAGATATTTGTTAATTCACGCAAAAACCAATAGATATTTGTTTAATTGGTGGCATTCATAAACAAGATTTATTTATTACTTTCATACACGTACAAAGGTACTGGAATGGTCTAAATGTGGGTCAAATATGATTGCCGTCTGCGGCTGCTGTCAAACAGTGCAACAAAATTAAACTGTAATTAATTTGCTAATTGTAAAATTTCAACTGGGTACCTAATGTGAAGGTATTTAGACAGATTGACATAATACAAGTGTAATTTAGTCAAGTTTACGCCAGTTCAATTTAGAACAGTAGTTAAAATTTTACGATCTTTTAATTTTCATGTTTTACTAGCCGCTTAGAATTTGTCCGCTTAGAATTTGTTTATCGCTATCCCGCGGAAACTTTGCATTTTTGCAGTCTGAAAATTATCCTATATCCTTCCCCGGGATTTAAATTATCTGTATACTTACCGAATTTCATCTAAATCGGTTCAGTGGTTTAGATTTTTTTTATTTTTTTATTCGACTGGATGGCAAACGAGCAAGTGGGTCTCCTGATGGTAAGAGATCACCACCGCCCATAAACATCTGCAACGCCAGGGGTATTGCAGATGCAGATTTGGTGAAGAAACAAACAAACATACTTACAAACTTTCTCATTTACAATTACCTTTTATTTTTACCTAGTTTAACATTAACAGTATCAATGTCCGGAATACGGAAATTCGTCGCAGAACTAAAGTCACTGACATCCTAGCAAGAAAAATATGTAAGTTGAAGTGGCAATGGGCGGGCCACATCGCTCGAAGAACAGATAACGGTTGGGGTAAAAAGTCCTCGAGTGGCGACCACGAACCGGAAGTCGAAGCTTTGGCAGGTCGCCCACTAGGTGGACTGACGACATCGTGAGAGTTGCAGGCAACCGGCGAGTTGTCGTTTATACCTTTGTTCAGCAGTGGACGTCTTCCGGCTGATGAGTTTCAATTGAAGTAAAATACATTTAAAAACTGTCAAAAACAATTACGAGAGCAACTGCGTCCAATAGTCGTAATTTACCTTACTTATTTAGTGTAATCAACCGTAAAACCAGTTTTTCCCTCAAAGTTACACTGTAAATTTATTTTCCTCGCCAGAATTCACCATAATTTAGTTTTTAAAACGTGAACGCGAGACGTGTGCAAATGCGAGTGAATAGCAGTCGCAAAGGATGCGCGGCTAGTCAAAAGGTCCCCCACTAATGAGGAGGGGTGGAAATTTTCCCTCTTGAAAAGAAAAAAATACTCTACTATGATTCTGCTAAACGTGTGCTACATTTTGAAAATGCCTACAGTGAGTTTTACTGCGCTAATTTAGAATTATATTGTTTAAGTGTGATTTTAGCTATCACAAATTGCTTAATTGATTCGTTAAAAAGTTTTTATTAACTATGTGTTTTAGGAGGGGAGCTGTAATTTTAAAATCAAAAATGATTGAAACGTGAGTTATTTAGTACCATATTATGCTTCTGATTTTTTTATATTCTAGATGAAACTTAATTTGAGACCCTGGAAAGCACATAGGATAGTTTTTACCTCTTGCTTTGCTTGCTCTTTGCTGTTTTACACTGCAATATCAAATTCCAATCTCATGTTCATTTACACTAAACCTACACCAAATTAGTTTTAATTAGGTAGCACCACCATTTTTCTTGAGCTATTTTGGAGACGAGCTCAAAGATAAATCACGACAAACGTTAAAATTGATCTTAGATAGAGGCGGGTAGGGTGAATGATTCTGGGGGGGCTACAACGAAATCCGAAAATCGAAGTTCGCGTCGTACCGTCCCTCTCACTCTCGTATTAAATAATATAAGCGTCAGCGGGACGGCAAGATATGAAGTTCGATTTTTGCACTTCATAGTATAGGACCTGTGACGAGTGGGAAGAGCGCGCGGGTGGTTTCCGGAGAGGGCTATTCTGTACCGCTGGTAATTTGCAGCAAACATGACTGGCTGGCTCAATCGAAAGGCATAGTCAAAACTTAAAAAAAAAACAGCAAGTTTGAGTGTGCGTAGGTTTGGTTGAAGTTAGTGAACATGTTTCGTAATGAGCGATACAATCAGTGTTCACCCAATTGAAATCTTCTCTTATATTTACGTCTTATACCTAATTATGATGAAACTAGTACTTAGGTTACCTACCTATGTTTTTTTACGTAAAAACAGTTTTAATTTAATTTTATCCCTGCAGAAATAATTAGGTATTTCTTTTTAAAGTACTTATAATATTCATTATATATACTAGCTATTGCCACCCCGTTGATTTTTTTTATATTTCCTTCCATAAATACCTTCTACTGACGATACCGAACACAACATAAAAAGAATAAGCGAAATCGGTCCAGCCGTTCCCGAGTTTTGCACTTAGCAACACATTTTACGATTCATTTTTATTTATTACAAACTATAAGCTTAGTCTAAAATAAATAGACACGATAAGTTATAAGTCAGCAGATCCGCCGGAGTCAGATTTAATTCAATGAACCCGTTTGAGTTCGACGAATGTACCTAAAAGATATATATCTGATTACAAAAATGTATGCACCGTAATGCAATACCCGCTGCCATGGAATCCAGAAATACCAATACTCGCACACATGGGTGTCTCGTTATATGACGGTCATTTGCTTTTACAATTTCCATCTAACAAGGTTTCGTATGATACGGCATGGATTCTCGATTCATTTTAGTAGGAAATTTCAGAATTTTCAGACGCTCACTGGATTTAAAATTGGCTGTTTCATTGGCTTTATTCGCTGATTCGATGTGTAGTTTTGGCTAGGTTTTGGCTTTCCACAACGATCATGTGTTTCAAGTCTAGCCTGAAGCCGTATGGTTTAACGCTCGGCTGCTCGTGATCGCATATACCATCTCTTCTACGCTCATCTTATATCTACCGTGTGACCGAGACAAGTGGTGAAATAGTAGATTACTGTAGAGGCCGGGAAGTAGGGGGTTTCCGGCCAAGCAGATATAGACGGTCGAGCGTAGCGAGGTCGGATAGGCATGCGTGGCCGGCAACCCCACATTCCGTCCGCGGCTTGTATAGTGCTTTCCTCAAACATGACATGAAATAAAAAAAAAAAAATCGTCAATCGGCGAGCGCGCGCCGTGCCGGAAGAGCGCGCGTTGAAATAAAAGACGCAGACGGTCCCATTGCCGGCTAGTAGCCGGGAAAGTAGTATGAAATCTCTTTGCAGGCGGCTAGAGTGACCGCGCGCCGGAAGCCGAGCCGCAGAAACTGCAGCGCGATACTTCCGCCTATTATTTGTAACACAACGTCAATATTCCATGTCATGTTTGACAAATTGCGTGGATGCTCGCGACCACATTGACCATCTCCTTTTACCAAAAAAAGTGATAAAACTGATCAGAAGAAATGCAGACTGCACCAAATTGTTATATATTTGAAATTTACTACATTTTTGTATGTCACGAGTGTCGTAGTCAGTCTTTTGAGGCAGTAGGAGCTGATGGTAGCACGAAATACTATAGTACATGAAAAACCAGTTAATAAGACACAAACGTTATATACCAAGCTTACATGGGAGAAGGGGAGGGATAGAACCAAAAGTTGCCAAATTAGAATAAAAAAGTCGATAACTTTGTTGAGTTGGCAACAATGACATCTGTATAATTTAGCACTTGGATGGCGTATACAAGCAATACAAATATTTTACAATGATATTTTAAATGTTTAACAAATCCTATAAAAGTAAGCACTTGTTTCATAAATACGTTACTGATGAATATTTACCAGTCACCACGTACACCCAGACACGGCACGCGTTCCAGCAGAATTAACAGCGCACAACACAAGTTGTCCTGAATATTTTTTAGCTTTTATTTCAGTAGTATAAGGTTGACACTGCGATTTGATCGCGTCGCCCACTGTTCCCACACACCTCACGTCGCTTGTATCCAATTTGGAGAGATTATGCAGCACGCGCCGAATTGTTTGCGTTTGTTTTATAATGTACGGAACCGGCTTGTAATATCCTCATAAATGTTTTATAACGACAAAGCCAGTAAGTATTTGTATATTAAATTCCTTTATTTTGACGATGGGCTCCCGCGGTATCCGCGGATTACGTAACAGAAATCGAAATTTGGATTAGCACGTGCTGGATTTCCGTAAGAATGGAAATTGGTTTTGGGAACAGTAGGTAATTATAATTTTGTAATTTTTAAAGTTAGTGTGTTTTCCTGGTATCCATTTCGTTTCTATATTTTTGGGACCTGTTTTTATAATATAGCCTTTTTCGTCTAACTCGCATTGTTTTACTTTGACAGTTGAAAGTTTCAACTCAGTTCATTTCAAGTACAGCCCGGGATTCGATTTGTAGCATTCGAACATGGCGGATGTAAACGATATCTAATTTTGGTATTTCTGCTTCTTTGGCTAGTTTAAGTGTATCCGCATTAGCGATCCCATCAAATAGCGAACCTAATGTGTTAAAATAAAGTGGTGTTAAATACTTGTGATGTATAGATATCATTTAATAATATTGTAAATCTGTTTAAAAAAAAATATGCCTCGTTGATTCTTCTCAGCAGAATTTTTTCCCAACCGGTGGTAGTTTTTTTTGACATTCATAAGTGCTTGTTATAGCCTAAATTGAATAAAGATATTTTGACTTTGACTTTATAATTTTGATAGTGTTTTATGCGGCAATTAACCTTAACAGTGAACAGTGATCACAAAATTCTATATTGCTCTCGTGTCTGACATTTTTTAATGCGCAAGTAGTCTCCGCGTGGTTTCCGGAATTTTGCCATCAAGTTGCAAAAACTACAATCACCGTACAACGTGAAGAAGAAGAATATTCATCTTTAATTTAACTGACATTGGCCACCATTGAGGGGAATAATAATAAAGCACAGCCCGCTACACTTTTTCTGCGCATGTGACAGTCGCGCACGCCAGTCTGCGGCAGTCTTACGCTTGCCGGTCCCGCCCGCCCCGCGCATCAATCTGTACCCAGCTATACTTCTTTTGGACTTCTGCGCATTAACAGTCAGCGCAAAGCTTCAGTGCTGCTGCTGCAGTGGGCTGTTTAAGTAGTTTTTATAAAAACGCACTTGGTAGAAACTTGTATTAAATATTAGGTTTTTTGTAAAAAAAATTGACAAAACACGCTTGCTATCACTTTTTTTTATTCGACTGGATGGCAAACGAGCAAGTTGGTCTCCTGATGGTAAGAGATCACCACCGCCCATAGACACCTGCAACACCAGAGGGATTGCAGATGCGTTGCCAACCTAGAGGCCTAAGTTGGGATACCTCACTAATACTTGACTAATATAAGGCAAATTTGCAAGAAAACCAAAGTCGGGAGTTAAACAGTATAAAACTCAGTTGGCTGAGAGTTAGCGCTTGCAAATTGTCAGTAATTTTGAATGAAAGCGGACTTGCTAGTTTTACGAGAAGGTACTTTGGAACTGCTATAAACTTTGTTTATGTTGTAGAACACTTATTTCCGAGTATTTTCATAATTTCCGTACTTATCAGAGGTTTGCTTATTATACACTAGCAGGTGATTGTATTTATGGCGTAGCATATACCTACGCACGTACCATTACTACAGATTACATTTCGCGTTTATGCTGTGACATTGGCGTATGGTTTGTAAATTCGTATAGGTATTATTTAAAACTACTCACAACATTTTACTATCATTATAGTTAGTTAAGATTTGTTTTTATACGTATGTTAACTCTTAATTGTACAAAATAATGTAAATTGAATAAATATATTTAATTGCTTCATTAATATTAGTAGTGTTTTACTAACTAAACTTAGCTAATGAGTATTGACGAGTCAGAGTCCCGCAACAAAGCTGAGGCGAGAGATTTATACTCAGTATGTCCTTGCGAATTATTTTTTTATTCAGATTGTATGCACAGGAAGGAAGTTATTGTTTTTGAAGTAGGTACGCTCGATCTCTTGTTTGCCCATTTTGTTTTTAAGTATGTTACTCAGTGTACTGCTTCATTTAGTAGTACAAGTTCGTCAACTGTGACTTAAAATTAACCTTAAACGAGTATCCCTTAAGCCGTGGTGGCCTAGTGAAGCCGTGGTGGCCTAGTGGTTTGACCTATCGCCTCTCAAGCAGAGGGTAGTGGGTTCGAACCCCGGCTCGCACCTCTGAGTTTTTCGAAATTCATGTGCGGAATTACATTTAAAATTTACCACGAGCTTTGCGGTGAAGGAAAACATCGTGAGGAAACTTGCACAAACCTGCGAAGCGATTCAATGGTGCGTGCGAAGTTCCCAATCCGCACTGGGCCCGCGTGGGAACTATGGCCCAAGCCCCCTTGTTCTGAGAGGAAGCCTGTGTCCAGCAGTGGGACGTATATAGGCTGGGATGATGATGATGAGTATCCCTTGATTTATATTTACAAACAAAAACTTTCTAATCCCAAACTGACTAAGCTTTTACGTACCAAAGCCTCTTGCGAGTCAGAGCTAAAGACAGATATACCCAGTATTCAATAACCGCGAGTGTTTTACTGTACACCCGTATTTTTCTTCATAAATTCACGGCTCAAGTAACATTATCCATTACAAGCAGTCACATAGCGTAAAAAGCCGACTTTACGCACGCTGAGAGTACCACGACACCCGAAAAGATAATGGGACTCCATATTGACTTGTTATGCGCTGAATATCAACGCGGGTAGCACATTTACCTGTTATTTATTTATGTTATTCTTTGTTTGATGGAGTTACGTGCTTATGAATTTTGTTCAGTCCAAATATTAGGGAGAAAAAAAAACATGTGTAGGTATGACTAATTTATAATATTGGGTGGCTTACGATAGAAGATAAAAAGATACCTTACTAGCCTAATACAGTTATACTATACATGTGTTGTTGTTGTTTATAAATGAAGAGAGGAAAGTATTGAAATCTGTCATTTTACAATATTATGTGGTTAGTCGAATGTTTTTAGACCAAAAAGCGATTAAACCATCATGCTAGAAGGCAAAACCACCTGTAGGATAAAAATGTGGCCATATATAAAGTAAACATAGCAGCATAATAGGATTAGGGCAAAAAACATACCGAGGCACAATGCGTTATTTTTTTAAATATATGTCACCTGATGGTAAGTACGAACCATCACCCTTTGACAGCCTTAACATTAGGGGATGGGATTGCAGATACAAGTCATCGCACGTAAAAAGAGCTCTGGGTGGCTAGTGGAGGGGATACTTTTGCGCATCTGTCAACTAACTACCCAATGGCGTGACGGCCGCGCGCGCGCTTCTACGCCCCTCCCGCGTCCCCCACTGCTCCGCCGCCAATTTGATCCGTATTTCGCTCACTGCGCAGGTATATCGCCAGGAGCTCTTTTTACATGCGTTGATTTGTACGTGGCTGCGTATCCGTAACGTTCATTCGTATCGTGGGGGTTGACTGGCTAGTCTAGAGGGCTAAGAAACATTACCTCATGTGGCATTAATTTCACGGTCTGTCTTATTCTCTATATACCAGAATACAGCTGCTTGGTAACCGGATTAGCGATCAAAATAGTATCGATGAGAAGGACTTTACGGAAGGTGCTACCATCTACAAAATTTACAATACAATACAATGACGTTTTAAACAATACATGAATAGGCAGCTTTATCCGTTCAGAGCGATCTTTTCGGGCAACCTTTACAATAGAAAAAAATAAGGACTAGATTTCAGCAGGTGGTGCAAATTACAACAGATTACAGAAATTTAGTATATAGCACGTAGAACAGCCGGCCGGCAAGTTCTCGAATGGAGATCGCGGATCGAAAATCGCAACGTAGGACGTCCACCAACGAGATAGATGGATGACCTGGTTAAAGCTTGGTTAAAGGTTCATGGGGGATGCAGGCTGCTTCTAACCAAAGCAAGTGGAGGTCAAGGGGGAAGCCTATGTCCAACAGTAGACGTTCTACGGCTGATTTGATGCTGATGATAGAAGTTTAGCCTTTTAGATAGACACTGTGAGAATTGTAGACATAATTATGTAAATTTATTTAGGTAGTTCACTTATTTAGAGTTCATAGCTATGGTGAAACCTAACTATGTAATACCACGATACCAAGCCACAGAGATGCCATTGCTACAACGTTGCATTAGTGAGATAACCTAATTTGAATTTAATTTAAATGGAATATCTGATACAGTAATTGTATTTCCGTGATATAGGCCAATCGTTATTAACCCCGAAATCTTCTATCTCCGAAAAGTACAATCCAAAATCGCTCATATTTTACGTCTCGAACCTAACATTAGAAAAAATATATGAGCACCCAAAATGCTGGCGTTGTGTGCTCGCGAATCTATGGCCACTTGAGCATGTGTGTCACGTGCCGGATTATAAAAGCTTTTTCCAATTCTCCATTGTAGAAGCACTCGGGATCTCAGGCGACCACGTAGGCGCTATATCTTACGCTCTCTGTACGCTTTTATTTTAACGAAATTTACCCCCTCTACTGTCACTGTCGATTACTTTCCATTGTCTTGCCGAGAGCCCCAACGCCGTATCAAATTGGGAAATATTGAAAGAAAACGTGCAAAGCGATCCAGTTATACCGCGGGACGGATCGGTTACCGCGGTTAGAGGGTTACAAGGGAATGAACCGTTTTATTGTTTTTATTCAGTCAATACGCCACTTTGAAACAACACGTTGCTTCCAATTCAGGTTTTGAAAAGTTGAGGACTATAAAAGCTAGATTTTGTTTGCTAAATGGCTGTAATTAAAACAGTGGAATATATATAACAATCAAAATTTGATTCCCACGACGCAAAAAGTGGGGTGTTTAATTTTGACGCCAATGCCTGTCTGTCTGTATATCGACACATCGCGTAATCAGTTTCACGAGCTCTATCGACCTGTATATTTAAAATGTTCAAATTTGCAAAAAACAATATTTTACAAGCAACGTGATCTCAGATCAAATAAAAAAGTAAAGATGGAGAGCGGTAAACAGCCAAGTGAGGCCTGTTTTATAAACATATGTTCGTAGGCCGGTGTTGCCATAATAATTCTCATTACCTCGCAACTACAAAAATATCGTTATCGTTAATAACGTTTTAATTGCGTTATAATTAACTTTACGTTACGTTTCACGTTCTCAAGTTTTAAGCCGTGCTAATAAAGAATAGAATTTAAAAATAAAAAATAAAAGATTGTATTACATAGGAGACTTTTACCCAATAATAGGGTAACTACAATTATTATAATGGCAACACTAGTGTTGACGTTTTGTGTTCAAAGCAAAATTCAAACCAAATTATTTCGATTTTTAATTAAAATATTGGTTTTCGAGTTTACTAACGTGTGAAAAGTGATTCCATCCTGCTTTTTATTTTTGGACGGATAGTTTTTACATCCTTTCACGACACAATTTGGCATTATTAGTTATATTTGTCGAAGTTTCGGGAATGCGTTGCTAAGTAATAAGATTTTGGTGTAGTTTAGTTGCAAGTGTGTGCGTGCCACTGTGTAAGCACACGGATATGTGTAGTTTGATCGGCCTCACTCGGCTGTTCACCGCTCTCCATCTTTACTTTTTTATTTGATCTGAGGGCATAATGATCACAATTTGGGGAGTATCGTATCTTCACGCTATTAGCACTTTTTAAATCGGTCGTGATGGAGTCTACCTTTTTCGGTCTTTTATTTAGTTCTCCGAAGCTCTACAACTTCGGGCTTCGCGCGCGCTGAAGCGCGTCCTTTTTTCCTCTATCAATAATATTTCAATTTTCACTTAAATCTTGCCGTTTCTCTGTTAGGAGCTTGAGACCAAAATTTGACATGTTTTGACGTCGTTGTTTATATGGTTGTCATGGCAATTTATTTTCAAATTAGTTACCGGTCTGATGTTATTCGATTAATACTTCTACAAAAATACTTTTTTCTTCTTGGCCATCCACAATAATTTATTTTTATTTCAAAATATTTCATGTTCTTATCCCAGATCTGCCGTCGAGCGCGGAGCTCCGTAAAAAACTATAAAAGCGGAACAACCGCCTAATAAAATCAGTCTTGCTTCAGCTTTCCAAACGGAAGAAATAAAGTTGTATTAAATACTTGTGATGTATAGATATCATTTAATCATATTGTAAATCTGTTAAAAAATATATACCTCGTTGAGTTTCTTGCCGGATTCTTCTCAACAGAGGTTTTTCCGAACCGGTGGTAGATTTTTTTTGACATTCATAAGTGCTTGTTATAGTCTAAATTGAATAAAGATATTTTGACTTTGACTTTGACTTTGAAGGATCTCTTAAAGGCGTTATCCCGGGGCCACACTGCCCCGGGATCCTGAAAGCCTCTGCGTCAAATATCTTAAGTCGTTACGTGTGGTGCATCGCCTACCAGTGTCCGCGCCGTTGCCTAGCGGTGTTCACGCCGTTGCCTTGCGGTGCACACGCCGTTGCCTAACGGTGCCCGTGCCGTTGCCTAGCGGTGCCCGTGCCGTAGCCTAGCGGTGCCCGCGCAGTGTACTGGCGGTGCCCGCGCTACCTCCAGGCGCTGCGAGCGCTATTGCAGGCGCTGTGAGCGCTATCTGCAGGCGCTGTGAGCGCTACTTCCAGGCGCTGCGAGCGCTATTGCAGGCGCTGTGAGCGCTATCTGCAGGTGCTGTGAGCGCTACCTCCAGGCGCTGCGAGCGCTATCCCCAGGCACTGCGAGCGCTATCTCCAGGCGCTGCGAGCGCTATTGCAGGCGCTGTGAGCGCTATCTGCAGGCGCTGTGAGCGCTACCTCCAGGCGCTGCGAGCGCTATCCCCAGGCACTGCGAGCGCTATCTCCAGGCGCTGCGAGCGCTACCTCCAGGTGCTGCGAGCGCTACCTATAGGCGCTGCGAGCGCTATCGACAGGCGCTCTGAGCGCTAACCCCACCAAGCGCGGAGTGCCTTTTCGATCTTTGGTCTTGAATCTTCGGTGTCCGCTCTTCGTCGGTCTACTTCCGCACTCGATTCTACCTCTAAACTTACATACATACCCACTCATTCATTATAATATTACCTATCACCACTTCACATTTTTCATAAATTGTAAATAATTTAAAATTTTAAATAAATTGTTGGTTTCTTTTTAATTTCTTGTTTCTTTTCAATTGACGCCTTTTGACACGTTTTAGAGATATTATAATGTCGGGGTTATTCAACTTATCTAAGTTGGTTAGGTTAGTTAAGGCATTCCGACATTTCCGACATTTAGATCGAGATTTTATCACTGCTTTTGTGACCCTTTGAACATTTTTTTATTAAATTTCATATCCTAAATGAAGTAAAGAAAGAAATAATTACCGTTGAGCTCCGTTTAATTAAACAAAATGTACTCATGTGCGCTCGACCCTTGTCCGTAATCGGAACCCAAAACAATGCTGGCGAATAAAGTCATAAAGTTGCCCCCGAAAATAATAGGCGCAAATTTTTTTACGCTTCAGTCCCACAATGGAGGGCTGTTTATTGTACTCATTCATACAAATCCGGAAAAAATAAAACAGATATTAAGAGGCACCCTCACCGACCGGGCTTCCCGCCTCGCACATTAGTGTCCCCGAAAATGTCCCATTCTTATTCAAATATTTCCGGCAATTTGTTTGTCCTATCGTTCAGAAGGGTATAAAATAGGTTAGTAAAGAAAACGGACCTTTCCGTTACAAATCTACGAATATTTTTATTTAAAATTATCAGACCCTTGCTTTAATTAAGTAAACTAAACATACTGCCGTCTATATAGCTGTTCCTGTCTTTTTTTAAATTTAATGTTTGTCTTAATTATATTTTGTGAATGTAACAACCTAATAAATACTTAAATGATATCGCCGGGACCTTCTGACTTAAAGGCACAATATCCTACATCAAGCTGTTAACAGAATAAGAAAGATTTATAATGAAAATCACATCACATTTAAAAATACATAAATACCAAAACATATACAAGTATTCAAACTAGATAAAGTTAAATTATGTTTTAATAGCGAAATTTAAGTAGTTTTAATGTCAGTGAATCCCGACAATCAGACTAAACTAAAAGCCTCAAAGTACACGGAAGTATCATGCCAAAAAACTTGGCACGGAGTTTATTAATGCAGTCAGACGGTATTACTTACGCCGAACTGATTCCTTTGTTTGCCGCGACTTGTCTTTTTGGATGCACAAGTAAAACAGAAAATTCGAGTAAATTATATGGAAAGTTCGCCAGCACAGCGGTTCAATTTAAAGCGTCCGTAAACCCACTTTCGAATATTGCTAAGCTTCGAACTCTTTGTCTACAAAATCTTGATTTAGATATTGTATTCTGCGGGAGTCGCTGCGATTCAATTCGAGACAGTGGCTCTATAATGCGATGAGCAATCTTTCTCGCTACAGAATTGCTTCGCTGTAAGTGCACTGAACGTCAACAGCTTAGCGACAGTGCAAAATATTTCTTGAAATAACAATATGGCCATACACAGCATTCCCTTGTCACCCGGTGACGCGTCGGGCGTGCTTTGCGTAGCAGCTGTAGGATGCCTTAAATGCCTAGACAACGTGTTTATAAAAATCGATCTAGTAGCAATACGTTGCGGCGGTCGATTGACTGTTTAAAACGCCTAAGATATACAGGCAAGCAGTGTAACATTAGCCTAAATGAAAACGACTCATTATAATATTAGTGGATAAAATATGCTTTACCAATTTATGACAGTTCCCGCATTACACAAAAACAATAAAACTATCACTTTGACTCAAGGGTGAAAGTAATTTTCTTTAAAGTTTTCATTTGTACAACTGACCTTGAACTTTAGAGTAAAGGAATTTCTAGGTCGACTATACCTACATTTTTCCAGACTAAGCTACTATAAATAAAAGAACAACAGTCTAGTAAACTGGTTTTAAACAGGAAAAAAAATACAAAAATAATGCTACAATACTTTTCAAAATCACGTTACCATGAGAGATTTGGGTAGGTACTCAAACGAGCTTTACTGGCCACACATTTAAATATATTTTCCACGTATATATTTTTATCATCAATCTGCCTCACGTGAGAAATAATACGTGTTTTTTTTATTGATTCGTTTCTTTTGTTTTATCCCTTCTTTCCATCTTATTGAATATGAGACAATAAGCACAATACTTGTCTTTGTCAAAGGTACGCCTTTGAATGGATAAGTAAGTAAATAATTGATTGTACATTTGCTTGGTTTTTTCATACAACAATGGAGTTTAAATTTACGATGCTCTGTCTATAGTGTAGACTCTACACGAACGCCGTATATACATGAGTTGTATGCAACACAACGTGAATATCTGTAAAAATTGCTTTAATTTATTTAGCCTAAGCGGCCGTAACGAAACGGTTATTCCACAGATATATTTGCCATCTTTTTATCAAGCAAATGTTAGTTAGTTTATATACCTTATCTTTATCTCACGCATACTTAATTGAAGTTAAGATAATCGTTTACCACTTTATCAGTATTTGGAGTAAGAAATTTCTAAATTGGACAAATTCTTATCGCGCCGATAGCCGCGCCTAAGTACGAACTTTGCATGCAAATACTCCGGAACGAGCTGATAATACTGACAGACCGGATTTTATTGCCGCCAGGGGCACGGAAACTTGCATTTATGCTTGAATTAAAGGTTTTGTAAACACACTATGAAGACTTTTTTAAGGCACTGTTCCACCCAAAAGTCAAGTTAGGTTGTAATATAACGGCGTGTGAATGTAAAAGGTAAATACTTCGTTTAGCCATGACCTAACCGCCGTAGAGGCAGGGCCTAAGAGACAACAACGTCGGGATCCACAAAACTTTTATGACGTTGCCTATAGATCTTTGCACTGCATTTTTTGCCCACGTCGCAATGGCAAAGACTCCATAATTCATAGGTAGGTTGTTTGTTTTGTTCTGCCCAAAACTAATGTTTTTACTTTTTTGAAATGGTTTGACCGATTAGAGATAAATTGCTAAAAATTGTAACTCAACAATTAACAATAGTTCATAGATAGGTATGCTAACTCGCTAAAGGCCGTTGCAGTTATCGTTTTTCCAACTTTGAACTAACTTTTAAGTTATGAAAGTTTTTTTTTAACTATGTGATAACGCGTTTAATAGTGGATTAAAAAAAACTGTCTGTATTCCTGGGAAGCCAGGTACAGTCACCTGCATGTCTGCCGCAGGGTAGCATGCAAAAATATATCTGGCCCGTCCTACTTATCCTAAAAATAAAGTAATATCACATATTTATGCACGCTTTGTTGTGTCAGATATTCGTGCTGGTGACTGTACAACAAACATGTCTACAAACTCATACCTGTCTAAACGAAATCTTGAAATTTTGAATCATGAACACAACTAAACATTTTTCATGACCAATGTAATTATCGTCTCTTGTTATGAGACTTTGCGACCGGAACCCATTGTTCACTCATAACTATAATAAAACAACACGCTTTTCCACTAACCATTACACCGTTGTTAAATATTAAAAGCCATATATTTTCTATACTAGTTTGAATAGTTTTGAATAAGTGGGCAAGATAAGTGGTAATTTTAAGCGGCTGGGCCTACATCTAATTTCATGGTTTAATGGTAAAATACCTGTTAATTTACGGCGTAATTGGCAATTACGATTTGTTTCGAAACTGTTTAAAATAATGAAATTTAATGGGTCGTGGGGGTTCCAGACAAGTTCAAGATACGAAAATAATCTAAATAAATAAAAATGAATCGTAAAATGTGTTGCTAAGCGCAAAACTCGGGAACGACTGGTCCGATTTCGCTAATTCCTTTTTTGTTGTGTTCGATACTGCCAGGAGAAGGTTTTTATGGAAGAAAATACAGAAAAAATACAACGGGGGCGAAGCCGCGGGCACCAGCTAGTAATAAAAATACAATAGATACTTACAGGTTTACTGTTATTATTAATTTATTGTTGTTACGCAAATTAAATTTTAATGTGTCTAAAAGAAAACGTGCATGACTACGGAATGAATAAAAAAAAATTCACAGTCTCATTTTCTCAAATTCAACGTGAAGTATTCATGTAGTTTTTCCGCTCCATTGCATAATTTGCTGCACGATGCATAAGTTTATATCTGTGCCTGGCATACACACAAATTCTATGTTTACTGGCCGTGTTTGCTGAGCCATACTGAACTCCAGTGTTCTTCAAACATTGCCTATCCATAGTGAGCAAATAAAATATAACAGGCCGGTACTTAAACAGCAACGGTCTAGATTTTGCCTGAAATTGCAATAAATTGTAAAGAATATGTTTTTGCTGATGTTTTTTTTTTTATTTACAACAACAATCTTTCATTTTAAGAAAACCGGCCAAGAGCGTGTCGGACACGCCCAAAATAGGGTTCCGTAGCCATTACGAAAAAATTTAGTAATATTTTTCTAAGGATTTCGTATTTTATACGGAATCTTCCAAGTTTAGGTATATTTTATACCCTAGGCTGCTATTTACTCATAAACTACTAATAATTCTCAAGAAAACTTAGCCGTTATAGTTTTCCTTGAAAGTTTGATATATTTACTACCCATCTTGAATTTTTTCAAATTTTTCCACCCACCGGTTTACATTTTAGAGGGGGGGGGACGCTCGATTTTAATGTAAATTTGCACTTTAAAGTTGAATATTTCGCAAACAAATCACTGAATCGAAAAAGCGTCTTAGCAAACCCCTAATGGTTTTAAAATACCCATCCAACGATACCCCACACAATAGGGTTGGATGAGAAAAAAAAAATCACACCCAATTTACGTCTATGGGAGGTACCCTAAAAAATTTTTTTAAAACTTTTATCTGTACAATTTTGTCGGCATAGTTTATTTATATATCCGTGCAAAATTACAGTTTTTTAGCATTGATAGTCTCTGAGCAAAGCCGCGGACGGACAGACAGACAGACATGGCGAAACTATAAGGGTTCCGTTTTTGCCATTTTGGCTCCGGAACCCTAAAAAAACTGTTATCATAATTTACAAGTCAAATAAAAAAAAACTGTACCCACACTTGTTTCCGAAAGTTAAATCTCTGCACCACCGAATAATTTCTTTCACAGATTTATTACCAAAAACAAGGAAGATTGTGTTCTTGCTTACCGTCCCGACAAATTTAGCTTCGTAACACGTACTCTGTTAAATTATAAAGAAAAGACATTAATCTTAATGCAGGATTTTCACTATTTATCTTACTTCTTTCTTAGCCTGCGAGATTGGATCCCTAATGAAATTCAATGAGGGAAAAAGTACCTTAGATAAATTAATTCTAAAAGTCTTGGGAATTTTCTTTAATTTTAACATAGAGTTTAAAAAAAAGGTATAAATCAAAGCTGTTCTTAAGAGCGTTTATACCTGCTGAGCTGGCAACGTTGCATTTTTGTTAGTTTTCTCGGTTATTCCATAAAAATTAAAAAAAAAATTGAATGACAATTAAAAATGTTGTCTGATAGAACACTTCTTAATAAGTATATAAGTTAATGTGTCTACTCAAATAATTATTCGTGATAGACTTTTATATTCTTTAAAAACGAATTAATGGCAGCTATTTCGGGCAAAGGATTAGCCTTGCAATACAACGCGGGAATGCTGCCACAGCCTTCTGGGTTCAATGAACAGCGACGGTAACTTAGGAGGGATTTTTTAATTATAGGTTAGGCTAGGTTATATTTTTTTGTACAAAGTCATATTTTTAAATGTTTAATGTATTGTGTTATATTGTTTATTGTTATAAATAAATATATACACCTTATAATAATGTTTATAAACGGTTGTTTAAGAAAATAAAAGTCTATAACGAATAATTATTGGAGTAGACACATTAACTTATATATTGAGAAGTGTTCTATCAGACAACATTTTTAATTTTTATTCAATTTTTATAGAATAATCGAGAAAAACTAACAAAAATGCAACGTTGCCAGCTCAGCAGGTATAAACGCTCTTAATACAAACTATTAAAAATGGGTGACTGGGGAAAAATACCGCTGGGAAAATATGGGAACGGAATAATTGCCACGAAGAAAAAATGATTATCGGAAATTTTGGGCCACAGTCGTTTGATTACTTTAAAGCTTTCTGAACTTGAAGTTATTTTAGTAAAATAATTTGATACCTAATTAAAACTAAAAATCAGTATGTATGTTAGCCTAGTACAAACAATATCCAAAGTTTGGTACGCAGGCTTTATCCTATGTTGAATACAAATATGACACATGAGTGATTGTACACCGAATAATAAATCGTAGCGTACTTGCGGGCCGTGTTTGTAGTTCAAATATTGTATTGTAGCTACCATATGGCGTTCGTTAATAACTGGCGGAGTTTATCAAAGCTATATGATAGCTATTGTTTATAAAGCTTCGATGGTTTAGATAAATAATGCCGTTTCAAACTCGAAGTAGGAGATCGAATATGAATAAAATAAAGGTTTAAACACACAAATAAATATTGCATAAATATAATGAAGTAATGATTCACTTAACTGGACTGATCAGTTGACGTTTAGATTATAGTTTAGGTGTATTAATATAAAATTTTCGTAGTTGCATAATTTTTGAAAGTCATAATGCAATGTTTGTCATAATTTTTGTTACTCAAAAAATTTTTTTCCTCTTATTAAACATTTTTTAGGAATTTAGTTAGGTTTAGTACAACAATCTTGAATAATTTTATAGATTCAGACATAAAAAATAAAAATGATTTAATTCGGAAAACGGGTTCCATATGTTATTAGTGTCAAGTAGCTTACATACTACGAGTAGGTATACATAATACTATGTTAGTTATAATAGAAATAAAATAAAAAGGGCCGAAAATAAATAAGACAAACACTACATTATGACTTTCCACATTATGCGACCCCATAAATATGGATGAACCCGAAATTAACAACTCTTTGATACATAACACAGAAATATCAAAAGGTAAATAAAGGTACATTGAAAAGTTGAAATGACAACTTGAGGTATATTGATAACCTCATAATTCGTTTATCTAGTAACACTGTAAAGTTATTTGATAAAATGTACTTCTATAAAGTATCAAAGTATCTAAACATGTCGCGAGCCGGAAGCCGCCGGGTAAGAAGGCTTTATTCGCGTAATTTCATGTGATGTAAGCTGGTTAAGTGATAGTTGTTCCAAGGGCCCTGCACTTGAGTTTTCAAGGACTGCCGACGGTTTATGATCATAGATACAGGTCTTTGCAGCGGAGTACATTCTTAGAGATAGCTAAATGTATTTGATATTATGACGACCGGATGGCCAAGTGATTACAGAACCTGATTACGAAGCTTGAGGTTCCGGGTCCGATTCCCGGCCGGGGCAGATATTTGTATGAATAATACGAATGTTTGTTCTCGGGTCTTGGATGTTCAATATGTATTTAAGTATGTATTTATCTACGAGTATATAAGTATGTTTATCCGTTGCCTAGTATCCATAGTACAAGCTTTGCTTAGTTTGGGACTAGGTGAATTGGTGTGAAGTGTCCCATGATATTTATATTTTTATTTATTTATTTATATTTTCGACAGGATGTACTGTGTTTACCTTACATGAGACCTGATATTGAGACGCAACTACCAGCGATTATCGGAAAAACAATAAGGTATCTAATCGCAGCCTAGCGTATAACCTGTAGAAAATATTTTTTTTAATGTCATTAGCCGTGTATCAATAAAATAGTCACAATATAATACAATAAATCATTATTGTGCAGGTATGACACAAGAAACAGTTCAGAGCAATATTATAGTGGTACAATAATATAAAGTTATATTTTATAAAGTATTTTTTAAGGCAGTGTACGAAATAAAATGCAATCATTCACGACTATGTATCCATTTATATCTATTAACAGCTTTTCAACAAAACTGTTGTACTTTATGGATAGACAAACCTCACTTCCATTAGCGGGGGTAGGAAATTCTGTACTCGTATACCTATTAATCAACAACTTTGCCACAGCTTAAACAATGAAAATATCGTCTTTAAAACGTCAGCCAGATGAACAATGGAGTTTAAACGGTTGCTAAGTGTTGCAGAAAAGTCACGGAGACAGTGCCCGCAAACAAAAGCGGGCAAATGCCGCGTGTCAAGTCTTTAGATGGGACACGTACACGATACGACTTATTTCCGTGCAGAACGACTTAGAGCTTTAGTTCGTAGCAATTGCATTGCAGTTTAGTTGTTCTTGTTGATTTATTTTTTGAAATTTACGATGTTGTTTACTTTTTGAGGCGCTCAAAATAAACAAGTTTTTGACAAAAATATATTATAAGTACTAAAACAGAAGCTTTTCTTCTCACTGTACTTGAATATCATTCTATCTATACTTATATGTACCAAATTCAAAGTTCAATCCTACAACTAAAAGTGGGTGAAATTTTAAGACAATTGACGTACATAGGAACTATTCAACTAATTTTAGCTTGTAAAAAGCTTAGGTACACCTACTCGTGCGTACCTACATATAAAATCCCTACATTGTACATAAGGAAAAATGTTTCTGATGTGAATTCAGACAACGTAGGTACTGTTTGTGAGCATTCTATAAATAATTTTAGCCTTCTTGAAGTAATATTATGTATAAAAGTTTGAATGTTACTAAAATATAGTTTAATGGCGGTATAATATAAGCTACTTGCGCATTGTGATTTTTAGATTATGACGAAGCATGTTGCCCATATAATTCTTGTAACGTTGACGAAGTCTGCATAATTAAAACTTCTGTTTACTTTACGCTACATATTAGTCACCAGCACCAATATCTGACACAACAAGCGTGCATAAATATTTGATACGACTCTATTTCTAGGGCCGGAAGGACGTGTCAGATATTTTTGCACGCTTCGCTGTGGCAGATATTAATGCTGGTGACTGTACAACCCCATCTCCAGCAGTGAATACGGAAATTTCAATGGCTGCCTCCCTTGTTAACCAAATGCAGCGCAATTGTACCACTTTCAATCAAATCACTTAAACAAACATTGATTGGTACGTGCGATAACTCTGGACTACAGGATATTCAGGCGGCTTCATGCTATGAAGTGAAACGAAGTTTACAATGTATCACAAAATAAATCCTTTTCTATTAAATAATAGTATGTACAACAGTATAACTGACATAGGCGCAACTATGGAGTCTTCTTATTCGCTTCGGCTTCATGAGTGCCATTGGACCCATGATCGGAAATCCGTACTAAAATGATAATATTTAATAATACTCGTAGATCTGGTAGGTGCTCGTTTTTTATCACGTCACGCCTCGTCAATCTTCAAACTGATTTACATTATCACTATATTTCATCGACACAAGAGTTGTACACCTGGTTTTAGAAGCACTTTCTCTCAAGTTCTTTTATGTGTCACAACGCGAATTTCTGTCATATTAGCGAGCCATCGTGCTGTCATGTAAACAAATTGACACGTACGTAATGAGTGCAATGACATGTGTAAAGTTAGCAAGTATGTACGTGTTATCTAATATCACTTCAACAATACATACACTTGAAACGGTGACAAGAGTGACACAGGCAGCACAGATTTCCGTAACCATTTTGCCTTAGGTAAGTATTAAGTACGGTTCCGTAACCACGAAATATGTAAATACTTAAATATTCATCTGAAGTGGAATGAACATAATAATATATTTCAGCTTGAATGCACTTTGAATTTGTATAACAGAAGTCCTTAAGCTAGGAAGTAACAAATTATTTAAAAAAAGGTTGCCTGAAAGAGATCGCTCATAAGCGATAAGGTCGCCTATTGCTTACCTTGTAATTTTCTCTCTATGTACCTACCTGTTTTCTGTATCGCTTACTATTTCTGGTGTACAATAAAGAGTCATTGTATATATATTGTATTGTATTGTTTTCGTTAAGTTCAGTATACATGTTCAGGATTTTTTTACCAGTTCTCTGAAACTTAAGACGACCGGATTGCCTAGTTGTTAGATAACCTATGTTAGGTTCTAGGTTCAATCCCCGGTCGGGGCGGATATTTGTAGGAAAAATAAGATTGTTTGTGCTCAGTTGGACGTTTAATATATACCTATGTAAGTATGCGTGTATATATTCTTCCCAAGAGTTATTTTAATTATTTTATGTAAAAAAACATCAATAAATACAGATACTTTTTCTGTCCTTGTCTTCTGCAGATCATAAACGTGTAGTGATGTTCCTGCGTAAATATCTAATATTGCTGTCTTAGAAATAATAGGGGAGAAGTTAAGCTAGAGGCGTTTATTACTTATTATATTCGATTGTACCACTATCTTAAAAGTATGCCGTGACCTCTAAGTGAGTACAAAAAACCCCCCAGATTCCAAAGAAACAGCATCGAACTTCAACAACTGCAAAACACTTGATAAGTCTAAACGCCGCAACCGTGTTGACACAGGGCGGGTCGTACAAATGGAAGTTGTCAGCGGCGGCCGAAATGGAGCGCGGGCCGGGTGCGAATCGACCGGAATTTGGCATGTCAGTCAGTGACACATCCTTTTACGCTTTTATCTCGGCGGTATCAGTTTCATGTGGAGACATCCTTCCATCAATAGAATGAGAAAATGGGGGAGCCACAACTGAGAATAAGGACTTCAAACGAATACTGGCACATAGTGATGTATGTAGGTAAGTGAAAAAAAAACTTGAAATTAGCTTTTCTTTAGAAATGGACAAATTATTAATTGAATTTAATAAAACGCTAAATTTGATTGTTTGTTTGACCGTAATTTTAGTAGGCACATCCACTTGGAAAGAGCTTTCTCCAATGTGGTGACCCCCACGCTATATAAGGTTCGGACGGGCAGGGCAGGAAATCTTCGTTTGTAGGTAAATGTAAACATTAGTGCATGTTGCCAATTATTTTAAGTATTTTTTAAATAATTATCAAGAAGAAGATGGTAGTTGAAAATTCGAATTAAAAAATAATAATATCAACTCATGTTGAATGATAACTATCTAATAAACCCCACAAAAAAGTCATTTTTTTACAACTCTACTGACACATATTTGGAACGTTAACAAGATGACACCGCAGATAATTATGTGGTGTTGGCAGCCGCATGGTATCTGAAAATTTGGCAAAATACCAAAGGAACTACACTGTTGCAATAAGTGAATGCATGCATCAATGACACAGCCAGATCGCGTCTTCAACATCTATAATTAGTGCGGTGCATATACTGATAACTTTATTTCTCATTTCTGTGCTCAGTTACTTCCGTAATAACCCTTTCTGATATTAAAAGAAAACGTTATTCGTAATCTTATAACGTTTCGTAAATCATTCGTGAACCCCTCGTAAAATTAACACTTTTTCGAAGTAAAAGTCTTAATTAAATTTATGGCAGTACGGTGAATATTCAGGCGTTTGTACCGCCGTCATTGTTCTCGACACTTTTTTATCAGATTTCAAGAAACAGGTACAATAAATGTCAACATGTGTCAACATAATGTTTGTTGTACCTTTTTGCTTAAGAAATCATAAAAAAAAGTGTTGAGATATTCACCCAGTAACATCCATGGAAATAATTGTGTACATAAAAATTAGATATACCTATAAGGTAAATGTCTCTGTGCTCGAAACAAGATTAATACTCAACAGATGATGACAATGTTTTCCTTTACCGTAAATTTCATAATAAATTTTATTTTATTTTTTATATAATATTATTTTATCAAGAGATGCGAGCCCGGCTTAAACCCACGGTTCTCTGCTTAGCATACCACAGGTCAAATTACTAGGACACCACGACTTATACATAGATTATCTGAACCACTTCAACGCTTTAAACACAGGTAATCCATTAGACGATCAGAAAACACTTACCTTACCTCAGACCTCTCATCGGTTTGCATCGATTGACAATAACCTTGGCCACATGCATTGAGAAGAGACAATCACTGCATAGCTAGTGGACGCACCTAGATTGGACAATGTGAATTATAGCAGGAGTCGGCTGAGGAAGGCCGACTCGTCACGTTCAGGTTAAGGACATAGGGCCGATTGACGAAGATTGTTGCACACGGAGAGATATACCACGCTGCGGTTTATTAGTGTTGCGTCCTGTTATCCTTACCAAGGATACAAATGCAAAATCTACTTTGTTTCTTTTACCTCTTCACGTTAAACTGCTGAACCAACTCAGTTTGGAAATGATGATGATGATTTATTTTCTGGTAGGCTTTAGTGGAAGCTCTGTTGATTATTTATTAACTTATGACGTGTTTGTTTGCTATGTCCTTTCTAATAAAAAATATAATCGAATATTTACCTCATCATCATCATCAGCCTACAGCCGTCCGCTGCTGGACATAGGCCTCTTCTATGGCGCGCCACAACACTCTGTCTTCAGACCCTCGCATCTATCAACCGCCAGCGACCCTCTTAAGATCGTCCGTCCTACTCACATACATTTGCGAGACAGGGATAAGGTAAAAATGTATATAACTTTTGTTTATGTAGTTGCCAAGTTAGGAACATTTAACAAGTACGTGATTAAATTATGTCTAGATTTTTATGCTTCCAAGCAGGATATATAATAAAGATAACGATGTAAGAAACTAGATTATGAACAGTATTTTTATAAACTAAAGTTTCTAGTTATGTTATGATATGGCTAAAAGTTTTAAGTATACGAGCAAACAGCGCAAGGAGAAAGCAAATATGACATACCTACATTAAATACATTTGATCTCCCCGCATTTTTCTTATCCCTTCAGATTCTCTCAATTCAAGACCGGCAATTTTTGCTGATTTGGGACCATTTCGTGACATACAATTTTCTTAATTTTTAATACCTTTTTGTTATGCTACGCTACTTTGTCACGAATAAATTATTTCTATTTTTCTATTTCAATTATGTTGAAAGCCTGCAGTATCGCTTAGCTTTAATTAATTGACAATCCTTACAATGAGATAATCCATTAAAATATTATATCATGACCTTTTACGATTGTTTAGGCGGTATACATAATGCGTAATGAATAACTGGCAAACACAAACGCATTCATGTTCATTTAACAAATTGAGATGTTTAGTTATAAATGAATCAATGCCATTTGCATTTCACGCATCCATGGACATCATTGCATTCTATTAATCATTGATTACGGTTATTTATAACAAACAGTCGTTAATATTATAAATGTATGTATTTTCATCAAATATAGGTAAGTACCTACGTAATTGTTGTCGGTACAAGCTTCACAATATTATGAACATCATTTTTACTTATACAGAAATATTTCAGCATTATTGATGGAAATAACGTTTTTGATAAATGATTTGACTAACATTTACTCCAAAAGTCGACCATCAAGGTCTACTAAGCCTTGATGGAACAGAAAAAATAAAGATAAATTAATTAATCACAATCTCACGGTAGCGTACGACGCCGCTGGGAAAGACTACATACTCGTAAAACATTATTTCGGCATCAAAATAAATCTGCCGCAAACTTTACAAGTCACGTTCGCCAATGTGACATTTTAACTATGACATCCGAGACCTAAATCACTTAGGGCTCAGAAGTGCCTTAATACACGTGTTTACCCGCACATATTGACTATTCTACGTCCCTTTGAAATTGGCAACTATATGTGTAAACAGGACATGAATTATTTCACAGGCAAGTTATCATTGCAGGATGAGTGAGCGGGCGGACGTGCCGACCCTTGCCGGTGCCCCAATATATTGTAGTAATGCCTTCAAATTTGTCCGCCCACTACAATCCCGTCAACGCGGCAACATGAAGAGGGGAGCAACTTCAAATTTGCGGTTTTATAGTGACAAGGCTTTGGTTTCGGCAGTTACGCCGACATTGAGCGTGATTGATGAGGAGAGATATGCGTGAACTTGGTTGTACAAAGATTCGTACGTATAAGTGTGCTAAACAAATTTATAAGTTAACTATAAGTAGGTACATTGATAGAGTGTACCTATTCTAGGACGGATTTTACGCATCTTTTTTAGGATCAATAACAATAGTTAAATGTATCTATATCTACAAAGTTATCAATATTGTATGAATTCGCATACTTATTTGATCTGTACACATTAAACGGCACATTTATGAAAAATATCGTAGTAATAATTCGATTGCTTTATTCGATGTTTAATAAATAAACTAGAAAAAAGAAAGAGAGCCAAAAAAAGAAATTAATCAACAGGGAACGTATATATTTTTTTATATAAAGTGATTAAAAAGAAACTCCAAACCATTGCGGCGATTGCTGTACTTGATTAGCCGATCCAAGCTTAACCTGGACAAGAAATTTGGTAATGAAAATATTAATGAACTAAAATAATTTCCTTGCTCACCCGCGACCTTACGATAGCTAAGCTTATGCAAAATACGCGTGTTCATGCAGTTCCTCCACCTCCACACTGTAAGAACACACACAAATCACACAAACCCATCTATCACCACCACCACACTACACTGACGCGTTTCGAACTCAAACAGAGTTCATCTTCAGAGTGACACAACCGTACACCATGCTACCAGTTGTTAGACCAACAACTCTAACAACTGTTGGAGTCTAACAACTGGTAGCATGGTGTACGGTTGTGTCACTCTGAAGATGAGCTCTGTTTGAGTTCGAAACGCGTCAGTGTAGTGTGGTGGTGGTGATAGATGGGTTTGTGTGATTTGTGTGTGTTCTTACAGTGTGGAGGTGGAGGAACTGCATGAACACGCGTATTTTGCATAAGCTTAGCTATCGTAAGGTCGCGGGTGAGCAAGGAAATTATTTTAGTTCATTGATATGGACCTCCGCAAAGTAACGCCTTCTTCAATAAATTAATGAAAATATTACTAACGAATTGTAATTTTAATAATTAAAACTATGCTACGATATTAGTAACATATCAAAATGGGTTTTGAATGAGGGCTATCGCGTATGAATTCGCCACTAGAGGCGCTAGTGTAGCGTGAGGTCTCCGAAATGTCAAATCTCATAGTTTTTGGGTGAGCTACGCGGGTTTATTTATAATTAGAATAATTTTGTGAATATTTTGCATATATCTGAAATTAATTATGGCAAATATGCGTTCCGGGGCAATGAATGTCTGTGTTTTGAGACAGTTTTGTCTTTCGGAAACCTTTGTCCTCCCTTTTTTCCGAACAAAACGGGGACTATGCAACACTATGGCATGCTCGATATTTTTATGGTACAGTTTTAAGGTGTATTAAATATGATTTAAATCTAAACTTTGTTTTCCCGCCCGTAATAACAGACTTTGAAAGCCATACTTAAAAACCTCACGCAACAGTGCGCCATCTAGTGAGAAAAAAAACGATAGCCCTCATTGGATGACTCATACCTATTACCAATCTAATAACCTCGTCCATTAACCCTTCATAGGGCAAGAGCAAAAATCGATCGCTCTTATAAGACGTTGTCCATAATAATTATCGTAATCCATAAGAGTATTAAAATTGTTTGTTCTAAATATTCTCGAAGTTTCTATCGCTTAGGTAGACAAATGAAAAATCATATTTCACACGCAATAGTTTGCTTTATACTTTATACCTCATATATTTTACGGCGCCTTTATTGCCCCACAATTCAACCAACTGATGCGAAATTATTAACATGCAAAATATTTCATAAGGTGCGATGTTCTCCCCAATAACTAGGTACTTGCTTAACTACTGCGTTCAATCTTGGTTATATTAAGATTGTATTACGAACATAAATCTTATGTTCTAATGACTTAATAAAGAAAAAAAAGAAAGCAGTGTCTACTTTTTACGCAATGCGCCAGGAAGAAATATTGTATGTATTGCAACGACGGAAATCTTAAAACGAATTTTTCTGATGTTTTTCTTTCAAAAGTACGTACGTAATTTTTACGTTCTTATGATTTAGTTTAATGTAGTTTACATTGAGTAGAGTCTTATTGAGCCTTAAACTCTAAAATTCCTACGACTCCTATTAATATTAATTATTAGTTAAAATAAATTAGGAAATATCTAAATTTAATTACGCGTTTTTCCTAAACGTCAGCTAGCCAGCTGTCAAACTCGACAGCAAAACAAAATTATGCAAACGCCGAGTTACGTCGTTTTATAACAATATCGCGAGCAGCCACCACGTTCCAGCAAATGCGCAAAAGTGATAAATTTGTCAGGTAACAGTGCGTGTTCAGAATATGCGGCGCCGTTTAGAGCATGAAACCAAACGGAGGCGTCATACGCACAGAATGTTATTTCTGTAAGAATACTATTTTGAAAGAACGCTAAGGCAGTGTACGCATACTACATTTTGATAATAAAAAACAATAATAAAATATTTTAGTTGAAGCAACATGTCTCACATAATAAATATCTTACAGACTAACATACATACGTAATAATGAATAAAAACACAATCCTTAAAACTAAAAGTAACTAGGTGGTAAAATGGCGTGACCCCATTGAGTCACTATCAAAGTCAAAGTCAAAGTCAAAATATCTTTATTCAATTTAGGCTATAACAAGCACTTATGAATGTCAAAAAAAATCTACCACCGGTTCGGAAAAACCTCTGTTGAGAAGAATCCGGCAAGAAACTCAACGAGGTACTATCTCTGACTTCGCATTCGTCTGGGGCACGGTGCACCGTTGGAACACGAAGTATTTCGGCTAGAAGACAGCACTCGCGATGGTTTCCATCAGTAGCCGCGGTATGCGTACCACAAACGAGCTAAATTGTACGTAGTGCGCGACTGCCTTCTTTCGTCGGACGAATACCAAATGTCTCACATTTATATAAAAATACATAAAACAAGATGACTGTGGGTCATTATACTTTAGGTAGTTAGATGAGCCCGTCGTTGACAACTCCAGTTAGTTTAGTGCTTTAAGTGGTGCGGTGCAAATCACCCGAGATATTGTATGAGATTGAATCACACCTACACGGGATATTACGCACTACGTACACGTCATAGAGCCTGAAGTCCTGTCAAGCGGAATTTACAAGAGCTTTATGAATGACGTTAGTTTGCGTATCCGTACCCTTAAAGTGGTAAAAACAGGTCCCTTTCTGCTTTCTGGTTCAATAAAATGTGGACGAATAACTTTAGACCTTTGACCAATGGAGTAAATAATAATAATAATAATAATAAATTTGTTTATTTAGGCAATGATCCCATTATGACAAAATACAATACAAAACAAAACAAATACAATTAAATTACAATTATATTAAATTAAATTAACCTTCACTAAACTAATCCAAAATCCAAAATCAATCATTCATTCATTCATACATGTCAATAATTCAAATTAGGGAAAATAAAAATCATAAATGCAAGCTTTTTAAATTTTTGGGCATCGTTCTATATTTAAATACAAAAGTTTGTAAACTTTTGTTTGGGTAAAAGTTTGTTTGTATTTTATGTGTTAGGGAGACTACGAGCGTGCGTGTCATTTGATGGGAAGCTATCACCGCCGCCCATATACACCCGCAACACGAGGGGTATCACAGGCGCGTTGCTGGCCCTTTGAGATATTGATAGGCTCGTTTTATTCGTTGTGTTGTTAAGATTAAAAACTGGCCAAGAGCGTGTCGGACACGCCCGAAATAGGGTTCCGTAGCCATTACTAAAAAAATAATTAATATTTTTCTAAGGATTTCGTATTTTGTACGGAATATTCCAAGTTTAAGTATATTTTATACCTTAGGCTGCTATTTACTCTTAAACTACTAATAATTCTCAAGAAAACTTAACCGTTATTGTTTTCCTTGTAAGTTTGATACTTACTACCATCCTGAATTTTTTCAAGTTTTTCCACCCACCGGTTTAGATTTAAGAGGGAGGGGGACGCTCGATTTAAATTTAAATTTGCACTTCAAAGTTGAATTTTTTGCAAACAAATCACTGAATCGAAAAATCATTTTAGCAACACCCTAATGTTTTTAAGAGACCTATCCAACGATACCCCACACTACAAAGTTGGAAGAGAAAAAAAAAATCACCCCACTTTACGTCTATGGGAGGTACTCTAAAAATTTTTTATTTTTTTTTATTAAGTATACCATTTTGCCGGCATAGTTTACATTTATATTCGTGCAAAATTACAGCTTTCTAGCATTGTTATTCCCAGAGCAAAGCCGCGGACGGACAGACAGACAGACATGGCGAAACTATAAGGGTTCCGATTTTGCCATTTTGGCTACGGAACCCTAACAATTACATAAAAAATTACAGAGTCGTGTCGACGATTAAGAACCAATACCGTCTATCTACCATCTTTTAGCATTATAGTTCGGTGTTATTGATTCTTAACCGTCGGTATGGAACGACCTCCTAGTCTAAACATCTTTAATATATATACGTTTCTAAACTAGAATCTATATTTAACTCTATCCATCCTCACCATTTAGATGGTTGGCGGTCCTCTACTGTGCGTTTTTCCAGAAATTTCCTGCCTCGCACAGCAAAACTCTGGAATGAGCTATCGCCTGCGGTATTCCCGGACCGCTATGACCTTCAAGTTTTCAAGAAAAGAGCGTACTCCTACCTTAAAGGCCGGCAACGCACTTGTGACTCTTCTGGTGTTGCAGGTGTCCATGGGCGACGGTAATCGCTTACCATGAGGCGATTCGCCTGCTCGTTTTCCCCCTAGACCATAAAAAAAACTATTTACGCTTATGCATGCAGTTTAATGCCCTATCGATATAAGCAGCTACTGGCTTTTTAGAAGCTTGAAATCATAAATGTTGCTATACAGGGTGGAAAGTTGAGATGGGGCAGCAAGGGCAGCTACTAGATCCCTTGCTGCTACGCGAAAATGCTCTTAGAAGACCTTTACTATCTTTTTGAGTGATGACAATCGACATTCACAGATTTTTGATAAAATGTACAGTCAGCGAGAAAATCGACAGATTTGACTTTTTTTTTTAATGCCAGTCGGTCCCATTTCTATCAAGGATTAAAACACTCTTTGAGACCAACTAAGGTTAGAGTACTAGAACACCCACAAATCAAAGAAAACTTTTTACACACAGTTCGTAGGGTACTAATTTGCAAAGTGAAACTTTCGCAAGTTCTTTTTTTACGAATATGAATCCTTTATGCTTAAAGAAAATTATACAGTATGTAGACAACTAAAAACTGAACATTTTAACAAAAATTAGTGTCTTAACCCAGTATTGCTGCCCCACCTCAACTTTCCACCCTGTATAACAACGCGTGCTGAACAGTGGCACGCTAATAACGTTCTCGGCAATACCTAGGGGTTCTAGAGCTTTAACATTTAGACAAATTATGTTCCCATTCTAATCAAGTTTTGGGATGTAATCTAATTCAGGAGGCTGACGGCGGGAAACATTGCATTTGCCTGTGTCATTGCATTTCTGGCTGCAATTTAAACAGAGGCAGGGACGCCGCTGGAAAATCTACTTCCTTGCAATAATAAATTAAGTCTAATGCAGTTTTCAACTTAGTCCATTAAAATTGTTTTATGAAAACACAAGTTTCGCCTCCATTTTGGAATGATTAATAAGTTAACGAAAATGCATTAACGCTGTGAGTTATGTGGTATTCCGCAAAAACATTATTTTAAATATAAATAAATATAATATAAATATATCACGGGACAATTGACACCAATTGACCTAATCCCAAAGTAAGCTTAGCAAAGCTTGTGTTATGGGTACTAAGCAACGGATAAATATAATTATATAGATAGATACATACTTAAATACATATTAAACACCTAAGACCCGAGAACAAACATTCGTATTTTTCATACAAATATCTGCCCCGACACGGGAATCGAACCCGGGACCTCAAGCTTCGTAGTCAGGTTGTCTAACCACTAGGCCATCTGGTCGTCTAAATTTTAAATAATATACCTAAATAAAAGCTTTGTGGTCATTGTGTATCAAGTATTGTTGTATGCTAATAGTATTCAAATTCTATTTTTTCACTTCAAATACTAATTAACCGTTTTGTTATAATTTCATTTTTAGTGCATGCTTTTCGAGGACAAACGGTAAATTTGACTCTGTCTTCATTCTGAGAAAACGCGTTTGTCGAGTTTTATCTCGAGCGAGCTCGGTTACACTGGTAATATACCATTAAACTAACTAACACGAGACATTCAATAAAAGTTTGTAAAAATAAAATAATATTACACAATTGAGTTATAAATTCAAAATAATCCACGGATGACATGTTTAAATAACCGGGGTAGTTTGGGTCTAATTTTGAACGATAACTTTACATTGCCTCATAAAACTTGTACCCTCCCATAGTGAACCCCAAAATGGTTCGACCACAGAACTATTAATAAAAGGAATAGAAATAAAAGGAATAGAAAAAAAAACGCAAGCTAAAAACGCGGCTACGCTACGCATATGGTTAAAATGCCATATATTTTATATTTTAGGGCAGTCTGAAATCATTTAATTACTCAATTGCTTTGCAATTGTTCATTGATGAGGTGATTGTTCCAAATTTACTAGGTCATTGATGAGTACCGCACTTCTTATTTTCGGAGAGTCAAAATTAATATATATTTATTCAATTTAGGCTATAATAATGAATGTCGATTCTATCACCGGCTCGAAAAAACCTGTTGAAAAGAATCCGGCAAGAACATCCGAAAAGATGAAAAAGCAAGAGAGGTGAAAAAGCTATTACAATTATGTAAGGAAATACGCACGGTGACGTTTCTATTTCTCTTATTGGCTCTGCGGGTAGGTACATGCACGTAAGAGGCGAAGAAACGGACGTTTGGCGCATCGGACCAGCAATGCCTTACACAATGTAAGTTTGGAAGTGGATTGCATTTGTCCAATGCACTTGGCAGAACATTTTGCTGACCGCGCGCGGCATGCATAACCAACTACTCGCCGCAAACAAGTTAGCTGAGACTGAGTAAATATACTCTGATACTATTCCAGACGCGTGGTGAATAAATATCTTCGCACTTTAAGTTTAGTTTTCAGGGGAAACAATTCGTGATTTAATGGATTAAATAGAAAAGAAGGAGACAAACTTTTGAAACATTTATGTTGTGTTGCTCAATACATAACAAACAAAATCTACTTGGGATTGTGATACAGGTAGGGACAGAAAAACAGTTTGAAAGCGTAGCTAGTCATAAAACATTCAAATTACTTTCAAAATATGGCAGCGAATTGGAATTTTTATTTTTATTTAAGGTCAACCGAGGCTATGTCGTTTACGGGGCTAATGCGTCAATTCCAATTATCATAAGAAAAGCATCCTTTAGAAGAACTTACGTCATTTTTTTAAAGGCTTTGGCACTAAAAGTACAAAAAATGATCACTAGATGTCGTGCGTGGCTGAGATCTTTTAATCTACCGTCTTTAATGAATCATTACATTTCGACTCTACTTATGTGCCAACACGAGCATTTGTTTCTAACAAAATCTCAGTGTCTTTAAGTGAATTGATGTTTCTGAACCGTTCATTGGAATATAATGGTGTTTTGATTATTTTGTGTAATTAGCTTAAGATTTGCAATTAATATGCAATTTAAAATGTGTAAATTATAGTAATAGCCTTATAGTAATAGCTTCGGGGCTATTGCGTGCGTCCTGTTCGGGCTATTGCATCTATTGTAACGCAATAGCCCCAATTTCTTTGGTTCAAAACCTTTTATTTTAAGATAACATTATAGCTGTAATAAAGGAATAAATATGGAATATATTTGTAATCTGTACCTACAATACCTACATATCTAGAAAACTTAGTTTGTTAAAAAAAATTGCTGTTTAAAATTCATATCTGTTTGTTGGTTTCTTTTTATCAGCATCACGTTAAAACTAAGTGGTGATTTGATTCCAATATTATAATTATTTAACATAATATAATTATTTTTGTTATGTCTTGATTCAATATAAATTTTTTGGCTAAGAGATGTAAAAAAAATCTCGAACCTATTAGAAGATAAAATTGTTTGGTACCCCTGGAATCTAGGAAGGGGCTAATGCGTCTATAAGAAACGAGGTCAATCAGACGCTATAGCCCCGAATATTTTTGTTCAACTAAATACCCTAAACTAAGGCTAGAATTTAGCGTACAACCTAATAATAATTATCATGTGTGCTTTTATAAAATTATCTCGATTAAAATCATTCCGACCAATCCGATCACATAATACCAGTAAAAGACCCTTTCACCCCACCTGCGGTTATACCGTCTAAAAATCCCAGCTTTTACAGAAACGTTTTAATGTTTAAACGTAATTTACACGTAGAAGTTATTAAAAAGGCCATAAAATGGCACTAAAATGTGAACTTAGATAAAATATGCTAGCTTGTATCATAAGTTATAGCTTTTAAGGATACATAATGTGTTTGTTATAATCTGATATATAAGCTGTTTAAAGTATTGTGACGCATTAGCCCCGGTTGACCTTATAGTAATCTACAAAGTAAAACGCTACAGCATACACAACTCTAAAATCACACAGCTATTGTCAATTCTCCCGCTATGGATTTCACTTTGAAACCACTAAAAACTAAAAGTCATGGTTGTTTTTCAAAAGAACGATAGTTATTTTCCGCAGCATACGACGGGTATGTATTCGGATGCAACTATTAGCAAATCCGAACAATTCGGGCGGCTAGCGGCACCGAAACAATTTGCGTGCCAGGCGTTTTGAGCCGGTCGAGTACATTTTTCATTTTTCATAGACTATGGTTCAAGGAATGAGATCCTGGCTTTTTTCCAAATTGGAAGCCGTGGTGGCCGAGTGGTTTGACCTTTGGCCTGTCAAGCAGAGGATCGTGGGTTCAAACCCCGGCTCGCACCTCTTGAGTTTTTCGAAATTCATGTGCGGAATTACATTTGAAATTTACCACGAGCTTGGAAAACATCGTGAGGAAACCTGCACAAGCCTGCGAAGCAATTCAATGGTGTGTGTGAAGTTCCCAATCCGCACTGGGCCCGCGTGGGAACTACTGCCCAAGCCCTCTCATTCTGAGGGGAGGCCTGTGCCCTGCAGTGGGACGTATATAGACTGGGATGATGATGATGATGATTTTTCCCAAATAATTCATTTCCCAACGGTTTCATAATAGACGAACGATTTTTTTTCTGAAACTGTAAACTATTCATGATATATTTCAAAACTATCCTATATGTTAGTTTTATATAACAATGATGATGATGATGATGATATAACAATGTTTATCTACATGCATATCATAACTTCCCTATTATATGTTCAGAAACGACTATCAAATGGCCTTTATTAAGAAACCTGGTATCTGCGGTTGCATCTTAATGTTCACATTAAAGTAAGTACAGTGCATCTTAATGTTTACATTGAAGTATCGGTAATACTTTTTTTAACAATGCATATCTGTACATATTGTAGAAAACTTATGACATGCATGTAGATAATAATTATTATTCAAAGTCAAAGTCGTCAAGTCAAAGTCAAAGTCAAAGTCAAAATACAGGCCATATCTGAACATATTATAGAAAAGTTATGATATGCATGTAGGCAGATAAAGTTATGTATGCGGCTATACATAATTAGGCATTAAAACACTCGTGTGATCTTATTATGAAACTCGCCTTCGGCTCGTTTCATAAAATCACACTCGTACTTTAATGCCTCTCATTATGCACCAGCCACATAAATAACTATTATATACTTACAGTTTTAAAAAAATCCATCGTCCATATGAAACAGTTGTACAGTTACCCTGGCTGGGTGAAGGCCTCCTTTGATTGTCTCCATCCTATTTTGAGCGGATCGTATGTATCGCAGATTTTTTGTGAATTTTTGTCGCCTTCCGTGAAGTCGCCAAGCGGTCACCGCGGAAGACCAGCGTTGGCCTCTACGGCCAGCACTATGCTGAGCTGAGACCGCTTCGCCATTTCGCAAATACCTTAAATACTTACTTTATAATTGTTTATTTTGTCTTGTATGTAATTTGCGAAGTGCGAATAAACATTTCTATTTCTATTTAGATATTTCTCAGTTTTTTTTTGAAGTTTTTTTTCTCGTTTTTGTGGTATATGTCTGCAACAACTTTTGAGAAAAATTGTTATCTTCTGCATTGATTGATTGATTTTCTTTATTGAGTTTTCCATTTGACGAATAAATAACCACGGAAACGCTAAAGGGCTGACTTTGTGCCATATATTTTTGTACCACAGGCAAAGTCACTGCCAGTCCATAACGATATTATACGCTACTAACTTCATTGTTCTAGCCAGCGCCATTGATACATGCAAGATTTCCCATGAAATATGAGAGAACAGGTTGAATGGATAATCCAGATTTTTATTTAACTGGCTCTAACCATTACGGAACAGATGAACTAAAAATGACTTCATCTGTATAAAATCATGTACTAATAGTATAATATGGTTAACATAGTAGTTAAAATAGTAGTCGGTAGTCTACAGTGTCTAGAGGATTTTATGGTTGTTCAGTAAAAATAAAATCTAGAAAAACCTGTTTTCAAAAAAATATCGCATTCGAATCGGTCCACCCGTTTAAGAGCTACGGTGCCACAGACAGACAGACAGACACATAGCGGTCAAACTTATAACACCCCTCTTTTTGCGTCGGGGGTTAAAAAAGAAATATAACAGGTGATAATGGCTGGACGACTTCTTTTTAGACGATGACCTTATTTCTTTAGCTAGTACGTTGCTGTAAAACGACAAAGTACAAAAGTATGCAGCTACTTCTGATGCTGACCGTACAAACTTAGAAAAAAAAACTCTCGCATAGTAACGCCAGATATATGAAATAGTTTGTATACCGACAAAAAAGTTCTTTAATCTTTGTGACACTAAGTTTACGTTCAATCAAAGATGATTTGTCACTGTCATGCAAAAATGTTGTCAAGAACAACCGGTTGAAATTACGCGTTTCCAATTTTTATTTAAAAATTCTCGTGTCTTAATGCGGAACAAATAATTAAGTCGTCATGCTGATAAAAAAGACTTCGGAGGAGCTCACACAGAAACTAGTGTGCTATGGTACAATACTGTTATGTTTGCTGTATATGATCAAGTTTCTGAAGAGTTACCTGTCGTTTAGAAAATCCTCGTCGCAGCCAGAGTTGAGACCTATTAAGAGACAGTCGTGTCTGGTTATCAGTCCTGCTCAATCCCATGTGAATGTGAAGCCACGCCGCCAGAGACACAAGCGCCGGCAGCATACCATGGCCGAGCAATGGTTGCCCAGGGATGACATCAGTCACGACCATGACTTTGATGAACAATGCGAGTACGTCGCCACTGATCATTATCCTGAACAAACGACGCTAGAAAAGGCAGTGGAAAATCCTTCAGGCTCCAATCTTGCAAGAGCTTAATGCAATTCAAACCATTAAGATTTTTCTCCTCTCTTACACATTAGTGAAAGATAGAAGATAGGGAATCCCATTATGTGTGTGCTTATCACAGCCCGAACTTGTTGTTGACAATATTTTCCATTTGATAGCATCATTGTTTTAATAAAAAACGTGTTTTTTTTAAACAAAACTTTTTTCTTGACGGTGTATAAAGACGAGTCCATATTCGGTGAAAGATAAACAATTTCTTTGACGAGTGCCGGGAATGTTTCGGCAACTTTCTTTTGGTGAAATTGATTTTGGAACTCTCAACTTCTTCCTGCGTAACAAAGGCCAGTCATTTTTAAAAAGACATCGTTTTTGAAAGTTTATGTCGTTAATATAATGGCAAATGATTTGAAAGCTCTTTTTATGACATTGGCCTCGGGTAAAGAATATTTTTTGCTTATAATTTATCACAAATAGGCTTTTAGTCTAAGTGATGTTTGAATTCGAAAAGCTAGACGTTTTAAAAAAGCTATTAAATAAAATGGCTTAAAATAAAGTTACAGTTTAAATAAAATAAAACGATTCAACTTATGATTATTAAACAGCAACGGTCCGACTTAGTTTCGAACCTCTAAGATGATCTTTTTCATGGGTCCGTTCCTGACTTATAATCGTTAGTTGAATCGTTTAATATTGTATTGTTTTTTATATGTCTTACGAGACCTTATCTATATTAATATTATAAAGAGGTAAAGTTTGTGAGGTTGTAGGGGTAATCTCTGGATCTACTGATCAAATTTAGATGAAATTCAGTATACAGATAGTTTGAGTCCCGGGGAAGGACATAGGATAGTTTTTATCCCGGAAAATAGCAAAGTTCTGGCGGGATAGCGATAAACGAACTGATGATGTTGATGATGATGATGATGAACTGATTTTCACTACCAGCACTGGCGTACTAACTCTGCTTGCTTGCATTATTGCTTGCATGCTTGCTTGCTTGGATGCTTTTTTTCATGCTTGCTTGCATGCTTGCTTGCACTATTTCTTGCACATTTGGGAGTATGCTTGCTTGATTTTGTTGTTTGCATGCATGCTTGCCTTCTGGCTTGCGCGCTTGCTTGCATGCTTGCCTGTATGCTTGCTTACATGCTCACTTGCAAGCTTGCTTAGATAGTTATTTGCATGCTTGCTTGCTTGCTTGTTTGCTTGTTTGCTTGCATGCTTGCTTGCATGCTTGCTTGCATGCTTGCTTGCATGCTTGTTTGCACTATTTCTTGCACATTTGGGAGTATGCTTGCTTGATTTGTTGTTTGCATGCATGCTTGCCTTCTGGCTTGCACGCTTGCTTGCATGCTTGCCTGTATGCTTGCTTACATGCTCACTTGCAAGCTCGCTTAGATAGTTATTTGCATGCTTGCTTGCTTGCTTGTTTGCTTGTTTGCTTGCATGCTTGCTTGCATGCTTTCTTGCATGCTTGCTTGCACTATTTCTTGCACATTTGGGAGTATGCTTGCTTGATTTGTTGTTTGCATGCTTGGTTGCTTTCTGGCTTGCACGCTTGTTTGCATGCTTGCCTGTATGCTTGCTTGCATGCTTGAATGCATGCTTGCTGGCACTATTTCTTGCAAAATTACATGCTCACTTGCAAGCTTGCTTAGATGGTTGCTTGCATGCTTGCTTGCTTGCATGATTGCATGCTTGCTTGCATGCTTGCTTACATGCTCACTTCCATGCTTGCTTGATTACTTGCTTTTTTTAAATGTTTATGGTTCACGCGAGCGAAGCCGCGGGTAAAAGCTAGTGTAATATTAAATTGATAGTGTCTTCTTTACCCTTAACATATATCTGTCTGTCTCTATCTCTTTACGCTTAAACCGCTTGAATCGATTTCAATGAAACTAGTAGTTTGAGACCCTGAAAAGGACATAGGATATTATTTATCCCGGAAAATTTCATATTTCCCGCAGTATATCGATAAACGCAGTCAGACTCACGGGCAAAGTAGTATTAATACTTCAAATTGCAATGTGGTTGAATTATGGTCACTAATTTTAGTAAATTACTTTAATGAATAGATTATTCAAAGCTAATCACCAGCAAACAAAGCAATCTGGTATTGCTAAGCATGTCGCCTGCACGCTGCGGTTGCGGCGTTTGAGCGCCGACCGCAACTTCTTGCTCTTGACGGACGCTCCGCTTGCCAGCAACTTTGCACAACTATCAAATAATACAAGACTGCAACTCTGCAACACGATAATGCTAGATTATCCGGACGACAAGATTATTTTACCCTTTTATAGTTCCCACAAATTTAAATAACTTCTATAATAATGAATCTTAATTTTATTGCTTACCTATGAGGGACTAATTTAAAAACTAATTTTATTTTTAACGACTTCAATTGTTTTTTTGCCATATATTGTAAATTTAGCAAGGTAGAATATTTATGCATACGTTTATGTGGTCGATATAATCTACTATGCATGGAAAGGGGTTAATTAAACTATTGATTACTGGTGGCCCTAAGTGCTCCATGTTCAAATACTGGATATCATTCTTAATAGATAAGTTTTTAGTACAAATATCATTTTTAATACAAGCTTTTTTTGCTGACTGTACTTTTTGTTGATTATACTTGTATTGTCACCCAAACTACATTTGCATACCAAATTTCAAGTCAATGCCATTAACCATTCGAGAGTTCCGTCCTGTGGAGACGACCCTGGCCGGACTACCAGATTATTGTATTGTCACGCAATTTATATAAGTATACCAAATTTAAAGTCAATTCAACTACTGGAAGTTGGTCGATTTAAGTTGCAAGATTTGATTACAGACAGACAGACAACGGGACAGGTGAAACTAAATAAAAGCATGTAAAATACACAATACAACACAACACACAACAACAATTAATAGTTTTAGAAGCCCAAACATGGTTAGGTTCCATTGTTCTATCTTGGAGTTCTCTTGGGTTCCATTTCCATCGCTATTGTATTATTGTTAGAACTACACCATAACTACCCACAAAGTTACGTGTCAATACAACAATATGAAGTGGGTGAAAATCAAGTTCAAATATTCCGTCAGATATATAAGTACATACTTGTTACAGGTGAATCTAATATACTCAGTCGCACAAAATTTCGATGGTCCAAACGAA